>NC_042619.1:192913445-193225577 GCF_901001135.1 Rhinatrema bivittatum | reverse complement strand
TGCAAAATAATAAACATAAGGAAAAATAATCCCAACTACAGTTACACAATGCTGGGTTCCATGTTAAGAGTCACCACACAGAAAAAGGACCTTAGTGTCTTGGTGGACAATACCGAGAAATCTTTGGCCCAGTGTGTGATGGCACTCAAAAAGACAAATAGAATGCTGGAAATTATTTGTGCAGATGAGTGCCCATTTTTTTGCCCCTAGAAAAATGTCCCTGCCCCTTACAATCATGAAGTATGTGGCTTCAGCTACTTTGTGCCCTTAGTGTGACAAAGATCTTATTGGACCATACCTGCCTCTGATATCAGTGAATCAAAGAGGATTACCACTTCCCTATGGGAGGACTATGTGAGAATATAAAACCCCTGCTACCATGTGAAGCAGAAGGATTTACGAACAGGATTCTTGTTAGAATGTGGAGTTATCTCTTCACAGAGTAGCACCAGGGGCCTTTCCCTTCACAGGGAAGACTCAGAGAGGTGGAGGAAAAGGATTCCGTGATAGAAGCTCCTGGAAGTCCAGAAGTTGAAAAGAGGTTCCTGAAAGGTGGAGACAAATGTACTGGGAGGTGCCAGAGGAGAGGCATTCTGCCTGGGAAAGTCTACAAGACTCAGAGATGGATTAATCTACAATTAGCTTGAGACTCCAAAAAAGAGAAAGAAAGAGAGAGAGAGAAGAGGGTAGATATTAGGGATGTGCAGAGCAAAATTTTATGTTCATATTTTTTATGTCCGAAAGGGGGTCCCACTTGCGGCCAATATGGACATAAAAAAAATCCAATGAGTTGGGTATATGTACATATGTGCAAAAAAAAAAAATTAAACCCCCTCACCCTCCTTAATCCCCCCCCCAGACTTACCACAACTCCCTGGTGATCGAGCGAGGAGTGAGGACGTCATTTCTGCAATCCTTGGCGAGAAGCATGTGACGTCGGTGGCACGTCGAGTGACGCGGCGTCACGTGATTCCCGGCTCGTTCGCGCCTGACGGCTCGTTCGGCCCAAAAAGAACTTTTGGCCAGCTTGGGGGGGCCTCCTGACCCCCCCAAGCTGGCCAAAAGTTCTTTTTGGGCCGAACGAGCCGTCCGGCGCGAACGAGCCGGGAATCACGTGGCGCCGCGTCACTCAGACGCGACGTCACGTGATTCCCGGCAAGTTCGCGCCGGACGGCTCGTTCGGCCCAAAAAGAACTTTTGGCCAGCTTGGGGGGGCCTCCTGACCCCCTCAAGCTGGCCAAAAGTTCTTTTTGGGCCGAACGAGCCGTCCGGCGCGAACTTGCCGGGAATCACGTGACGTCGGCGTCACGTGATTCCCGGCTTGTTCGCGCCGAATGAGCCGTCCGGCGCGAACTTGCCGGGAATCACGTGACGTCGCGTCTGAGTGACGCGGCGCCACGTGATTCCCGGCTCATTCGCGCCGGACGGCTCGTTCGGCCCAAAAAGAACTTTTGGCCAGCTTGAGGGGGTCAGGAGGCCCCCCCAAGCTGGCCAAAAGTTCTTTTTGGGCCGAACGAGCCGGGAATCACGTGACGCCGGCGTCACTCGACGTGCCGCCGACGTCACATGCTTCTCGCCAAGGATTGCAGAAATGGCGTCCTCACTCCTCGCTCCATCACCAGGGAGTTGTGGTAAGTCGGGGGGGGGGGATTAAGGAGGGTGAGGGGGTTTATATTTTTATTTGGCTCAACAATTGCGATTTCCCACATATCGAACATATCTATGTTCGATATGTGGGAAATCCGATCGTTTATGTCGAATCAATTTTTTAAGTAAAAAAAAAATATGAGTTGCGTTTTACTAATGCGGTCAATCCGAATGCACACCCCTAGTAGATATTTAGATCTAGCCAGATAGGACTTATCCTGCTAACATACATGGGATACTCAGTGGCATGGCAATGCTGATTAAATTAACTGGATAAGGCTAAATATGCTACTTAACTGGCTAAATTAGGGGATTATTTTCCAACTCGCATTATGGTGTTTTCACTTTCATTAAGGTGTTTTGCATGCGAAAAATGCCTTAACGCATGCAAAAAGCACCATAACACATGGTGTAATGCTAATTTTTAAAAGGGGAAGAGTCAGGGGCGGAATTTTTGTAAAAGTGGGCTAGCTTCACAAAGTACGACGCCATAACGCATTATGTCACACAATTTTAACACCAAAAATAGCTACACTTTTTCATTGGCATTAAGCTGTGCAATAGGCCCATAATGCATATTGTGACTTTTTTGCAAATTGTGTTTTGGGCATTTTTAGGCTGGGAAGAAGTAGGGGAAGGGCTTGAGACATGAGAGGGAAGGGGGGGGGGGGGAGAGAGACAGAGAGAATAAGAGAGAAAGAGAGAGAACCTCTGGGGATGGCACTATAGTGAGCAGCTATTTATGCAACTGTAGGAGGCCCACCTAGTAACTCGAGGTGAAGATTATGTAGTACTGTAGGGGTTAGGGCCTCACTCTGAAGGACATCAAATCTTCACAAGAGTGTACTGTTCTGTTCGTACATCTCACTCTGCATGTCAAAGTGGACCCTAACCCCTACACTACTACCTAAACCTCACCTCAAATTATTAGGTGGGCCTCCTATAGTAGATAAATAGCTGCTTACTATGGTTCCATCCACAGAGGTTCTCTCTCTCTCTCTCTCTCTCTCTCTCTCTCTCTCAATACCTATGCAAAGTAGGGATGTGAATCGTTTTAGGACGATTAAAATTATCGTCCGATAATTTTAATATCGTCTTAAACCGTTATGGAACACAATACAATACAGATTCTAACGATTTATCGTTATAAATCGTTAGAATCGTGAGCCGGCACACTAAAACCCCCTAAAACCCACCCCCGACCCTTTAAATTAAATCCCCCACCCTCCCGAACCCCCCCCCAAATAACTTAAATAACCTGCGGGTCCAGCGGCGGTCCGGAACGGCAGCGGTCCGGAACGGGCTGCTGCTCTGAATCTTGTCGTCTTCAGCCGGCGCCATTTTCCAAAATGGCGCCGAAAATGGCGGCGGCCATAGACGAAAAAGATTGGACGGCAGGAGGTCCTTCCGGACCCCCGCTGGACTTTTGGCAAGTCTCGTGGGGGTCAGGAGGCCCCCCACAAGCTGGCCAAAAGTTCCTGGAGGTCCAGCGGGGGTCAGGGAGCGATTTCCCGCCGCGAATCGTTTTCGTACGGAAAATGGCGCCGGCAGGAGATCGACTGCAGGAGGTCGTTCAGCGAGGGTTCCGGCGCCTCGCTGAATGACCTCCTGCAGTCGATCTCCTGCCGGCGCCATTTTCCGTACGAAAACGATTTGCGGCGGGAAATCGCTCCCTGACCCCCGCTGGACCTCCAGGAACTTTTGGCCAGCTTGTGGGGGGCCTCCTGACCCCCACGAGACTTGCCAAAAGTCCAGCGGGGGTCCGGAAGGACCTCCTGCCATCCAACCTTTTTCGTCTATGGCCGCCGCCATTTTTCGGCGCTATTTTGGAAAATGGCGCCGGCTGAAGACGACAAGATTCAGAGCAGGAGCCCGTTCCGAACCGCTGCCGTTCCGGACCGCCGCTGGACCCGCAGGTTATTTAAGTTATTTGGTGGGGGATTTAATTTAAAGGGTCGGGGGTGGGTTTTAGGGGGTTTTAATGTGCCGGTTTTTCGATTTTTCGATTTTTCGATTTTTAACGATTTTTAACGATTTTTCACGATATTTTACCCCCCCCAAACGGCAACAATACGATTCCCTCCCCCTCCCAGCCGAAATCGATCGTTAAGACGATCGAGGACACGATTCACATCCCTAATGCAAAGCACTAAGATAGTGTATATTGCAATAAATAGGCTATTATCATAAACATGCCCCTCTTTCTTTAGCATGCAATAGTTTGATGAATCTAGCCCTATGTTAGTTGCCTTGACTACATCACCTGGCAACAGATTGAGTACTGATTGGCAGCAGCAGCCTGGGGATCTGCCACTGTAAATTAATAAATACAGGCAGGGTGTGAATTTGGTCCTGGGAAGCTCCAAGTGCAGTGTTAATGTGAAGGCCCTGCTGATGTCACTGTTGACATCAGCAGTTGCTTAATAAATTGCCTATAGACTCTTTTTGATAGAAAAACATAGGGGCAGATTTTTCAAAAGAGGATTTACGCGCATAGGGGGGTTACGCACGCCGGGCCTATTTTCAAAAGGCCCGGTGGCATACGTAAAGCCCTGGGACACGTGTAAGACCCAGGAGTTGAAAAAATGGGCGGTCCAGGGGCAGGGCAGTCTGAGGTGGGGCGGGGCAGTCCGGGGGCAAGGCAGGGGCGATGGCCAGAGGCCTCTCCATGGCCGCTGGGCCGGGAGATCGAGTACCGGCACTCAGCCTGCACGCATAACTTGTGAAATAAAGATATGGGTTTTTTTTTTTTTGGGGGCTGGGGGACAGGACAGGGAGGGGAAGGTGGGGGGGAGGAAGGAACATTCCCTCTGAGGCCGCTCCGATTTCAGAGCAGCCTCGGAGGGAACGGGGAAAGCCAGCTGGCCTCTCCGAGGGCTGAGCGCGCGCAAGGTCCACTAGTGTGCACCCCCTTGCATGCGCCGACCACTGATTTTAGAACATGCGCGCGGCTGCATGCGCATGTTATAAAATCGGGTGTATATTTGTGCGCGCCGTGTAGCGCGCACAAATGTAGGCCATGCGCGTAACTTTAAAAATCTGCCCCATAGTTTTTAAATAGTTTAAATGTTTAAAATTCTAGTGATTTTTTTATGAGCAGAGACTCAAGAGGCTTTCATGAAAGTTTTTACAGCGATATCACTCATACACCCATTATGTGTGTGTGTGTGTGAGGGAAGGGGGTCAGAGGACCCTTAAAAGTTTTAAAATTCATACTTTTTATGGTTGTGGTCATGAGAAGTCTTCTATAAATTATAATCCATGTAAAAATTGGATTTTGAAATTATTTATTTAAAAGGTTATATTCATAAGAAGCTCTGGAAACCAAATAAAACAGAAAAATAAATATTGAATTGACAAGCATCTAAGGAGTTTTAAGAAACCTATGGCTATTTTTAAAGTTGGTTTGAAAAATCTTTCAATTTTAAGAATGAGACTAATGGAAATGCTATGGGGTATTACAGGGATTTCAAGGGAATGTGTACTGCAGTGATGGTGTGAATGGTGAAATATTGAGTTTAAGGTGTTTATTTTGTATTTTGGGAAAAGCAATATTTTATTTGGGAAATATAGGTTTTAATTGTATTGAAAATTTCAGTTCCTGTCACAAGATGTTAACATCTTCTCCTCCTTCCTTAGGGAACCAGTACATTCTTATAATTGATATAGCAGAATGTATCTTGCTAATGTCTTTTCTTTATTATATTTCTTTATAGTCTCCTGTATTTCTCTCCTCCCCCCTTTATAATTTCTTTTATGCAGGGGATTCTATTTTTGGATAAAATGTGCTTATATTTCTTTTCTGTTCTGCTATTATCAATCCTCTTGTTTCCATTTCAAAGTTTGTATGCTTTGTTAATTGAAATACCATTGAAAATAAAGTTATAAAATAGGTTCCATTGGTTAAAAAGCATCAGAACAACTGTAACAAGGGAAGCTGTTACCATGGAATCTCCTTGACAACCAAAGCCCTGCTTAAAATTCTTGCAGAAATCTGCGTAGTTTTGCTATTTCCAAGTCAAAACACTTTGAAAATTATTTATTTTCTGAAATAAGCAAAACCAAAAGTATATTAAACATTTATCTAGCCCTATTTTTCATTTTCATATTGGTTAAATGTAAAATATATGTTTTTTTTTATTTTCAATGGTATTTCTATTAACAAAGCATAAAAACTTTGAAACAGAAACAGCAGGATTGATAATAGCAGAACAGGAAAGAAATATAAGAACATTTTATCCAAAAATAGAATCCCCTGCATAAAAGAAATTATAACGGGGGGAAGAGAGAAATACAGGAGACTATAAAGAAATATAATAAAGCAAAGACACTACTAGCAAGACACATTCTGCTATATTAATTACAAAAATGTATTGGTTCCCTAAGGGAGTAGGAGAAGATGTTAACATCTTTTGAGTCTCAAAAAAAGATTACAATTGATCCAGCGAAAAAAAAAAAGATAACTCTCTGAATGATATTTGACAAAACATTTACAAGGTTCATATAAAACAAATGAGGCTCCCAAAGACACGGTATCCTTTCTGAGAGCCAAGAAATCCTTTCTTCTTTCCTGCATGAGCCATAAGAGATCAGGAAAAATTCTCAATTTTTGTCCCAGAAAATCTGCATTTAAATTTTATAAATATACTAACATTACTTATGTTGTGATCGCGGGTCAGCCCCGGGACCGCCACTCACCCTCCGTCCTGGATCGGGCCGCTCCCAACTCCGTCGGGCCTGCACAGGCCTCAGACGCGGCGCTCCTGCTCCGGAGGTGACACCGGCGTCCTCCCGCGGCTGGCCCCACCCCCTAGGCGCGCGCGCGCTAGGGCTCCAGATTTAAAGGGGCCAGCGCGGGAGAACTAGGACCTGCCTTCAGATGACGTCAGACACTGCAGGGCTATTTAGCCAGGCAGCTGGAGCCTTCCCTTGCCTTTTAATGAGGTTCCTCAGGTTTCCGGTCTGCTAGTTGCTGCGTACTTCTGATTATCTTCTGACCTCTGGCTTTTGACCCGGCTTCGTCCCATGACTTCATCTCCTGCTTCAGTCCCTGGCTTGGCTTGTCTTCCGACCTCTGGCTTCCGACCCGGCTTTGTTCCACGACTTCATCTCCTGCTTCAGTCCCTGGCTCGGCTTGTCTTCTTACCTCTGGTTCTGACCCGGCTTCGTCCCTGGATCCTGCCTTCGCCTTCCTCCGCACCTCTGGTACCCGGTGCTCCTTGGCCAGGAAGATTCGCCTAAGTCCCAGTGGCTGGGCTCCTACGGGCTCCTCCCGGGGGGGCTCTGGATTCCAGGGTGAATCTCCTAAGTCCCAGCAGCTGGACTCCTACGGGCTCCTCCTGGGGGAGTACCAGCTTCCAGGGTGAAGACTCTTCTACCACCTGGGTCCAACTGTCATCCGTCTCTTCAGCCATTGCCTAGAGTCCTTGGTCGCATAGGACTCCCCAGTCCGACGAGCCTCAGGCTCCCGGTGACGAGGCCTCCCCTGAGTCTCTTCCGAGCCGCCTCCCAGCTGTGACGCTTCCTGTGGTCCTCCATAGCATACCATCCTCTGTCCCAACCGGCCCAAGGGTCCACATCCCGCAACAACTTAAATCAGCTTCAGAGAAAAAATAAACTATTAAAGTAGTTCTTTCAATTATTTCTGGACCAGACATTTCCAAGAGGCCCGTTAAATTTAAAGTATAAACTGCAGGAGCATCTTGACCAAACACTACATTACAGTGGGGAGAAGAAAGTAAAAAACCAGCTAATTAACATAAGAACATAAGAACATGCCATACTGGTTCAGACCAAGGGTCCATCAAGCCCAGCATCCTGTTTCCAACAGTGGCCAATCCAGGCCATAAGAACCTGGCAAGTACCCAAAAACTAAGAGGTGGATTTTAAAAGGGTTTCGCACACCGGCTGACGGCTGGCCTGCGATCACGGGTACAACGGCAAATGGCCGCTGTGCCTGGAGGCTCAGGCCCCGCCCACGCCCCGTCCCTTTTTGCAAGCCCCGGGACGCGCGTATGCACCGAGGCTTGCAAAAAGGGGCGGGGAATGGGAAGGGTGTGGCCTGAGCCTGCCGGGAAGCAGGCTGCGCACGCATGCGCTGCGCACGCATGTTATAAAATTGGGCGTAGATTTGTTCACGTCGGGTTGTGTGAACTAATCTGCGCCCGCGCGCAGGTTTCAAAATCTGCCCCAAGTCTATTCCATGTTACTGTTGCTAGTAATAGCAGTGGCTATTTTCTAAGTCAACTTAATTAATTTGTAATTTCCGTTGCTTTTGTTCTATGTAAACCGAGGTGATGTTTCGACTAACATCGGTGTAGAAGACTCTTCAAATAAATAAATAAATAAATAAATAAATAAATAAATAAATATATATATAATAAATAACAGGTAATGGACTTCTCCTCCAAGAACTTATCCAATCCTTTTTTAAACACAGCTACACTAACTGAACTAACCACATCCTCTGGCAACAAATTCCAGAGTTTAATTGTGCGTTGAGTGAAAAAGAGCTTTCTCCGATTAGTTTTAAATGTGCCACATGCTAACTTCATGGAGTGCCCCCTAGTCTTTCTATTATCTGAAAGAGTAAATAACTGATTCACATCTACCTGTTCTAGACCTCTCATGATTTTAAACACCTCTATCATATCCCCCCTCAGCCGTCTCTTCTCCAAGCTGAAAAGTAGAGATGTGAATCATGTCCTCGATCGTCTTAACGATCGATTTCGGCTGGGAGGGGGAGGGAATCGTATTGTTGCCAATTGTGTGTGTAAAGTATCGTCATAATCGTTAAAATCGTGAGCCGGCACAATAAAACCCCCTAAAACCCACCCCCGACCCTTTATATTAAATCCCCCCCCCAAATGCCTTAAATTACCTGGTGGTCCAGCGGCACACTAAAACCCCCTAAAACCCACCCCCGACCCTTTAAATTAAATCCCCCACCCTCCCGAACCCCCCCCCCCAAATGCATTAAATTACCTGGGAGTCCTCCGTAGCGGCAGTCCGTGGCTAAATCGGGGGAAGGGGGAGAGCACGAAAACCGGCACACTAGATCGTGAGGTCTTCAGCCGGCGCCATTTTTCAAAATGGCCACCGCAAAATGGCGGCGGCCATAGACGAAAACGATTCGACGCAAGAGGTCGTTCCGGACCCCCGCTGGACTTTTGGCAAGTCTTGTGGGGGTCAGGAGGCCCCCCCAAGCTGGCCAAAAGTTCCTGGGGGTCCAGCGGGGGTCAAGGAGTGATTTCCTGCCGCGAATCGTTTTCCGTACAGAAAATGGCGCCGGCAGGAGATCGACTGCAGGAGGTCGTTCAGCGAGGTCCGGAAATCTCACGAGGGTTCCGGACCTCGCTGAACGACCCTCCTGCAGTCGATCTCCTGCCGGCGCCATTTTCCGTACGGAAAACGATTCGCGGCAGGAAATCGCTCCTTGACCCCCGCTGGACCCCCAGGAACTTTTGGCCAGCTTGGGGGGGCCTCCTGACCCCCACAAGACTTGCCAAAAGTCCAGCGGGGGTCCGGAACGACCTCTTGCGTCGAATCGTTTTCGTCTATGGCCGCCGCCATTTTGCGGTGGCCATTTTGAAAAATGGCGCCGGCTGAAGACCTCACGATCTAGTGTGCCGGTTTTCGTGCTCTCCCCCTTCCCCCGATTTAGCCACGGACCGCCGCTACGGAGGACTCCCAGGTAATTTAATGCATTTGGGGGGGGTTCGGGAGGGTGGGGGATTTAATTTAAAGGGTCGGGGGTGGGTTTTAGGGGGTTTTAGTGTGCCGGTTTTCCTGCCCTCCCCCTTCCCCCGATTTACGATTTTTTGACGATAAATCGGGGAATTGGTATTGTATCATGGCCCTAACGATTTTTGACGATTTAAAATATATTGGACAATATTTTAAATCGTCAAAAAACGATTCACATCCCTACTGAAAAGTCCTAACGTCTTTAGTCTTTCCTCATCGGGGAGCTGTTCCATTCCCCTTATCATTTTGGTCACACTTCTCTGTACCTTCTCCATTGCAACTATATCTTTTTTGAGATATGGCGACCAGAATTGTACACAGTATTCAAGGTGCGGTCTCACCATGGAGCGATACAGAGGCATTATGACATTTTCCGTTTTATTCACCATTCCCTTTCAAATAATTCCCAACATTCTGTTTGCTTTTTTGACTGCGGCAGCATACTGAACTGACAATTTCAATTTGTTATCTACTATGACGCCTAGATCTCTTGGGTGGTAGCACCTAATATGGAACCTAACATTGTGTAACTATAGCATGGGTTATTTTTCACTTTATGCATCACCTTGCATTTATTCACATTAAATTTTATCTGCCATTTGAATGCCCAATTTTCCAGTCTCACAAGGTCTTCCTGCAATTTATCACAATCTGCTTGTGATTTAACTACTCTGAACAATTTTGTATCATCTGCAAATTTGATTACCTCACTCATCATATTTCTTTCAAGATCATTTATAAATATATTGAAGAGAAGATCCAAGATGGCCGCCACAAGGTGAACACGGAAACGAGCTAGCTCCGCGTTTTGGTTTTTCTTACCTTGCTAAAAATTTCCCCGAGATAATTTCTTCTGTTCTAATGCCGCACACTAAACGCAAGGCCAGGATAAGAGAGGTTTCGGCCTCGACGCCTGAACCATTACTACGGCAAACGCGGATCGAAGATTCGTTCCCTGGTTTGCAGTTTGAGCCAGTGAGGGGAGCCGCTGGCGTTGATGGCGTGGAGCGGACGCCACACGCCCTGGCTGATGAGTTTTCTCTTAGTCCCGGTGTGCCTACAACCCCCTCTCTCTCCTGCAAACCCCCGATGCAAGGGGATTTGGGTCAACAGCAGGGAATCTCGCCGAACCAACTCACAGGAACAACGGAAGATCCCCAGAGAATCGGCACAGATTGTATGCCGGCTTCGGTGAGCCTGGGAAGTACAGGCTCCAGGGGAAGTGAGTTTGGAGCTAAGCGTGTGGAGTGAGAAGAGGAGGGCCCTCTGAACCAAAGAGGGGAAGAAGAAGGGATTTGCGTAATGCTGAAACATCCACTGAGTGTTCCAGATAAGGTAACCTCCGAAGAAATATGGAAAGCTCTAACAGTAATGAATAAAGCTATAGTGGACTTAACAAATGCAGTAAAATTGAGCTTAGAGAAATCTATTGACTTGGATATGAGAGTCCAGATAATGGAAACTAAAGTTGTGAATTTGGACAAAGAGATTAGCAATATGAAAGAAGTTCAGGTTAACCTCATAAAGTCTGAATCATATGTGAATGGTAAATTGGATTTCCTAGAAAATCAGATGCGGAGAAATAATTTGAGGATTCTCAACTTCCCGAAAACAAAATGGATGCCTTTAAAGGACTTAATTAAGAGCTACTTTATAAATATTTTGACATATTCGGAGGAAAAATTGCCCACGGTGACGAGGGTTTATTATACCCCAGGAAACAAAGGAGCAGATAGAGCACCTCAGGAACAAGAGTCGATGGATAAAGATAATTCCCCTGATAATCTGACAGATTTCATTGTGAAATCATTTGAAGCTAAGATTGAGGAGCGTGCAACAGTTTTTCTGTCTTTTCAACAAATATCTGACAGAGATGAAGTATTGAGAATATCTTTTAAAAATCATTCTGTATTATTTTATGGTTTTCAAGTAAGAGTATTCCCAGATATCACAAAAAGAACTGAAGAGAAAAGAAAAGCTTTCTTGAATTTGAGAAATGAAGTTGTATCTAGAGGGGCTAAGTTTAATCTGAAATACCCATGTCGATGTATATTGGTTTATAATAACAATAAGTATATATTTACTGAGTTAGATCAATTACGCACATACCTGGACTCTCACTCCGGTTAGGAACAGAAGGGTAGGCAATTTAAAAGAAAATATCTGCAAATAATCTTGTGTTGATATCTTATTAGATGTTCTATTATTCTTTCTTTATTACCGCTTTAATGCATTGGATCTCCCTATTTGCTTATAATATGGGAAACAATTTTATGTCTAGTAATAATCTAGAATGAAAATTTGGAATCTTTGCCTAAAATTTTATTTTTCTTATTGTTTTTCCTTTTTCTTATGTAAATGCTTCAATTGTAATTGAAATAAAAACTCAAGAAATAAAAAATTAAAAAAAAAAAATATATATTGAAAAGTAAGGGTCCCAATACAGATCCCTGAGGCACTCCACTGCCCACTCCTTTCCACTGAAAAAATTGTCCATTTAATCCTACTCTCTGTTTCCTGACTTTTAGCCAGTTTGTAATTCACGAAAGGATATCGCCACCTAGCCCATAACATTTTACTTTTCCTAGAAGTCTCTCATGAGGAACTTTATCAAATGCCTTCTGAAAATACAAATGCACTACATCTACTGGTTCACCTTTATCCACATGTTTATTAACTCCTTCAAATAATTGAAGCAGATTTGTGAGGCAAGACTTGCCTTGGGTAAAGCCATGCTGACTTTGTCCATTAAACCATGTCTTTCTATATGTTCTATGATTTTGATGTTTAGAACACTGTCCACTATTTTTCCTGGCACTGAAGTCAGGCTAACCGGTCTGTAGTTTCCTGGATCGCCCCTGGAGCCCTTTTTAAATAGTGGGGCTGCATTAATGATCCTCCAGTCTTCAGGTACAATGGATGATTGTATTGATAGGTTACAGATTTTTACTAATAGGTCTGAAATTTCATTTTTGAGTTCCTTAAGAACTATGGGGTGTATACCATCCGGTTCAGGTGATTTACTACTCTTCAGTTTGTCAGTCAGGCCTACCACATCTTCTAAGGTCAGCGTGATTTGGTTCAGTCCATCTGAATCATTAGCCATGAAAATCTTCTCCAATATGGGTACCTCCCCAACATCATCTTCAGTAAATACCGAAGCAAAGAAATCATTGAATCTTTCCGTGATGGCCTTATCTTCTCTAAGTGTCCCTTTAACCCCTCGATCATCTAACGGTCCAACTGACTCCCTCACAGGCTTTCTGCTTTGGATATATTTAAAAACATTTTTACTGTGAGTTTTTGCCTCTACGGCCAACTTCTTTTCAAATTCTCTCTTAGCCTGTCTTATCAATGTCTTACATTTACTTGCCAACGCTTATGCATTATCCTATTTTCTTATGTTGGATCCTTCTTCCAATTTTTGAATGAAGATCTTTTGGCTAAAATAGCTTCTTTCACCTCCCCTTTTAACCATGCTGGTAATGGTTTTGCCTTCTTTCCACCTTACTTAATGTGTGGAATACATCTGGTAGGGGTGTGCATTCGTTCTCGACGTATTGGCAATCTGCAACTTATATGTCCCTATTTGTTGTATTCATGGGTCATGAAAGGTATAGCAAACCCCCACGAATACAGTGTATCTAACGAATAAACCCCCCACTCTCCTGACCCTCTCAAGACTTACCAAAAGTCCCTGGTGGTCCAGCGGGTGTCCTGGCGAGATCTCCTGCACTCAGGCTGTCAGATGCTGGTATTCAAAATGGTGCCGATAGCCTTTGCACTCACTATGGGTCTCATTTTCCAAGCCGCTCGCATGTGAAAAGTCCCTTATCGCGTGCAATACCAGGATGGGGGCGGAGTCGGCCCCGGAAGAGTTGGAGTCGGGGCATCACCAGGGCCGACTCTGCACCGACACAGTGGACAGCGAAAAGGTAGGTGCCTTTTTGCTGCCTATTTCGCTCCCAATAGCTACACCTCCTATTGTGGCGTTATTGGGTGTGAAACTGGCAGCGATCGCACCGCGACAATGTGATTGCTGCTGGCTAGCGCAGGCCCGCCCCCCGTTTCGGCCCCCCGCCCCTCATCTTCTAAAGTATCTCAGACCTGTGACACTTTAGAAAATGAGGCCCCATGTCACAGGAGCTACCGGTGCCTTTGGTCGGCCCCTGTCACGTGGTAGGGCAATGGACGGCCGGAACCATCTTGTGCTGCTACCATGGCTATCGGTGCCATTTTGAATACTGGAAGCCGACAGCCCGAGTGCAGGAGATTGCACCAGGAACCCCTCTGGACCACCAGGGACCTTTGGTAAGTTGGTGGGATCATGAGGGTGGAGGGTTGTAGTTAATTAAATTTAAAGGGTTCGGATAGGGGTTTTTTTTGGCAACCAGATACATATGTAACTAATGAACAGATCGGGGTCCCCCGAGAATGGATGCAACAGATTTGGCTCCCCACAAATACGAATACCGTATGGGATGAAACCGTCACTGCTGCACATCCCTAACATCTGGACTGTGCTTCTAGGATGGTATTTTTAACAATGACCACGCCTCTTGGACACCTTTTACCTTTGTAGCTGCTCCTTTCAGTTTTTTTCTAATTATTTTTCTCATTTTATCAATATTTCCCTTTTGAAAGTTGAGCACGATAGCCGTGGATTTGCTTATTGTCCCCCTTCCAATCATTAATTCAAATTTGATCATATTATGATAACTATTTCCAAGCAGCCCCACCACTAATACCTCTCTCACCAAATCCTGTGCTCCACTGAGAATTAGATCTAGAATTGCTCCCTCTCTTGTTGGTTCCTGAACCAATTGCTCCATAAAAATGTCATTTATTCCATCCAGGAACTTTATATCTCTAGCATGTACTGATGATACATTTACTCAGTCAATATTGGGGTAATTGAAATCTCAAATTATTACCGCACTATCAATTTGGTTAGCTTCCCTAATTTCTCTTAGCATTTCACTGTCCGTCTCACCATCTTGACCAGGTGGACCATAGTATACTCCTATCACTATAGTCTTCCCCGACACACAAGGGATTTGTACCCATAAAGATTCAATTGTGCCTTTAGTCTCATGCAGGATGTTTATCCTGTTGGACTCTATGCCATCCTGGACAGAAAGCGCCACACCGCCTCCCGGGTGCTCCTCCATGTCATTGCGATATAATTTGTACCTCGCTATAGAACTGTTCCATTGGATGTCTTCCTTCTACCATGTCTCTGAGATGCCAATTAAGTCTATGTTATCATTCACTGCTATACATTCTAATTCTCCCATCGTACTTCTTAAACTTTTGGCATTAGCATACAAACATTTCAGTTTGTTTTTTGTTTGTATTTTCATTCTGCTTTTTAATTGATAGTGATAAGTTCAAATTTTTTAGCTCAGGTGAGTATTTAGTTACAGGCACTTGGACTTCTTTTCTTATTATTGGAACCTCACTGTTGGGATGCCCTAATTCTAATGCATCATTAGTAGAGATGTGAACCGTGTGATCAATCGTCTTTACGATCGATTTTGGCTGGGGGGGGGAGGGAATCGGATCGTCGCGGTTTTGTTTTTTTAAAATCGTGTAAATCGTAAATCGGGGGAGGGCGGGAAAACCGGCACACTAAAACATCGCTAAAACCCACCCCGACCCTTTAAAATAAATCCCCCACCCTCCCGAACCCCCCCCCAAATGTCTTAAATTACCTGGGGTCCAGTGGGGGGGTCCTGCTGTGATCTTCCACTCTCGGGCCACGGGTGTGTTAATAGAAATGGCGCCGGCGCTACCTTTGCCCTGTCATATGACAGGGCAAAGGTAGCACCGGCGCCATTTTGGTTCCTGTCCCCCGATGTCACGAGCGCAGATCGCTCCCAAACCCCCGCTGGACCCCCAGGTACTTTTGGCCAGCTTGGGGGAGCCTCCTGACCCCCACAAGACTTGCCAAAAGTGCAGCGGGGGTCCGGAAGCGACCTCCTGCACTCGAATCGTATTTGCCGTATTGCAAAATGGCGCCGGCCATACGGCCATACGGCCAGCGCCATTTTGCAATACGGCAAATACGATTCGAGTGCAGGAGGTTGCTTCCGGACCCCCGCTGGACTTTTGGCAAGTCTTGTGGGGGTCAGGAGGCCCCCCCAAGCTGGCCAAAAGTCCCTGGGGGTCCAGCGGGGGTCTGGGAGTGATCTCCTGCGCTCGTGACGTCGGGGGACAGGAACCAAAATGGCGCCGGCGCTACCTTTGCCCTGTCATATGACAAAGAATCTGACCAAACTCGACCATCATTTCCGATAAGGAATCCAGAGTCATTTCTGCCAGTATATTAAGAAATTGGATGAACTCACCAGCAAGAAAGGTTTTCCAAGAAGATACAGCAGCCATAGCAGGAAAACCACCCAACAGAACTTCCAACTCTCAGCGAGCTGTCTCTGCATTTTTTTTTGTTTTGAAACTATATTTATTAAGGTTTGAATGAACATACACATATCAATCAGTAAGTTTACAACAAACCATAGTTTCTACCCCCTCCCCCCCTCCCCGAGAAGAAACATCCCCCCGCCCCATGGTCCATAGATGGTTGAGCTAGTGAAGGTCAATAATGATAGGTGGAGCTGGTAGATTAGCAGGATGCAGCATCTGGCGTGGGTCCTGTCAAACAGCCGGTGGGATCAGTAGAGGTGCTATCCTTGAGCTCGAGGCTCGAGTCACAGCGCCAAGGGTCTTTGGAGCTTCCCATGCGAGGAGTAAGGTAAGCTGTAAAGTCCACCCAGATTTGGGAATTGAGTACAGATTGTTTTGGCATAGCAGGCGTGAGAATTGCATACTCCATGGAACAAAGACGTACCATTTTTTTAAACCAGCGTTCATAGCTAGGTCTACAGGGGCTTAGCCAATTGGTTAGGATGTTCTGTTTCCCTACCATGCCGGCCTTTAGAATAAATAAACATTCCGGGAGCGGCAGTGTTACATGGGGTGAGTCGTGTACACCAAAAAGCCAAAGGTTTGGGTCAGGTGGCAAGGTTTTTTTCAAAAAGGTAGAGCAGGCATGACAGACTTGTCTCCAAAAATGAGAAATTAATCCACAATCCCAAAAACAATGAAAATAGCCGCCATCCGCACTTGCACACTTAGGGCAATTCGGAGATTGCGTGATTTTCATTTTGTAGTCTCGGGAAGGAGTAATATAGTTTTGCCAAAGAAATTTGTAATGCGTTTCCTGTAAAAGAACATTTTCTGCTACCATAGATAAGTCTTTAAAACATTTTGTAAACTCGGCAAACTTTAGGGAAAAGAGAGGCCAAACCTGCCATCTAGCGTACAGGGAGCTTAGGATCTGTGACTCGGATAGCCCCATCACTGCTTTATAGTAGTGAGATACTGTGGGTTTACCTCTCTTCCCCACTAGTACTATGTCTCTTAGTTTCTGGATTTGTGGGGTCTCTACAAGATAAGGTTTGGAGGATTTAATGAAGTGAATGATTTGAAGGTAGGCATAGTGATCTGCTATTGGTAAGTTATACCTTTGTTGGAGGGTGTGAAAGGGCAGGGTGGTCCCAGTCTCCCTATCAAGAATATCAGAGATATAGGTGATACCCAGCTTACTCCACCGTTGAAAAACTCCTTCCCCATGCCCCGGTGGAAAAAGGTCATAACCAGTAATGGAAAGGAACAACGTGAGTGTGCTTGGTATGTTTCCCAGTTTGCAGAACAATAGCCAGGCCTGCCTACACGAGCGTACCAATTCTTGCATTCTGAGCTGAGTGGGAAGCAACTGGGTAGAAAGTTGTAACAAAGGGTTGAGGGAGGGCACTTCAAACCATTCCAAAAGGCATGGATACGGGGTAATCGAGGATGTGGCAAAAAACCAATCCTTTATATGTCTGAGACAGCATGCTAAATTATATAATACAATGTTCGGGCACCCTAGCCCCCCTTTCTCCTTTGGACTCATAAGGACGTGCATGGGTAAGCGAGCCCGTTTTCCTCCCACAGAAAAGAGCGTAAAGCCTGTTGCAATTTGCTATGGTCTGGTTTATAAATCCAGAATGGCGCTATTTGCAATAGGTATAGCCATTTAGGTATCAAAACCATCTACCTACCAGAGACAGGGGGAGTGGCATCCATCTCCGCAGCGTGGCCAAGGTGGACTTCATTAGGGATTTAATGTTAATGGTATAAAAATCCCCTTCGCGTTTAGGAATTCGGAGCCCCAGGTATTTGAGGATGTCTGTTGCCCACTGGAGGGGAAAAACACCCACCCAGGTGGTGCGAACAGTTCCTGTGATGTCAAGGGCTTCAGATTTATCACAATTTATCTTAAGCCAAGCGAAATGCCCAAACTGTTGCTGGAGGTTGAGCATGGCTCGCAAAGAGAGATGCGGTTAGGTAAGAAAGACCAGCAAATCGTCAGCGAAAGTGGCTATTTTGAAAATATGTGAGGGCCTCCAACACCTGACACCATTGTACTTCCGGCGATTTTAATCTCCTTAAAATCGCCGGAAGTGGGAAGAGTGTCCAAGGATAAGATGTATAGTAAAGGGGACAATGGGCATCACTGTCGGACCCCTCTCTGGATGGTTATCTCCCCCGATAGACACCCATTTGTGAGAATACGGGAGAGTGGGTGATTATATAATAAGGAAATGTAGTATAAGAAATCCCCCCATATGCCAAAACATTGCAGGATTGAAAAGAGGTAATGCCACTCCACTCAGTCGAAGGCTTTCTCCGAATCAAATCCAATTACAAGGGCCGGGATGTCTGGCTGATGGCAAAGGTTCATAGCAGTAAGCAGTTTGATGATGTTTATGTTTGGCTTGCGACCTCTAACAAACCCTGCTTGGTTATGGGAAATCAGGTAAGGCAGGAGGACGTTTAGTGGTTCTGCCAGGACCTTTGCCAATATTTTTTAGTCTCAGTTAAGCAACGATATAGACCGATATGAGGAGAGGCTCATTAAATCCTTTCCGGGTTTAGGGAGGACTGTAATGTGAGCTGTGTTAAAAGCGGGAGGGAAGCTTTTTTGTGTAATCCCTTCCATATAAAATTTAGTCAGTGGCGTGCTGATATATTGTGAGAGGATTTTATAAAATTCATAAGAAAGCCCGTCTGGGCCGGGGGATTTACCCGACTGGGAAGCTGTAATGACCTGTGAAATTTCATAGGTCTGAAGGGGCCAATTCAGAAAAGCGAGTTGGGAGGCTGAGAGGGTAGGGAGAGCAAGGACCCGGAAGAAAGACTCCCCTTCTGCCTCTCCTCCCAAGCTGTCAGTAGTATAGAGTGTGCTATAAAATTGTCTGAGTGTGGGAGAGAATCATAGTATGCGGATCAAGTGAATTTGAGAGGGGGCGCCCCCCAGCCTAGCCGCCCCTCTATTCTCTCACCATTTACCCCAACCCAGCTGTGAACAGGGATCCTCACATGTTTGAAGTAAAGAGACCGCATAGAACTACCAGCACCCAACATAGAACCATCATACAAAAGCAGAATACACAAAGAGATAAACGACCATGTATCCCCTTCCCCCTTCCCCCTCCCCAACCCCCCAAAGCCCCTGACCCCCATCCCGTCCCTCCCCATAACCAGAACCTGCCAAGAACTCGAATCCTCCCCAAACAAGGAGGTGAGGAGATCCGATTAAATGTGTCCAGGGTCCCCACTCCACATGGAGAAAATTTTGAGAGTGTCAGAAAGATTCATGAAATCCTGCGTACTGTAATGCAAGTACTACTCTTTACATGTCCAGTGAGATGGTTACAATGTGGTAGAGATGTGAATCGTGTGATCGATCGTCTTAAAGATCGATTTTGCCTGGGGGGGGGAGGGAATCGAATCGACGCGGTTTTGTTTTTTTAAATATCATGTAAATCGTAAATCGGGGGAGGGCGGGAGAACCGGCACACTAAAACAACCCTAAAACCCACCTTGACCCTTTAAAATAAATCCCCCACCCTCCCGAACCCCTCCAAAATGTCGTAAATTACCTGGAGTCCAGTGGAGGGTCCCGGTGTGATCTTCCACTCTCGGTGAAAGGGTGCGTTGATAGAAATGGCGCCGGCGCTACCTTTGCCCTGTCATATGACAGGACAAATGGCCATTTTGCAATATGGCAACACGATTCGAGTGCAGGAGGTCGTTCCCCCACCCCCGCTAGACTTTTGGCAAGTCTTGTGGGGGTCAGGAGGCCCCCCCAAGCTGGCCAAAAGTCCCTGGGGGTCCAGCGGGGGTCCAGGAGCGATCTCCTATGCTTGTGAATTCGGGGGACAGGAACCAAAATGGCGTCGGCACTACCTTTGCCCTGTCATATGACAGGGCTGGACCGAGAGTGGAAGATCACACTGGGACCCTCCACTGGACCCCAGGTAATTTAAGACATTTTGGGGGGGTTCGGGAGGGTGGGGGATTTATTTTAAAGGGTCGGGGTGGGTTTTCGGGTTGTTTTAGTGTGCTGGTTTTCCCGCCCTCCCCCTTCCCCTGATTTACGATTTTTGACGATAAATCGGGGGAATTCCTATTATATATCACCTCTAATGATTTTTGACGATTTAAAATATATCGGACGATATTTTAAATCGTCAAAAAACGATTCACATCCCTACAATGTGGTAATCCAAAGCTCGCAGTGTCAGGAGAAGTGCGGTTGAGATGCACTATTGTATGCGGGCTGGACCGAGTCAGGAGTAACCTAGGCAAAACTACGAGCAATCGTAGGAGGCCAAGTCAAGCGGTTCCTGTGGGGTGAAAAGTTTGGGGTCCTCGGATAGGCTGTGCTCCCTGCTGTGGGTAAGGAAACCCGGTCTACCCCGGTGCTCAATTCTCCCGCCGCTCCTGAGCAGATGTGGCTTGTTGATACTACCATGCCCTCCCTGCGGAGCGTGTGTTCTGGCCCAGCCATTTTGATTTTGATTTCTTTGAAACCTCCTCTGTGTTAGAGCCAGTATGTTCTGTGGCCTGCTCCCATAAACTTATGAATTGGAACTGGGTTACTATTAACCTTTTTTTTTTTTCAACGAGGAAGGGAAAAACGCAACCTTGCAAAATTCTTACTCCCTAAAGTAAAAACAAACCTTTAGGTGTCCCATAAATCCAGAGAGAAACGAGGCTCCCATAGTACCTACTTGAAACATATAACGTAGTGTGCCCACTGAGTGGCCTCTGCTTCAAGTGTTCAAGTTGTCCAGGAATGTCTGCACGGAAGCCGGCATCTCAAACACCCACACTTGGTTGGCATGCCAGATTTTCAGTCGCGCCGGAAAGAGCAAGGTAAACTTCACACCTCGGGAATGTAAAGACGAGCAGATGGGCGAAAATCCCCTTCGAGCTTCAGAAACTGCTGCAGAGTAATCCTGGAATATTCGGATAGGTGTTCCTTGAAACAGCAACTCTGTTTGACTCTGGAAGCTCTCCATATCTCAGCCTTATATGCCGAGTTTAGGATTTTCACAATAATGAGTCGTGGACGGGTGCTATTATCTCTCCTTGTCCCCAGCCGGTGTGCTCGTTCCACAACGAGCTTGTCTTGTAAATGTGGGAGTGCTAAAGATGTAGGGATCCATTCCTCTAAGGCGGCACAAAGGGTTCTTTCTTCTGTGGCTTCTGGAAATCCTAGAAATCGCAAATTGTCCCTGCGTGCTCTGCTTCGAGTCCGTCGATCTTATTTTGAAGGGCTTGTAGTATTTTATCCCTTTCGGCCATTTTGCACTCTGTGTTCATCACGTCATCCTCTAAGGAGGAGATCCGCTGCTCAGCATTTTCTATCCTAGAGCTCAATTCGTGTAATGTCTTTTTTACCTCCACCAATTGCGTCATGATTTGGTTCAAATTATCATCAAGGGCTTCGCGTATAGCCTCCTTGATGTCAGTAATTGTAAGTATGGGATGAGAAGTCTCACCATCTCCGGCAGCCACCATTTTGGGATCGGTGGTTTTGGGTTTTTCCTTCTCCCATTTTCCTCCCTTTGTAGTCATCGTCGGTGTTAGCTTGTGCATATGATGGACATAAGCGCTATCCCCTGGTTATGTCTGTGCCCCGTTGGAGCAAGTTGCGGGCTGAGATGGAGTGGGCCCTGGATACGTGGAGTGGGCCCTGGAGCTGGTGAGAGACATGTCCTCCCAACTCACCACATCACGTGATCTCCTGTCTCTGCATTTTTATGAGTCACTTCCAATTCCTGCAGAGATTGAGCAGACAATGATACCTCATCAGCCCTTTCCACACAGACAACAGAGGGACATCATTCTCTGTGTCGGTGCAACTTTCTTTGAAGAGTCGCATATTACTGATGGCATAGAGCCTTGTGGTTGGGGGCTGAGAGAAACCAGATCCCCCAGCTAAGTTGATGTCTTTCATCAGACCCAACAATGGGGAACTGGCCTCTGGATGAAGCAGAAATCAGAGAAGTGAAAGATATTTGCTGGCCAGGGAGGTCAGTAAGCTTGGAGGGGAAAACTCTAACCTTCCCCTTTCTTTTTGGAGCCATTTAGAAAAAATATAGGCAATTTCATCAGTCAGCAAATCTCAGCATCCTCCTCTCATAGTCATCTTGCTTCTCTCTAAAATATATGTTCTCATTTATCCAGAACCAAATGGTAAGGAACTATTTTTGTTAGTGACAAAACTCAGAGCAATAAATCACTGAAACTTGTATAGAGATTTAAATTTAGAACACTGTAGGAATTCTTGAGCTGATAGACAGAGAGAGAAACAGGACCTGTGCTGCTATTGCTTGCCAGTGAGGCTACTTAAGCACACACACAAAAAAAAAAAGCCTAAAGAAGATAAGGAACACTATTTATTGAATGTGAGAGTGTTTGTGATCCTATTCAATAGTGAATATGAGGTATGGAAGAATGAATGATAATATAAATTAATTCTAATTTAGCTGACCCATGGGAAATAGAGTCAGCATAGATATTGATTGAATGGCTGTTGAATACATGATGAGAATACGTTTCTTAAGAATTTATACAAAAGTTAGTTTAAAAAAAACCTGTATAATATTTAAAAAGGAGTAAAACGTGCAGTTAAGCCAGTATCTTAAAAATAAAGGGGTCAATTTTCAAAAGTTACGAGCATGTGTCCATGTGCACGCACTACCCAGTGCACACACATGGATGCGTGATTTTATAACATGCGTGAGGGGTGATAGAGTATTGCAAGTATGCGAGGCGATGCATTGGGACCTTCCCTAGTTCCCTCACAACCCGCTCCAATTAAGGAGCAGACTGGGAGGGAACTTCCCAACTCCATAGCCTAACCTCCCATCCCCTTTCCCTATTCTACCCTCCCTCTATCTCTATCGTAGCCCCCCCCCCCCCCCCCAATTTCGTTAACTCACATTTTGCTCCTGCCTCGGAGCAGGAGTAAGTTGCGCGCGCCGGCACCCTTCCGGCGTGCGATCCCCCGGCACAGTGGCAAATGGAGGAGGTATCATTGTCTGCTCAATCTCTGCAGGAATTGGAAGTGACTTACACACACATCCCAGGAGTTTACGAGTGTGTTTTAAAATCTGGCCTAAAGGTTTAAAGCTGGTGTAGATAAACCAGTGCCTTACTCATATGAGGATGATACTACTGTAAATGAATTAGTACCTCTATGAACCATTTTGCAGATAATTTGCAAGTTATATTAATTAAAGCCCAAAAATAATCATTTAGAATCATAATCCCATTATTGACAGTACCAGGAAAGATGACAAAGTGAGTGTATGTATGTGAAAGATTGATTGTTGAAATTCTTTTATATTAGTTCCTGCTGAAGAAGACGAAGACTACAAGCAACATTAACCCTAAGAAAGTCAGTTTTAATAAATCTAATGAGAAGTGAGGGAAATCATTTTAATTTTAATTTTATTTAAATAGGTAGTAGTCAAAAAAAGGGTGAATCCAATATGGCAGAACTGGCTGTGCACAGTTGAGTCAGTTTTCTTACTTTCCTTAACTCTTTGAACTATGCTTCATTCCAGTCACAAACAGAGGGCCAGGGCCAGGAAGAGGAATGTTTCAGTTGCCCTGACCTTAATCCCTGTTATTGGGCTGATGGACTCACATGTGCACCAGGGAACCCTTACTCCATGTGTTGGATTGCTGGAAGGGTTACAAAAAGGAGAAGAACTTGACCCTTCCCTGATTCATTAACATCTCTCTCCCTGGAGCAGACTGCCCCTGCAAATTCCACTGAGGTGAAGACGCTAGAGCTGTGATGAGGCTTGTCACAGGCTGACGATGCCATTAGTGCTGAGCCTCGTTCTGAGACGCCATTTGACATCGAAGGTGGTGCAGGGAGAATTCCTGGAGGTGAAGCTCAGCGGCAGTATGGAGATGTTCCTGTTTGGGTGGTAGACTTACCTTCGTTACAGCCCTTTGAACTGGTAAGGCTGACTACTTTTACTTTAGTAATGATTTGGGAGGCCCTTGAGATTCTTAATAATAATATCTCTGGTCATATAAACCAGGTGGTGAATTTTATAAATCCTTTGGATATTTGCATGAAAATGTTGGAGTCTGAAAGTAGTGCCATAAAAAAAAACCATGCAAGACCTTTAAATTGCTTTGAAAAGTACTTCTGTTCTTCAGCAAGCTCTGCTCAAAGAAAATCAATTTTTTTTCTAATATATTGGAGCAAATGAGAAACCAAATGAGGGGCTTTATTAATTTTCCAAAGGATCTTCTTGTGCCTTCTAAAGATATGTGGAAGAAATATCTAATGGCTATCTTAAAAATACCTGAACAAGTGATACCATTAGTAACAAGGGTTTTATTATTTACTACCTTTTAAAAAAGATCAACTTGATGGACAGAATATTCATCTCAAAGTGAACAAGTCACTCCTACAACTCTTATTGCTATAATTCTTCTAGAGTCAGATCAAGCTTGGTTCTGAAAATGTTTTTTCAACACTGAATGAAGATTTTACTAAATTTAAAAGTTTGAGTATTTCCTGACCTGGCCAAACACAGAAGAAGATGCTGCAGTTTCTCCTATTGAGGTCTAGAGAATTAGCCTTGGGGGCATTTTTACTTTTAAAGTTCCCTTCTAAATGCTTTATTATTACTTTTATTTTATTTAATTTATTTTATTTTATTTTATTTTATTTATTTATTACTTGTGTTAATGTATTCTGCCTTGAGGCGACAGTTTTAATGTATTTCCGCCCTGGAGGTGACTGTTCAGTTCCTTGTAAACCGGTGCGATATGTATTCTTTACAGGAACATCGGTATATAAAAATTAAAAATAAATAAATAAATAAATAAATATTAAGTACCAGAGTGTTTCATATACTTTTTTCCAGCCATCTCAACTTTCATCTTTTCTGAGTGATAAGTATCTGCCTATATTAGATTGTTTTCCTATTTCTGTTAGTAGAGCTTATGATATTCAATTATGAGCCATTCATTGAGGCCGTATTTTAAGATTTAGGTGCGGGCATAGATTTGTGCGCGCAACCCAGCACACACAAATCTACTCCCGATATTATAACATGCGCACGCAGCCGCGCACATGTTATAAAATCCGGGGTTTGCGTGCGCCGATCCGTGCAGCCTTCCTCCGTCCCCCCCCCCCCACCTTCTCCTCCCTTTCCTTCCCCTACCTAACCCATCCCCCAGCCCTACCTAAACCACCCCCCCCCCTTATCTTTAACTTAGAGGTTGTACCTGTCTCTGGGCAGGCATAGGTTGTGCGCGCCAGCTGACAGCCGGCCTGCGATCCCGGGCACAGTGGCAAATGGCCTTTATGCCTGGAGGCTCCTGCCCTGCCCCTTCCCCACCCCCTTTTTCAAGCTCCAGGACATATGTGTATCCCGGGGCTTGCGCACGTCGCCAGGCCTATGCAAAATAGGCCCCCATTTTGGCCAGTGATTGCCTTGTCTGACTTAATATTTGTTTCCTAAGGTTGGGTTAGGATTCCCCAAGATTGACGACTAGGATTTTATGAGACATATATTTTTTTCCTCTTAGCTTTTTTTCAGTTTTATTGATTTGATCATGTAATTTCCTAATTGTCTCATTGTTTGCTGATTCAAGTGGATTCTTGAAATGTATTTGAGAAAATTCATAAATAAATAAATAAAAACAAACAAATAAATAAATAAATAAATAGCTAGTACTATATTACAGTACACTAAGGTTCCTGAATAACTAAAGCAAGACTTTAGTATTCGAGTGAAGAAAGTTGAATGAGGAGGCAGGTTTCTATTATTGATTTAATTAAGTAAAATTAGTAGTGCAATGAAAAGGTTTACCCAGGACACGAGGACAATAGAGACAGTTGTATTTCTCATGATCAAAAAGCCTTTATATCTTATGGGGCGGATTTTCAGAGCCCTGCTCGCGTAAATCCGCCCAAAACCGGGCGGATTTACGCGAGCAGGGCCCTGCGCGCCGGGAAGCCTATTTTACATAGGCCTCCCGGCGCGCGCAGAGCCCCGGGACTCGCGTAAGTCCCGGGGTTCTCGGAGGGGGGCGTGTCGGGGGCGGGCCCGGTCGTCGCGGCGTTCCGGGGGCGTGTCGGCAGCGTTTTGGGGGCGGGTACGGGGGCGGGGCTACGGCCCGGGGGCGTGGCCGCGCCCTCCGTACCCGCCCCCAGGTCGCGGCCCGGCGCGCAGCAGGCCCGCTGGCGCGCGGGGATTTACGTCTCCCTCCGGGAGGCGTAAATCCCCCGACAAAGGTAAGGGGGGGGTGTAGACAGGGCCGGGCGGGTGGGTTAGGTAGGGGAAGGGAGGGTAAGGTGAGGGGAGGGCAAAGGAAAGTTCCCTCCGAGGCCGCTCCGATTTCGGAGCGGCCTTGGAGGGAACGGGGGGAGGCAGCGCGGCTCGGCGCGCGCAGGCTATACAAAATCGATAGCCTTGCGCGCGCCGATCCAGGATTTTAGTGGATACGCGCGGCTCCGCGCGTATCTACTAAAATCCAGCGTACTTTTGTTTGCGCCTGGAGCGCAAACAAAAGTAGGCTATTCGCGCTCGTCTGAAAATCTACCCCTATGTGCATAAGAAAGCCTTTATTCCTTATGCGCATAAGAAATAAAGGCTTTTTGATCATGAGAAATACACTGTATCTGTTGTCCTCATGTCCTGGGTAAACTTTTTCATTGCATATGGTGCATTGTTCCGGGAATCGAAGAAGGTATGCTGGCCTGAAGCAGGGCAGCTGGAGAAAGGATGCCAGCTGACCTGAAGCAGGACAGCACAGTCCGAGAGCCCTTCTCTTGATTTGAACGGAATACAGGACACAAGATCCCTGAAGGTACTTTTAAATCCTTTTCTCCTTGTTTTTTTGTGCTGTACCATTTGTATTGCACTAACATTGAGACCTTTAAGGGAAATGTGCTTACTTGTTGTTTTTGCACTATTATGTGGAGACTAGTGTGTTCCTCTGAAATACAAAGCAGTCAGAATTACAAGGTAATGGTCTGACATAGCCGGTGGATTAATACAGGGAGCAGGGCTCCAGAAAAGGAATTTAGGGAGTTAAACTCCTGGAAAAAATACCGGGCCAGGTGAATTACAGCAAGGTGAAATCCCTGGGTATACAGCCTAAGGTAAATAGGCTGGGGCAGTCTAGACTGAACAAAATCAGGGAGACAAATTATCTGGGAAAGTCTAGACTGGAATACAGGGAGACAAATTCCCTGGGAATAGAGCCTAGGAAAAGGTTAGGATAAGTATGGGAAGTGCACCCCTGCTTATGGTATAAAAAAACAGGAAAAGAGAAAAAAGGGGACAAAAAGACTAAAAAAGTACACCATAAAAAGTAAATGCTAGAATAGAAAAGGGGATACCAGATTTATTGGGAAATCTTGAAATCACGGAGTATTTGACACAAAAAAGAGAGTGTCTAATCCGATAAAGGATTGCTCATAGAGAAAAAAAAAGGGAGATTTACCCAGTAAAGCAATACCAGAACCACCATTAAACACCCCTGCCCATTATATGTGGAAAAATTATTGAATGACATCATGTTACTTAGGGGGAAGATTCCAGCTGAAGATACTTTCGAAAAGCTATAACAAGAGGTTTTTATCTGAGGTTTTTTTTCTGGAACAGTACAATCTCTGCATTAGTTACAGCTCCTACATACAGGGAAATGGTGTCTATTAGGATGCAGGATATTTTAGGGGACTGCTTATATATCAATTATGAGAGTGTTATGCCTGTAAATAAACTAGTAGTTGAAGAATAAAGTGAAATATGTTTCATCTACTAGAAATTCTAGAGTTGCTTCTGCAGTAAGAAAGCGTTTTTACTATTTGCCTTTATTCTGGATATTATCTATTGGCATTCCTGTTTCCTGCTCTGCACTATAAAATTGTGAGACATTTGTGCAAAATGTATTCATCTGAAGCTATTTTCATATAACAATTAGATTTAGAAAGGCTATAAGTATTTAATTTATTACCAGAAAAGGGATGTATTGCTTTTCCTTGTTTCAGAATTAAAAATAATTCCTATGGGAGTTAATGATTGACTGGTTTTCTAGAGTTATTAAACATATTAAGAAAATGACACAAAAAGAATATGTGACTTTTGCTGTTAATGCTGGGATCATGTATAAATCTAGCACTAGTCCTGGTGACCAGGCTTTGACAACATGTCTGACTGGACTAGTTACAAACAGTTTAATGTTCCCACACAGTTATTGGACCAAACAGACACTGTAGATTTAAGGGAACTTATAGCATTAGGATAAAATTCTGATTTGATTTCAGAGATCATTAACTGTCTTTTCCAGAGAAGGATGGCAAATGTCAGGAACTGTTTGGGGAACATGGGGGCTCCTCTATTGGGGATTTTGACAATTTGATTGCTGAAAAAGCAATTACTAGTGTTAAAGTTTAAAACTTGAAAGGACAAGGCAGTTAAGGGGTTAGCAACAGAGAGAAAGGAGGGTGAGTGGGGGATGCAGGAAATTGTTTCTCAGGAGAAGACACAAACGGAGGAGAAAACTCCATTCAATGAATTAATCTTCAGTTTAAAAACAAATTTAGCAAGAATGTTTAATTTTGTTTACAGTGAATGGAAATCTGTATCTTTTGAGTACAGGGAATACAGAATTGAATGAGCTCTTCCATTTTGGAAATAGTTTTGTTTGTTTGAACATGGCATAGCTACTGTAAGTTTTTGAAGGTGCAAATAAGTGTAACTGATGTAGTAAATTATGTCATGGTAATGTTAATTATATATCTATATCTATATCTATCTATCTATCCATCTATCTATCTATCTATATATATATATATATATATATTCAATGGTAAAGTATTTGTCAATTTAAAATTATGTCATATCCTAATGATACCAGATGCATCACACCCCTGTTTTTCTAAGTGTCTGTAATTTGAGTTAATAACATGAAAATAAATCCTGGGCAGTATTAAATCTAAGGATTCAGAATTAACTATGACTTATAGCATTTATAGTTTTATGCATTCTACCTCACCTGACAGTTATCCCAAAGAGTTAAGATACTGCAGTATGTTAATGATCTTCTGGTATAGTCTCACCTAGTTTTGCCTAGGCGATACTGAAGCAGAGCTGTGTTTCCTGCATTCATTAGGTCTTAAGGTATTAATAGGTAAACTTCAAATGTGTCAATTATAAATGGAATATTTAGGTCTCTAGCTATTAGAGGAGAGAAAAAAAATGACTACTGAGAGAATTGAGGCTGTTTTGAAGGTATAGGTCCCTAGGACATTGAAAACGTTACGAGAATTCCTTGGCATTGTAAATTTTTGTAGAATGTGGATTCCTGATTTTTCTTCTCTAGCTAAACCATTGTATCAAATATTTAAGGGCAAGGACAGATTACAAGGACAAATACATGCTTCAGAGTGGACTAATGAGGTAGAAAAATCATTCCAGTCTCTGAAAGCCACCTTATCTAATGCCCCAGCATTAGGGCTTCCAGACTATGGAAAGGATTTTTATTTAATGTGTCATGAGGTTGCAGCTGTAGCAGTTGGAGTGGTAAGCCAGGACCATGGAGGAAAATAGAAACCTATTGGGTATTATTATTCAGCCCAGTTAGATTTAGTGGCATCTGCCTTTCCTGTTTGCCTAAGGGCTATCACCGCAGCAGCCCTGATGGTAGAAAGATCTCAATAATTGATTCTGCCCCAGCCTTTGCACATCTGTTTACCACACACTTTGTTCACAGTTTTAAACAATGCAACGACCCATGTAATCACTCTGGAATGCATGACAAGGTATGAACTCCTTTTACAATCAGGAAATATCATCTTTCATCACTGTTCTGCTCTCACCCCTGTTACTTTGCTACCAGAAATAATTGACTTAGAAACTCCGGACCATGATTGTGCAATGCAAATGGATGGGAACTGCAGCCCCGGGAAGGTTTAAAAGATATCCCTCTTTCTAATGCTGATGCAGTTTATTTTGTAGATGGTCCTGCTCTCCATGATGATACAGGTTCACTGAAGGTTGGATATGCTGTATGTACCCAGTAGGAAGTGCTAGAAGCTGGACCTCTCACTCATGCATGATCAGCACAGACAGCAGAATTGGTAGCCCTTACTCAGGCTTGCTTTAGAGGAAAAGGATTGTGTCTCACTGTTTACACTGATTCTCGTTATTAGGGATGTGAATTGGGCTTCGGATGATTGAAAATATCGTCAATATTTTCAAAATCGGCAGAAATCGGGGGCTCCCCCGAAACGATAGGAAAACCCCACAATATTGATTGTGGGGGTTCTCTTATTGTTTTGGAGGAGGGCGGGAAAAAAGGCACACAAAAATAACCCCTAAACCCACCCCAACCCTTTAAAACTAATCCCTTTGCTTCCCCTACCCTCCTGAACCCCCAAAAAACATTTTACAGGTACTTGGTGGTCCAGTGGGGGTCCCGAGAGTGATCTCCCACTCTCGGGCCGTCGGCTGCCACTAATCAAAATGGTGCCGATGGCCTTTGCCCTTACCATGTGACAGGGTATCCGTGCCATTGGCCAGCCCCTGTCACATGGAGGGAGCAGTAGATGGCCGGCCCCTGTCACATGGAGGGAGCACTGGATGGCCGGCGCCATCTTTAAAAATGGTACCGGCCATCTGGCACCATCTTTAAAAATGGCGCGGGGCATCCAGTGCTCCTGCCATGTGACAGGGGCCAGCCAATGGCACGGATACCCTGTCACATGGTAAGGGCAAAGGCCATGCCGCCATTTTGATTAGTGGCAGCCGATGGCCCGAGAGTGGGAGATTGCTCCTGGGACCCCCACTGGACCACCAGGTACCTATAAAATGTTTTTGGAATCGATTCAGTTCCGGTTCCGATTCAAATCATGCATTTTTTTTCGTCCGGCCCGATTGTTTTTTTTTTTTATCAGCTGCGCCCGATCCGATAAACAAAAAACCCACCCGACCCTTTAAAACCGCTCCCTTAGCCTCCACCACCCTCCCGACCCCCCACCAAAACATTTTAAAATTACCTGGTGGTTCAGCGGGGATCCCGGGAGCATTCTCTCGTGCTCGGGCTGTCGGCCGATAAACAAAAATCCCACCCGATCCTTTAAAACCACTTTAAAACCACTCCCTTAGCCTCCACCATCGGCTGCCACTAATAAAAATGGCGCCGATGGCCCTTTGCCCTTACCATGTGACAGGGTAACCAATGTGCCTGGATCGTGGGCCTGGATCGTGTGCCTGGATCGTGGGCCATTCCTATGTGTATCGAGTGCAAAGACATGCCATGAAAAGACCATACGGGGGACCATCTGGAGTTGGAATGCCTAGGATGGCAATTAGCGTGGTTCAGTCGACGAGACATGGAATGGGACGAGCTGCTGCTGTTCATAAGTGAACGAATGGACACATGGGGCATTCCAGACATACTCATTGTTCACTTAGGAGGCAATGATGTCGGAAAGAATATGTGCAGAAATTTGTTGACATGTATTAAGAAAGACATCACAAATTTGAGCAAGATGGCCTTCAATAAGATTGGGATGTTCTGATATTATTATCCGTCTGCGTAATGCTGAGGAGACGGTTTGGAAGAGTGGGTTTAAAAAGCTAAACAAGCAAATGGGTAGATGGATGGAATGGGAAATGGGATTCTGGATTAGGCATACTTGGGCTTGGAGTGGGGAAGCAGGTCTCTTTAGTGGAGATGGTGTCCATTTATCCGAAATTGGAATGGATCTTTTTAATCACACCATCCAAGAAGGTTTAGAGAAGGAGATCAGCAGCAGAGGATAGCTGGCCGCAGTGGGGGAAACAAGTCATAAGCGACTTGTTTTGTGGCGGATAATAGGGGTGTGATTCGTGTGATCGATCGTCTTAACGATTGATTTTGGCTGGGGGGGGAGGGAAATCTTATCGTCATGTTTTTTTTTTTTTAATCATTAAAAATCGTAAATCGGGGAGGGCGGGAAAACCGGCACACCAAAAAAACCCTAAAACCCACACCGAACATTTAGAACAAATCCCCCACTCTCCCGAACCCCCCAAAATGTTTTAAATTACCTGGGGTCCAGTGGGGGGGTCCCGACACGATCTCCCTCTCTCTGGCCACGACTGCGTTGAGAGAAATGGCGCCGTGGCCCTTTGCCCTTATCATGTGACAGGGAAAAGGTAGCGCCGGCGCCATTTTGGTTCCTGGGTCCCGACATCACACGTGCAGAAGATGGCCCCCGGACCCCGCTGGACCCCCAGGGACTTTTGGCAAGCTTGGGGGGGGGCCTCCTGACCCCCACAAGACTTGCCAAAAGTCCAGCAGGGGTCCGGGAATGACCTCCTGCGCGCGGGCCGTATTGCCAATCTTCAAAATGGCGCTGGTGCTACCTTTGCCCTCACTATGTCATACGGGCGACGGTCACCGTATGACATATTGAGGGCAAAGTTAGCGCCAGCGCCATTTTAAAGATTGGCAATATGGCCCGCGCGCAGGAGGTCACTCCCGGACCCCCGCTGGACTTTTGGCAAGTCTTGTGGGGGTCAGGAGGCCTCCCCCCCAAGCTGGCCAAAAGTCTCTGGGGGTCGGGACCCAGGAACCAAAATGGCACCGGCGCTACTTTTGCCCTGTCACATGATAAGGGCAAAGGGCCACCGGCACCATTTCTCTCAACGCAGTCGTGGCCAGAGAGAGGGAGATCGTGTCGGGACCCCCCCACTGGACCCCAGGTAATTTAAAACATTTTGGGGGGGTTCGGGAGGGTGGGGGATTTGTTCTAAATGTTCGGTGTGGGTTTTAGAGTTTTTTTGGTGTGCCGGTTTTCCCGCCCTCCCCCGATTTACGATTTTTAACGATTAAAAAAAAACAAAAAACACGACAATAAGATTTCCCTCCCCCCCAACCAAAATCGATCGTTAAGACGATCGATCACACGAATCACTCCCCTATTATCCGCCACAAAACAAGTAGCTTACGACTTGTTTCCCCCACTGCGGCCAGCTATCCTCTGCTGCTGATCTCCTTCTCTAAACCTTCTTGGATGGTGTGATTAAAGGGATCTATTCCAATTTCGGATAAATGGGCACCATCTCCACTAAAGAGACCTGCTTCCCCACTCCAAGCCCAAGTATGCCTAATCCAGAATCCCATTTCCCATTCCATCCATCTACCCATTTCCTTGTTTAGCTTTTTAAACCCACTCTTCCAAACCGTCTCCTCAGCATTACGCAGACGGATAATAATATCAGACCATCCCAATCTTATTGAAGGCCATCTTGCCCAAATTTGTGATGTCTTTCTTAATACATGTCAACAAATTTCTGCACATTTTCTTTCCGACATCATTGCCTCCTTAGTGAACAATGAGTATGTCTGGAATGCCCCATGTGTCCATTCGTTCGCTTATGAACAGCAGCAGCTCGTCCCATTCCATGTCTCATCGACTGAACCACGCTAATTGCCATCCTAGGCGTTCCAACTCCAGATGGTCCCCCGTATGGTCTTTTCATGGCATGTCTTTGCACTCGATACACATAGGAATGGCCCACGATCCAGGCACATTGGTGACCGCTCGACCTCCCCCCGGCTTCTGCAAAAGAAATACTGCATTAATTTCCACAACTTCCGCCTGCCCCCCTCCCTGAGATACCAACTCCCCCGGCTCTCTGTTCCTTGGCTGGGTTTTTTTTTTTTTATGCATCCAATCTAATATAATCCCTGAAAACTTTTGATTTCCATCGTCCTATACTTTTTATCCCCACGTCCGTGAATCCAGCCTCCGCCACCACCGTCGCTGCCCCTATCCTGAAAGAGTGGGAACTATATCTATTCACATCTCTTCCATCAGCTGCGATCACCATTCTGAGCACCTGAGTGGATTGATACTTGGTCAGTGCAAAACCATTCTCATGCACTAAAAAGGCCCCACCAATGGCTGGTCTTAACCGCAAATACCGCCATGCGAAGCGCACTGGGCAAACGAGGTCGCTTTATGGTAGTGCCTTTCCTCTTTTGATCTGTCTTAGATCTTAGGGGTGTGCATTCATTTTCACCGTATTGGTGATCCGCAACGTATATTGCACTATTCGTAGTATTCGTGGGGAAGCGAAACGTATCACGATTCCCCACGAATACACGAATCTTCACCGAATTATACGGCCACCTAAATAAAAATTTAAACAAACCCCACACCCTCCTGAACCCTCCCAAAACTTACCAAACGTCCCTGGTGGTCCAGCGGGGGGTACGAGAACCATCCCCTGCACTCACATCCTCGGTGCCGGTTTCATCATGGCGCCGATAGCCTTTCTCACAGGGGCTACCGGAGCCATTGGTCAGCCCCTGTCACATGGCCATCGGCGCCATCTTGTGCTCCTACCATGTGACAGGGGCTGACCAATGGCACCGGTAGCCCCTGTAACACAGTATGGGCAAAGGCTATCGGCGCCATTTTCAGTACTGGCATTGGACGGCCGGAGTGCAGGTCATTCCTGGACCTCCGCTGGAGTTTTGGCAAGTCTTATGGGGGTCAGGAGGCCCCCCAAGCTGGCCAAAAGTCCCTGGGGGTCCAACGGGGGTCCCTGAGTGATTACGAGCATTGTGAGTCTCACCTTAAGATATTGACTCAAGCAATTCATATGCACAGTGATCATATGTACTTCTGAGGACAGCAATTTTGATTTATATTCCTCAGAAAAATGGAATGGAAATATCTGGAGCTGGGCTCCAGATGGTGCATCTCTCCATGTTGTGGTGGTCACCCATATTTCTGTTGCCACTTTTCCAGGTGGTGATGCATCCTCACTTTAATAGGATTTTCTATGAGAGTAATGATCATCCAGCTACAATTGTAGAAGTAAGATGAAAGGTACATCAGATTCAGATGTATTATGGCATTCCAAAAGGATTTAAGAAACAAGATGTAGCAGCATTAGGAACTAGGGATGTGAATCGTTTTTTGACGATTTAAAATATCGTCCGATATATTTTAAATCGTCAAAAATCGTTAGAGGCGATATTTAATAGGAATTCCCCCGATTTATCGTCAAAAATCGTAAATCGGGGGAAGGGGGAGGGGAAGGGGGAGGGAAAGGGGGAGGGCGGGAAAACCGGCACACTAAAACATTCCTAAAACCCACCCGACCCTTTAAAATAAATCCCCCACCCTCCCAAACCCCCCCAAAATGTCTTAAATTACCTGTGGTCCAGTGGGGGGGTCCCGTTGTGATCTTCCACTCTCGGGCCACGGGTGGGTTGATAGAAATGGCGCCGGCGCTACCTTTGCCCTGTCATATGGCGCCGGCCATATTGCAAAATGGCGCCGGCCGTACGGCAACACGATTCAAGTGCAGGAGGTCGTTCCCGGACCCCCGCTGGACTTTTGGCAAGTCTTGGGGGGGTCAGGAGGCCCCCCCAAGCTGGCCAAAAGTCCCTGGGGGTCCAGCGGGGGTCGAGGAGCGATCTTTTACGCTCGTGACGTCGGGGACAGGAACCAAAATGGCACCGGCGCTACCTTTGCCCTGTCATATGACAGGGCAAAGGTAGCGCCGGCGCCATTTTCTATTAACGCACTCATGGCCCGAGAGTGGAAGATCACAACGGGAGCCCCTCACTGGACCCCAGGTAATTTAAGACATTTTGGGGGGGTTCGGGAGGGTGGGGGATTTATTTTAAAGGGTCGGGGTGGGTTTTAGGGATGTTTTAGTGTGCCGGTTTTCCCACCCTCCCCCGATTTACGATTTACACGATATTTTAAAAAACAAAACCGCGACGATCCGATTCCCTCCCCCCCCAGCCGAAATCGATCGTTAAGACGATCGATCACACGATACACATCTCTATTAGGGACTACAGAAATTATACATAGTAATGAGGATGGTGGAGATTACCTAGCGATAGAAGTCATGGTAGATGTAAAGATGTGATAGGAAGAGGCAGAGGAGGTTTACATCCATCTCTATATCAGTGAAAGGATAATAAAATAAATGAGCATTTTACATAGGAAAATGAAATTCAACACAGGTTTGGAAAATGTTGATGCCGCATGGAGAGGATCATGATTATTGGAATGGAAAACCCACTTCCAGTATCATTGCTTAAGCTCTCCAACTTAACTGTAAGCAAGCCCCAGTCACTGCTGTTTTCTTCTAATCCTGTGGATCATTAAAACATTTTGAAAGAAGATAAAATGAAGTGCTTGAGATTCACGATTGTTATGACCATCAGCCACGGGCGGCCGCGACAGACCCAACTCATGTCATGTATTGTCCTGCTCTCCTCTCCGGGTGGACTCACAGCTATGGCTAGCCACTACCACCATGTACCCCCAGGCTCTCAAGACTCCTCATGGCATCTGGGAAGCCACCGACCCACATGTGGACTCCAGTCCTTCCTAGGCACACACGCACGCCACCGGGCCTCCCTTTAAAGGCCCAATGGTGGGAAACACAGGGGCATCCCCGACTGATAACATCACAAGTTTGGGATTTATAAGCACCTCCCTGAGCCTATGCTAATTGACTTGGCAATGAGTTCCTTCGCCTCACTGGTGCTTGTTCCTGTTCCCCCGGCCCCATGGTTCCTTCCTTGGATCTCCATCTGCTGATCTGGACTCTGGCTCTGGCACCCGCTCCTCAGGGGCCTGCTTGCACTTCCTATGGGAGACCTAGTCTCCAGGTTTCCCTGTTCCTTGGGGTAGGTCCTGCACTCCTCACCAGAGGTCCTGCCTGCTCGCTTCTCTGCTTCTCGGGGTTGCCTCAAGCACTGCCTATCGGAGATCTCATCTCTTCAATTTCCCGCTCCTTGGGGTAGTCTCTGTCTTACCTCACCATAGACTTTAACTCTACACTTCCCTGCTACTTGGGGCAGTCTCTACATCACTTTATCTGAGACTTGATTCTACACTTTCCTGCTCCTCAGGGCAGTATTTACATATTTGCTCCAGTGGCTTACTCTACATAAGAACATAAGAACATAAGAAAATGCCATACTGGGTCAGACCAAGGGTCCATCAAGCCCAGCATCCTGTTTCCAACAGTGGCCAATCCAGGCCATAAGAACCTGGCAAGTACCCAAAAACTAAGTCTATTCCATGTAATCATTGCTAATGGCAGTGGCTATTCTCTAAGTGAACTTAATAGCAGGTAATGGACTTCTCCTCCAAGAACTTATCCAATCCTTTTTTAAACACAGCTATACTAACTGCACGAACCACATTCTCTGGCAACAAATTCCAGAGTTTAATTGTGCGTTGAGTAAAAAAGAACTTTCTCCGATTAGTTTTAAATGTGCCCCATGCTAACTTCATGGAGTGTCCCCTAGTCCTTCTACTATCCGAAAGAGTAAATAACCGATTCACATCTACCCGTTCTAGACCTCTCATGATTTTAAACACCTCTATCATATCCCCCCTCAGTCGTCTCTTCTCCAAACTGAAAAGTCCTAACCTCTTTAGTCTTTCCTCATAGGGGAGTTGTTCCATTCCCCTTATCATTTTGGTAGCCCTTCTCTGTACCTTCTCCATCGCAATTATATCTTTTTTGAGATGCGGCGACCAGAATTGTACACAGTATTCAAGGTGCGGTCTCACCATGGAGCGATACAGAGGCATTATGACATTTTCCGTTTTATTCATCATTCCTTTTCTAATAATTCCCAACATTCTGTTTGCTTTTTTGACTGCCGCAGCACACTGCTTCCCTACTCCTCAAGGCAGTCTACGTCACTTCTTCAGAGACTTGTCTCTGCACTTCCCCACTCCTTGGGGAGGCCCCTACGGCATCACACCAGAGACTATGTTGCTATGCTGTCCCGCCCCTCGGGACAGTCTCTGCATCACTCCTCCAGAAGTTCCTGTCTTCAACATTCCCCACTCCTCGAGGACTGCCTAGCGCTCCTCTGACTTGGAGGCTCCTGCTCTGGTACTCTGTCTCTTCAGTCCTGCCTAAGTACTGTGACTACTCTGAACTGTGCCTCTTCGCCCTGCTTCTTGGGACGCCTCACAGTATATCTCAGTGCAGGTACCTGCGATCACGTGGCAGTTATGCAGGACGTTCTCACTCTACTGAACTACAATCATGTCCCCTGCTGCAGCTGACCTCACCTCCTGACGGTGAGGACCTGTGAAGCTTCACCCCTCAGGAAGTTTCAACCTCCACCCAGGCCAAGGGTCCAGGAATCTTAACAACGATAGCACGGGACTGTGTAAGTTTATCCAGTTATATCAGTTTACAATGGGATCCTGGAGGTAGACCAAGAGTGAGTCTCAGGCATGGAACTAAAGAAATACAAGCTTTACTGAATACTGGTGCAGCAATTACTAGGAATGTGCAGAGGGACGCCATACGTTGCATTCGGGATACGTATTCGTCGGGTGGCAGATACGTTGTATACGTCCGTATGGCGACCCAATATGGTTATACGTCTAATCCTATTCGTTACCCGGCTAAAATTAAATTTACTAAAACCCCCCACCCTCCTGACCACCCCAAGACTTACCAAAACTCCCTGGTTGTCTTTGCCCTCACTATGTGACATAGTGAGGGCAAAGGTAGCGCCGGCGCCATTTTGAATACTGGCAATACGACCCGAGTGCAGGAGTTCGCTCCCGGACCCCCGCTGGACTTTAGGCAAGTCTTGTGGGAGTCAGGAGGCCCCCCCAAGCTGGCCAGAAGTCCATGGGGTTCCAGCGGGGGTCCGGGAGCGATCTCCTGACTCGTGCCGTCGGGTGCCAGAAATCAAAATGTCGCCGATAGCCTTGCCCTTACTATATCACAGGGGCTACCGACGCCATTGGTCAGCCCCTGTCACATGGCAGGAGCACAAGATGGCGTCGATGGCCACGTGACAGGGGCTGACCAATGGCACCGGTAGCCCCTGTGACATAGCAGGTCAAAGGCTATCGGCGCCATTTTGAACTGGTACCGAGGGTGTGAGAGTGCAGGGGATGGTTCCCAGACCCCCCACTGGACCACCAGGGAGTTTTGGTAAGTCTTGGGGGGGATCAGGAGGGTGGGGTTGTTGTTTAAATTGGCGGCCGAATAATTCGGCGAAAATTTGTTGTATCCGTGGGGAATCGCGATACGTTTCGCTTCCCCACAAATACAACGAATATTGGCACATCCGTTGCAGATTGCCAATACGTAGGGACCGAATGCACACCCCTAGCAATTACATTAATTTTTAGTAAGCCAGGAAAGGGAATTAAAATAAAACATTATTCTTACAGAGTTTTCCGGGTTATGATTCAAAATGTATGTTATGGGGAAAAGTACCAGTGGAAAGTGCAGAAAAACAATTAGTTCTCCCTATTTCAGAACCCTGAAGTGCAGGATGATATGATATTAGGAGTATATAAAACATATATTATATATATATATATATATATAAAAAACATATATATTAGGAGTATATAAAACAGAAACCATCTAGCCATCCGGCTGACAATATTCCATCGAGACTCCTGCTTCTCATCCCAAACTCGATTTCAGGACCTCTGACCAGTATCATAAACAGTCTGCTAACTCATGGAAGCTACCCAGACAGTCTAAAAACCGCTTCACTCAAACCCCTCCTCAAGAAACACAATTTAGACCCAAACGTACTAGCTAATTTCAGACCCATCTCTAACCTCCCATTCGTCGCCAAACTAACGGAGAAACTGGTAAACACCCAACTTTCTGATTATCTGGAAGACCACAAGATCTTACACCCTTCACAATATGGTTTCCGTAAATCACGCAACACTGAAACCCTCCTCATTTCACTAACAGACCATATTATCATGGGGTTAGACAAAGGACACTCCTTTTTACTAGTCTTGTTAGACATCTCGGCGACTTTCGACACCGTCAACCATACCATCTTGTTGGATCGCCTAGCTGATATCGGCATCTCCGGATCTGCCCACAACTGGTTCAAGTCCTTCCTAAGTAATAGGACTTTCAAAGTCAAAATCAATAATAAAGAATCACCCCTAACAAAATCAACTCTTGGTGTACCACAAGGATCCTCCTTATCCCCAACCCTCTTTAACATATACCTCCTCCCCCTCTGCAAACTGTTATCAGATCTCAACCTAATTCACTATCTGTACGCTGACGACGTGCAGATTCTGATCCCCATAACAGAATCAATCTCAAAGGCACTCACCCATTGGAATAACTGCCTTCTATCCATCACCAATCTACTCAACAGCTTAAACTTGGTCCTCAACTCCTCTAAGACAGAGCTCCTCCTCATCTCCTCAAACGATAACAATATCTCCCTTCCATCTCCACACAACTCTCACATTACCTGTAAGCAGGTTAGAGATCTTGGGGTTATTTTAGACAATCGACTAAACCTGAAGAAAATGGTCAACACAACAACTAAAGACTGCTTCTACAGATTACAGGTTCTAAAACGACTTAAACCACTCTTATTCTTCCATGACTTCAGGACAGTCCTAAAGCGCTACTGTTCGCCAAAATAGACTACTGCAGTGCCCTTTTCCTAGGACTCCCCAAATCTACCACCAAACCTATACAGATGATACAAAATGCGGCAGCGAGATTGTTGACCAGTACCAACCGCGGCGAACACATCTCACCCATACTCAGGAACCTACATTGGTTACCTGTGAATTTCAGAATTCTATACAAATCAATCACCTTAATCCACAAAACCATCCATCATCAACTTCAACTTGACCTGGAAATACCATTCAAACTCTACTCCTCTAACAGACCAATTAGAGATGTTCACAAAGGCACTCTGAATTTTCCCCCCACTAAAGCCACACGCCTCGCTTCGACCAAAGACAGAGCTTTTTCGATAGCAGGCCCATCTATTTGGAATAGCATCCCATCAAATCTCAGACTGGAGCCTTGCCTTTTAACTTTCAGAAAAAGACTTAAAACCTGGCTATTTCACCAAGCCTTTCCTGATCCTCCAGACAATTACTAGTTGCCCTTCACTCCTACCCGGTCTGGCAATCATTTGCACGAAATGGACTCTGAGACTTTCAGGTCAAAGCACCGTTTAAGCTGTTAACTCGTACGTTCTATGGTAACACTACTTATTTATTACCTGCCTTTCTTCTTTCCAGCTTGTTGTAAGCTTCCAAGTTCTCTATCCCTGTTGATTGTAACTTTGACTTATTCCTACCATTGTTATCTTTCATTTTACTTGAATTGCTACTCCAGTTATTCCCTTGTTATATTGTAAACCGATCCGATATGGTTATTTACTATAAAGGTCGGTATAAAAAACTGTTAAATAAATAAAATAAATAAATAAATATATTGGCTTAAAATACACCAATATAAAATAGATCTTCCAAATTGTGTTATCTGGCAGGTTAATCAAAGAAGTGCATGATTTTCACTTAAAAATGCAGATGAAGGAATTGATATTACTGAAGTTTGTGGGATTACTTGTACTGAGGAGAAGGATTATTGGCAAAAGTAAAGTCCTTCCTTTAAAAAATTGAAGCTTGTGTTAAAATAGTAGGAGATCCAGTGCCACCACAAAAACAATACAGTTGTTTCTCTGAAGCTCATAAAAGTCTAAACAAAATTATTGATGATTTAAAAGCACAAGGAGTAATTAGGAGAACAAATTCACCATTTAATTCACCTATTTGGCCTGTTAGAAAAGCTGATGGAATTAATTGGAGAATAACAGTTGATTACAGATGATTAAATAATGGTACTCCTCAAATGGGTCCAGTAGTATCTAATATTACAGAATTGTTGCAGAAGATTCAAGATCAATGTAAGTGGTTTTTGGTTTTTGGATGAGAAATTGTTTTTTAATATGTCTTTAGAGAGTAATTCTTAAGATAGATTTGCTTTCACATTTCGAGATAAACAATATACCTTTGGTAGGGCTCCTCAAGGATTTCATAAGGCACCTGCAATAGCTCAAAACATACGTCCAATTGCATGCATAGGTATAGCACTCATCACATGTAAATTCATGTTGATGAGGCTATTATCTATTACCCTGATGAAAAAATAAAAAATGTGCACCCAATGCGCACATTCTTAATCAGCAAAATGAACGCCTGCTCGGGCAGGCGTTAATTTTAGAGTAGCCCAGAAAGTGTACAGTAAAGCTTTTCTGCACTTTCTCCAATTAATATCGTGGTAATATTAAGTTGGAGGAAGTAATAAATTATTAATGCCCCCCCCCCAAAAAAAATAAAAAATAAAAAAGGGTGCCGGTGGTCAGGTTAGGAAAAGGGACGCTCAATTAACAAGCGTCTATTTTCCTAACGTGTGGATGTGCACAGGTTAGGAAAATGGAAGCTCTAAAATTGAGCGTCCATTTTCCTAAGCGGCTGACAGCCATGACTCCCGGGCACCTACAGCCAAAAAGGCGCTAGGGGCACTCAATTTCCCTAGTGCCTCATTTTTACCACAGCACCGTATTTAAATATTAAATTGGGTGCCCAGGAAAGGTGGATCGTCATTCATTAATGGAGCGGCTGCACAATCATGAGTACCTGTTTAACACTAACCAATATTGCATTGGCCTGAAAGTGTAGTAGAGCTTATACAAAAAACAGGTTTTATGGTTAACCTAGAGAAAGCTCAGTTAGTTAAAAAATAAGTGCATCACTTGGGTACTCCTGTTGGTAAAGAAAGAAGAAAGACTGATCAGAGAAAGGTCACATCATTAGTAGAAGTTCCTGCTCCAACTGATACTCATTCTCTTAGTGTTCTATTAGGAGTATTTATTTTTTGAGATCATACATTTATCAGTTTGAACAAATAGCATCCCCATTGTACAAACTGTTAAGAAAAAAAAATCTCAGTGGGAATGGGAGCCAGAGCATGATCAATCTTTATCTCAATTAAAACAAGCTGCATCATGAGCTCCAGCACTTAAATTTCCAGATAATTATAAGCCATTTATTATCAGACTTGTGACATCTGATATAGATCTTCCAGCTGTATTTCTACATAAAAATGAGGCAGCTAAATTAGTGCCAGTTGCTTATGATTCATGGAAATTGCAGGGTGCAGAATTATATTTTGATCCGTGAAAGAGGATGTTTGGCTTCAGTGTGGGCACTTCAAAATTTTGAACCATTGACATTTACAGCTTCTATAACTATTCAGGGTTTGCATACTCCTTTCAAGCATATTTTATCAGGTCACTTGGTGGGAGATAGGGTTTCAGGAACTAGATTGGCACAATGGAATTTTATTTTGTTTAACAGAGGGGTTACTAATAAAACAATAAATAAACCTGATTTGTTGGCACATGTTCTTATTGAAAAAGGAAATGATCATACTTGTGTGGAATTAGAGGATACCCACATGTCACAATGTAAGATATCTCCATTATTAGCAGAGATTGATACCATAGATTTATAGCCCATTATTTGGTTCACTGTTGGAAATTGATTATGGGAAAATGGGGTAAGATATACTCATTATACAGCCATAAATCTAGCTGGAGCTGAGAAAAAAGGAAAACATCATACTGTTGTGCGCCCCGTCCATGCTCAGCCCATGCACGGGCCTGCTCACCTTTCCAACTCCTCAGCAGGTCCCGGGTTGGCCTCCCCAGCAGCAGCCGCAAGCTCCTCCAGGCCTTGGCGTCCCGCGGTCGCTGGGCCTTCCTCATTGCACCAGGCCTCACGGCGGGGCTCAGCGACCTCCGTGGCATCGGCCCCGCCCCTAGGCGCACAGGCGCGAACCGCACTATCCCTTATAGGGCCAGGGGCGGGTCCTAGCTCTGCGGCACGTCCTGATTGAATGCAGTACTATAGAAAGTACTACGCTGATCGCTGCCCGGATACTGATCTCTGCCTGTCTACTCAACCACATCTGACCTCTGGAACCTGACCCCTGCTTTGGCTGACTACTCTCGGACTGACCTTTGGAACTTGACCTCTGCTATTCCTGACTGTGCCTCCTTGATTCTGGCCTTGCTCCTAGCCTTGTCATCTCAGACACTGGTCTGGCCTTCTCTGGTCCTCCAGACCTCCAGTCTTGACATCGACCATGCACCCTTGATCCTGGTGGGCACACAATTGAACTTCCTTTCTGGGGACCCTGTGAGGCCCACCTAAGCCAAAGCGGCCCGGTTCTCCAAGGGCTCCACCTGGGGGGACCGCGGGCTTCCATTGGTGAAGCTTCAGCTAGCCTCAGTCTCCCCCTGTGCTCCACCTCCTGATGGCAGGTGCTTCCTGGGTCCGACCAGGGAGCCTATCAACACTGCTCCAGAATAAGGTTCCACCTCCAGGCGCAACACATACATATGTATCTGCTCAAAATGCAGAAGTTGAAGCAGTTAAATGTGTCTTGTAGTCTTATCCTAATCCACTTCTGGCATTTTATGAATAAACTGACAGTGATTATGTGGCTAAAGGCCTACAATATTGGATGTAAGCCTGGGCAAAACATGGATGGAACACTATACATGGGAAAGAATTAGCTAAGTGAAAACAATGTGAATACTTATGTACATGGACATGTGCATGTGGTGGAGTGAGCCCATTTTCCCCCTTGTTGTATGTGCAGGACCAGGCTACAGACTGGTCTACCTTAAATCCCACAGAGGGAAAGAGCTCTGTGGGCAGGACCCTGTGGGAAAGGGGAAAAGCCCGAGGGTGGTACCATCTGGGGAGGATAAGAGTGTAAGTCTAGCTGGGTTCAGGAGGCCCCCTCATTTCCTGGAGAGGCAGTTCCTGTATATCCATCCTGACTAAACTAGAGGGAGTGAGAGTACACTGTCCAAGGAAGTCTACAATCCTGTGTGTTTAATTGAAGCAAGCCAGTCTGCATTCTGTTAATGAGCTGTATATAAATAAAATGAAAATTGTATTAGAAAAGGCTGGAATCCATGTGGCTTTGTGCCTCCAGCATGGGAAACACCGCTCAGTTTCCTCACAGTGCACAACCAAGGATCTTACATGTTAGGCATGTTAAGGCAAATCAAAATAATCAAGATAAGGAATCATATTGGAATAATATGGTGGATAAATTGGCCAAGGAAATTATAGCAGCAATTAACCACAAGAAAGTAAACACAAGATCAGTCACAAGGAGAAGTATCAGATGAGCCTATATGGCATCCATCCACTAAAGAAAGACAGGAAATAATTTGTCTTTCACACTATCTTTGTGAAGGAGTGGCATGCACTTTGTATTGGTTAAACAAGTTGCACAATGGCTTCAAATGCAAAATCAAATTAAACAATGGGTAGCTAATTGTATACCTTGTGCTCAAGAAAAGTCCAGACAATGTGTAATGTACGATAAATATTTTTAACATCGGAGACATGTTGGTCCATGGCTTTGTTTGTAAATTGATTTCATTGATACACTCCCTATATCTAAAGAAGTATACAAACATCATTTACTCATCACTGATGATTTTTCAGGATGGACTGAGGCACTCCCTACCATAACTCATGTAGCGTAAACTGCTGCTAAGAAATTGTTTGAGGAAGTAATTTATAAGTTTGGTACATCACACATTAATGATTCAGACAGTGGTCCTGCTTTTGTAAGCCAGATATTTGCATCACAATTGAAAGCATTAGGTAGTATCCAATAACTACTAGAGATGTGCATTTGTTTATCACGAATTAGGCAATTTTGACAAAATTGCCTAATTTGTAGTGGTTTGGGGGACCTGAACCACGAAACGGATTTTTCCCAAACTTCGGGGAAAATTAATTTTTCAGGTTAGTGTGGGGGGGAGGGGAACATTTATTAAAAAAAACCCAAAACACCCCAACCCTTCACATTTACTGTATTACAACCTCCCCCCCACCATCCCGATCCCTCCCCAAGACTTACTAAAAGCCCTGGTGGTCCAGCAGAGTCCCGCGAGTGATTTCTCCTTCCGTGCCATTGGGCTGTCGGGCCTGCTACGAATCAAAATGGTGCCGATGGCCCTTTGCCCTTACGATGTCACAGGGGCTACCAGTGCCATAGGTCAGCCCATCACATGGTAGGAGCAATGGACGGCCGGCACCATCTTGTGCTCCTACGATATGATAGGGGCTGACCAATGGCACCAGTTGCTCCTGTGACATAGTCAGGGCAAAGGCTATTGGCGCTATTTTGAATACTGGCAGCCAACGGCCCGCGTGCAGGAGATCGCTCCCGGACCCCCACTGGACCACCAGGGACTTTTGGCAAGTCTTAGCGGGGGTCAGGAGTTTTTATAATAAGAAGAAAGTACAATTGAAGGGTTGGGGTGGGTTTTTTTCCGATTCGGGTTTTTTTTTTTTTAATTCATTTTTCCGGTTTCGGGTTCAGGTTCCAGCTTAGTTTTTTCCAGAAAACGATCCATGGGAAAACGAGTTTTCCCATGAACCGCCCGAACCGAACCCCATCCCGAGCCAGAAAAACGAAGCTCATCTCTAATAACTACACATACAGTACCATCTCTAAGCAGCAGATCAAGCAGAAAGAATGAATCATACTAGTAAAAGGCCCTTCATAATGTTGTTTGTAGTACTGGCAAAAATTGGTCCCAGAAATTACAATTGATTTTAACATTTATTCATAGTACTAATAGATTACACACAGGTTAACAACCTTACCATCTGTAGATTATCAAATAATTCAGCATATCAAAACTTGTTTACAAAATAAAACAATTATGCAGTTTTGAATGGATCAGGCATTGTAATCTATAATACAGGCATGTAACAAGAATAGCTCTGTTCAAGGAAAATCAGATGGATGGGATGTTGGTGATCAGGTTATGTACTTTAATTTGAGTAAAAAGAAGTGTGTTCTAGAATCGATATTATTGGGACCTTGTAAGGTCACTAAATATATTAGTGCAATAGTTTATCAGATTGCTTTATTCAGTGATAAACTTAAATGAGTATATACATTATCTCTCAACTAAAGATATTTTCTTAAGTTTTCTCTTTATAGAATGGATCATTGGAGACTTTTGTGAGGTGTGAAGCACCTATCCCAGGAAGTGAGATTGCCTCCTTCAACACCACCTTTACAGCCTATGTGGGAGGAAGCTGTTTTTTCTCTCCCGTCTCCTATGGTTATTTTTCTTGTTTGTTCAGTTACCATATGCTCATGCTGAAAAACTTTCTCTTCATCCTTACTGTTCAAATGAGTCAAAATTAGAAAATGGCCTATACAGGAAAATAAAGTGGAGCTCTACAACACAAAGTGAATCCTTGAATTGGTAATGTAAATATGAATATTTAGGAAGTCCTTCCCTCGAGTATTATGTCTACAAGGATAATACTATCCATTTTCAGAACTGTTCTGTTTCACAAGATGACATAATTGCCTGTGAAAATAGATTCCAGTTGGGAGAAAGAATTGTTTGTCTCACTCACTGTGTTCCATATACTATGCTGAACTACTGTTTCCATGATGACACACCTATTAGCATGGAAATAATTAGGTTAAATATGATGAAGTTCATGATGTTTTATATCATGTAGATTAGCATTTTGTTACATGGCATTTGTATCCTTGTATATTTCTAGTTAACTTCACCTATCCAAATTATACTAGCTTTGTTGCTAATCATGTCCAATTACATAAATCATGGTTATTTCTTCAAACTATTTATTCTCCAGATTCTCCCATTCAACATAAATATAGCACATTAAATACTATCTTAGGTGGTACTAACATAATACCTGGAACTGTGAATACAGTTAATTTGGAAGTAATTCCTAACAAAATGTCTTCTACAGCTAGACATATTTCTGATGAGTTTTAGATCCCAATATAATATGAATGAAGTTGCCTCTCTTTTATCTAATGTTATTGCAGATATTACCAGTCTTGCATCATCTATTCTTGAACAGAAAATGCTTTCTCTTGTTAAAATTCTTTCTCAAAATGGTTCTTGGCAGTTAGCTTATAGCCAAGTATAGATAGAGCCTAATACTAAAAGAAATTGTAATTGCTGCTTGTTTAGGCCACTGACCTCATTCACTCATACATCTTGCTTGAAAGCATGTACCTCAATTTGCTCTTGAAAGTTTAGACTGGTGGACTATTAGTGTTCCTTTTTGCTCATTCACTGTATAATCGGTACTTTGCTGTTGCACTGGAGGTGGACCCTTGGCCTGGTGCAGGATTGGTACAACCCTCTGGTCGTCCAAGAGAGCACCTGCCACCAGGAGGCGGAGTACAGAAGGAGACAGAGACTAGCTGGAGTTTCGCTAATAGCAATTCGAGGTTTCCGCAGGTTGAGCCCTTTGGTACCCGGGCCGCTTGGTCTTAGGTGGGCCTCGCAGGGTCTCCTAGAGAGAAAGTGCAGGGAAGTGCCTACCACGAACAAGGATGCACGGTCGATGTCCAAGCAAGAATGTCCAGAGGTCGCAGGAGGCCATAATAGAGTGTACGAGTGGATAGCAAAGATCAAGGCCAGAGTGTCAGTCCAGAATGGTCAGCCGAATCAGGGGTCAGTACCTGTAGTCAGCCTGGTCGTAGTCACATCAGGCAAAGGTCAAGTTTCAGGCAGTGATCAGGAGTGGTCAGTGTACAGACAGAGGTCGGTTCTATGCAGCGATCAGGCATGGTCAGTGTACAGGAAGAGGTTGGTTCCAGGCAGCAGTCAGACATGGTCAGGAGCAAGCAAAGGTCAGTACCATGAGATTAGTCTGAAGGGTACTACCAGGAGAGACGAAGGAACAGGAGACACTTAAACAGGAGATACTGGAACAGGCAAACTAGAGAACACTGGAGTGTATGACCCGATTGCCAAGGCAATGAGCTAGTGGCTGAGCCCTGCTATATATACAGGGTTCAGGTGATGGCAGAATTGGGCACTGCCCGTGAGTTTCCCACACTTGGCCCTTTAAAGGTGGAAGAGCTCCCCGCGCACGCGCTGGGGGGCGGAGCCTATGCTGAGGAGGACGCTGAGCCCTGGCGTGAGGAGTGCTGTGAGGAAGAAGGCCCCGATGGGACTGGGGATGCTCATGGAAGCCGCGGCCAAGCAGCGCTGGGATTGAGTGAGGAGCTGGTAGACAGGCGCACCAGGTGAGCAGGCCTGGTCGTGGCACCAATGCTGCTGGGAAGTGCAACACTTGCTTCCTTAAGCCTAGATTCATCATTTTGCTATAAATATAGCAAAAATATTGCCCATGATAAAAAAAGGGGCACAGTTAGAGTAATTTTACAGGTACCACATTGGATAGCTATTTTACCACAACACACATTAAATGCATTTTGGGCTGCTGGGGGGGAGGGGGGGTGGAGAGAAAGAGAGACAGGGTTTAGAGGCTCATAAAAAGTTAACAATTTAAACCTCTATAAGAGAGGGCACTTGTAACTAGAGATGTGAATCAGAACCGGAATCTGATCGGTTCCGGTTCCGATCCAAATCTTAAAATGTTTATCGCCCTGCCCGATTTGATTTTTGATTATCGGCTGCGCCCAATCTGATAATCAAAAAACACTCCCTCACCCTCCCGAACCCCTAAAAAAGGTTTTAAAATTACCTGGTGGTCCAGTGGGGGCGCGGGGAGCGATCTCCCGCTCTCGGGCCATCGGCTGCCACTAAACAAAATGGCACCGATGGCCCTTTGCCCTTACCATGTGACAGGGTATCCGTGCCATTGGCCGGCCCCTGTCACATGGTAGGAGCACTGGATGGCCGGCGCCATCTTTAAAGATGGCGCCAAACGCAGCCAATGGCCCGAGATCGGGAGATCATTCCCCGCGCCCCCACTGGACCACCCGGTAATTTTAAAAGGTTTGGGGGGGGGGGGGGTCGGGAGGGTGGGGGAGGCTAAGGGGGGTCATTTTAAAGGGTCGGTGGGTTTTTTTTTATCGGGCCATCGGCGCCATTTATATTAGTGGCAGCCAAAATGGTGCCGATGGCCCGAGAGCGGGAGATTGCGCCGGGACCCCCCCCCCCCCCCACTGGACCACCAGGTAATTTAAAACATTTTGGGGGGGGTTCAGGAGGGTGGGGGATTCATTTTAAAGGGTCGGGGTGGGTTTAGGGGTTGTTTTAGTGTACTGGTTTTCCCGCCCTCCCCCTCCGATTTACGATTTTTCACGATATAATCGGGGGAATTTCTATTGTATCGCGACTCTAATGATTTTTGACGATTTAAAAAATATCTGACGATATTTTTAAATTGTCAAAAAATGATTCACATCCCTACTAATAACTCAGGGTGAGGTTTGTGGGGTGAGTTTGGTTTTAGGGGGAAGTTTAACATGCACAGTCATACATACGAATAGTAGAGGTGTGAATCGGAACCGGAATCGGTTCCGATTCCGGTTCCGATTCACATCGTGCATTTTTTTTCGAGCGACCCTATCAGGTTTTTTTTTTTTATCGGCTGCGCCTGAGCCGATAAACAAAAAACCCACCCCAACACTTCAAAACAGCTCCCTTAGCTTCCCCCACCCTCCTGACCACCCCCCCAAAAAAAATGTTTTAAATCACCTGGTGGTCCAGTGGTGATCCCGGGAGCAATCTCCCGCTCTCAGGCCATCGGCTGCCACTAATAAAAATGGTGCCGATGGCCCTTTGCCCTTACAATGTGACAGGGTATCCGTGCCATTGGCCGGCCCCTGTCACATGGTAGGAGCACTGGATGGCCCGCGCCATCTTTAAAAATGGCGCGGGCCGTCCAGTGCTCCCGGGACCACCACTGGACCACCAGGTGATTTAAAATATTTTGGGGGGGTCGGGAGGGTGAAGGAAGCTAAGGGAGCTGTTTTGAAGTGTCGGGGTGGGTTTAGAGATTGTTTTTTGTGTGCCGTTTTTCCCGCCCTCCCCAAAATGATAAGAGAACCCCACAAACAATTTTGTGGGGTTTTCCTATCGGTTTCGGGGAGCCCCCGATTTCTGACGACTTTGAAAATATCGTACAATATTTTCAATCGTCAGAAATATGATTCACATCCCTAATGAACAGCATAGTTACCTTTAGTGAAAATTGTATGTGATTTAGAGGTGTGAAAGGTGAAAGAAGAGTAGATTTGTATCATGTTCTCTCTACCTAACTTTCTCCTGTTATTAAAACCGTGATAGCTGTGCGTTATGGCTGAAATAGGATTTATCACAAATCCCATTTCAAGAGAGAGAGCGAGAGAGAGCCTCTATGGAGGCTCACTGATTTCTGAACTTTTTATTCCACTGTAAGAGGGGGCATTATGAACTCGGGGTGAGGTTTGTGAGGTGAGATGGGTTTTAGGGGGCAGTTTAACATGCACAGTAGGGATGTGCAGAGCAAAAGTTTAAGTTCATATGTCCATATGTCCAAAGGGGGTCCCATTTGCGGTCAATATGGACATAAACAGAATTCAATGAGTTGAGTATATGTCCATATGTGCAAATAAAAATTTAAACCCCTCACCCCTCCTTAATCCCCCCCCCAAGACTTACCACAACTCCCTGGTGGTCCAGCGGGGTCAGGATGCCATTTCTGACCAACTTTGCAAGGAGCACGTGACGTCGGCGTCACGTCGGAGTGACGCGGCGTCACGTGATTCCCCGCGGGTTCGCGCCGGAACGCTCGTTCGGCCCAAAAGGAACTTTTGGCCAGCTTGGGGGCCCCCAAGCTGGCCAAAAGTTCCTTTTGGGCCGAACGAGGGTGCCGGAGGGAACTCGCGGGGAATCACGTGACGCCGCGTCACTGCGACGTGGCACCGACGTCACGTGATTCCCCGCGGGGTCGCTTCCGGGATCCTCGTTCGGCCCAAAAGGAACTTTTGGCCAGTTTGGGGGGGCCTCCTGACACCCCCAAGCTGGCCAAAAGTTCCTTTTGGGCCGAATGAGGATCCCGGAAGTGACCCCGCGGGGAATCACGTGACGTCGGCGTGACGCGGCATGACGTGATTCCCCGCGAGTTCCCTCCAGCACCCTCGTTCGGCCCAAAAGGAACTTTTGCCCAGCTTGGGGGGGCCTCCTGACCCCCCCAAGCTGGCCAAAAGTTCCTTTTGGGCCGAACGAGCGTTCCGGCGCGAACCCGCAGGGAATCACGTGACACCGCGTCACTCCGACGTTGCACCGACGTCACTTGCTCCTCGGAAAGGCTTTCAGAAATGGCGTCCTCACTCCTCGCTGGATCACCAGGGAGTTGTGGTAAGTCTTTGGGGGGGGGATAAAGGAAGATGAGGGGTTTAAATTTTTATTTTGGATCAACAATCGCGATTTCCAACTTATTCAACATAGCTATGTTGAATAAGTTGGAAATCCGATCGTTTATGTCTTATCACTTTTTTAAGTTAAAAAAAAAAAAAAGTAGCGTTTTACATTTATGTTCAATACAAATGCACACCCCTAATGCACAGTCATACGTCTGAACAGCACAGTTACCTTCAGTGAAAATTGTATGTGATTTGGAGGGATGAAAGGTGAAAGAAGAGTAGATTTATACCATGTTCTCTCTATCTAGCTTGAGCTGGCTGGTGTGTGCTTCACCAGGACAGCACAAAATGCCATTGTCCAGGCCAGCCCTCACCCCCAGCCTGCCCCTTTCCAACAACCTGCCACTTCCGCACATACTGAGAGATATGCGTGTGTCCGGGCCATTTTGAAATTGTGCTCATTGTGCTCTTGGCCCGGCCATGGGTATATCTCTAGGTATTTGTGCACAACGGGTTTTAAAAATTTACCCTACTGTTCTTACTAGGGGCGTGGACAGCAAAAATTGTCATTTATTTATTATGGCATTTTATATGAATGCTTTGTTTTATATAGTTTTTTTTTAATTTTAATTTTGGTTATGGAATTAGTGGATGCCATTTGAAAATTGTGTGCACTATTTTCAGAAAGCAAAAAGAAGAAAATAAATGCAGACCCCTGTTTCAACAACCCCCCACCCCTGGAGATGACCGTTTCCTCAGAAAAAGTAATAGTTTTTAAAATACAACCCCAGACATAGACCCAACCCTCATTCCCCAGCCCCTTCCCCTTTGTTCAATGATACCCTTCTGGTAGCCAACCTCTTTATGATTCACCTTATTCCATCCTCCTTAACTTCCCCATCTCGCTCAGATTTAACAAATTCTGCCTAGTGTTTTAGTGTGGGCCAGGGAGTAACCTCTCTGCTCCTGAACCTGGCAGCTAGCAATTTGAAAAATGACACCAGCTGTTCTTTCCTCCTATCATGTGACAGGGGCTATTCAATAGCATCTGTAGTCCTTGACACTTTATAGAGACAAAGGGTGACTGCAGCCATTTTGAAAAATGGCAGCCACCAAGTCCACGAGCAGAGAACCCAGGCCCTCATTAGACTGCTAGGCAGAATTTGGTGAATCCAGGGAGATTGGGAGAGTGGGCTAGGGTGGACCATGGGGGTGATGGCTCCCAGGAGTGGTATTTCTTAACAAAGGGAAGAGAATGAGAAATGGGTGCTGGACAGGGGCAGATTGCTGGAAAATATCAGCCCAGGGGATTTTTCAAAACTGGCCCATGGGGTTTCCCTGCAGCACATGTGCCAAAAGCTACTGAAAGTACAACAAATCGACCCTGGAACCCAGCAGAATTGAACCAAAATACCTCCACTATAAACTTCATCTTTGCTAAATAACTAAAAGTTGAGCACATTCTAGATCAGGGGTGAGCAGAGCTGCAGCCACCAATTCTTCCATGCAGATTGGTTGGGCCCCTAATACATCTACTTATAGAGATATATCCTGGATTCCCAGTCTGGCTCTTGAATTAGTTGCAAGTAATGGCACTGCCAACCAGTGTCAGACACACACATGCTCACAAACAGATTTTTAGATTGCAGAAACTTTATTGGCACATATAAACTGACACACACAAAGACACATACTCTTTCTCAGTCACCAAAGACATACCCACATACTGAGAGAGAGTGTGTGTGTGTGTGTGTGTGTGTGTGTGTGTGTGTGTGTGTGTGATGTGTCAGAGAGAAAGACACATACACACACACACACTTTCTCTCTCACAGACAAAATATGTATGGGTGTGTCTCACTAGACACAGATGCACAAACAGTCTCACATGCTACTGTTGTGCTGCTGCTTATGTGATCCAGTGAGTGCCCCGAGTCCAGCACTGCTGCGTTATGGTGTAAAGTTCTTGCTTGCTGCCAGCCCTTCCCCTTTCTGCACCAGCCTCCTCCTTTCCCCAATCCCGTATTCTAGGAGACTCACTGATCCCACAGCCATATGCTTCTTTCAGAGCTCAGTACAGTACCTCAGGCAGAAGTTTCCCTAACACCACACAGACATTTCCTCCTGTGCCTGTAGTTTGCATTTTCTTCTCAGTAACCCTCCCAGCACTTCAGTGCAGTCCCCTTGACTGCAGGCTCACATTCTTCTGCTGTAATGGCTCCCCATGCTTTGTTCTGCCTACCTATTTCAGGGAAGGGGGGACCAGAAGTGATTTGTACTGTTCCCTGGGCTTATAAAAAGAAAAAATTAAGCCCTGGCCAAGACTGGGGAGAAAAAACAATCAAGAGCTGTGCTCTGTCGCTGTCAATGAATAAACTTTTAAATGGTATGTTGTATTTTATGTATTGTTTTAATAAAGTAAATACCTACACAATAAATGGAGTGAATTTAATCAAAAAATGTGTATGTGGATTAATTTACCAAAATAATGAATGGAGTCGGAGAAAGGTTTCATACATGGTGTAGGTGCCCAGCACCACTGTTGAGGTGGTCTTATAATCATTAACCTTCCTCCTCCTCCTCGAGTTCTTTTAACAATTTTTTAAAAAAATTTTTTGGAAATTTCTGTTATCCCAAAGAAAACCTGAAGATTCTTCCGTGGCCACGGAAGAATCTTCAGGTTTACTTTTTAGCCTTTTTAGCCTTAGTTTTAATTATTGGGTATTATTTGATGTTCTGAAATATTTTATTGATGTTTTGAAAATGTAAAAAAACAACGTTATATGTTTTTAATCATTGGATGCTCTATTTATCAGCTGCTTTGAAACATTTATATTTATTTGTTTGTTTATTTATTTAAGCATAATATATACCATCATTCCAAAAGAAGATCACAACGGTTTACTAAAGCGACATTCATATTATAAGTAAATAAACTGACTTGCTCTTGCTCTTGCTCTTGCTCTTGCGCTTGCTCAAACACATGCTCGCTGGTTTATATAGTCCTCTTGCTTACACCTATGCTCATTGGCTCACTTGTTCTCTCTCACTTACACAGATGTTTACTATTTCACTCACTGTCACTCATACAAATTTTCTGGAAACTACATCAAGTCTGACTGTAATATGTACTACAACAATGGAAAAACAGAAACATCATCATTATTCTTCATACAATATTAAGCAAAAAAGTAAAGATATAAAAACCATCATTCATATTATTAAAACCATACTAATAAAAAGGTTAAATATGTCAAGCAAGCAACAGCCAGTTAATATCCAGTAATTAAAATAACTCATAAATATTTTATAATATTTCCCAAACACCAAATATTTCAAACAGCAGACACATGAAATAATACCCACAAATTAAAAATTATAGGATTAAAAATCTCCATCTGGGATCTTTTGATTTCCAGTCAACTACAGATTGTTGTAGATTGGAGGAGGTGGGGGGGGGGGCTGTCAATCTTTATCCTCTCTCTACACCCTCACCCACATACACATATGCTGTCACACACACACACAGGCTCTCTTGATCTTGCAGACACACACAGTCTCTCTTTCACTCTCATATACACACAAAGGCTCTCACAGACACATGCCGGCTTGCTCTCTCATATATATACAGTCTCACACATACACAAGCTCTCTCACTCTCTCATATACATGCAGGCTCTGATATACACACAAGCAGGCTCTCTCACTCTTGCATATACACACAGGTTCTAACACACACATGCAGACTCTCTCTAATACACGCACATGCAGGCTGTCTTATACATACATGCAGGCTCTCTCTCAAACACACTCAAGCCCTCCCTCTCACACACATATACACCCAGACTCTCTCTCTCTTTGACATACACACCAAAGTGTACTCTCTCTCTCTCTCAGACTCATACACATGCATGCTCTCATATACACAAGCATACACACAGATATTTCAGGCCTCCCCCTTTCTTCTGGGCTTTGTCTGGCCACTGTAGGACAGCAACTCTGCTGCTTACTGCTGGAAAGGAGTTGGAAGGAGGCCACAGCTTCTACACTGCTCCTGTAAGGTGGGGAAGGAGGTCCACACAGCTCTGCAGGCCTCTCTTCAGAACTCAGCAGGATGGGCTTTGCCACGACCCTGCAGGTTTCTTTTCAGATCATGGTAGGATGGGTTTTGCAGAAGCTCCATCGGGCTTTCTTCCAGCCATGGCAGGATGCTCTCTGCTGTGGCTTCACATGTTCCACTTTTCTGGCCAATGCAGGATGAGCACTGCCGCAATCTTGCAGACCTCTCTTCTGACCATGGCAGGATGGCCTTTGCTGCAGCCCTACAGATTTATCTTTAGGTCATGGCCCCCTGACTTCAGTATTGGCTTGGATGGAGAGAAGGAGAGGCTCTAGAGTTAAGATAAAGAGTAACGGTGAAAGGGGGCAGCCCTGCCTAGTCCCTCTATGAATAGGGAAGGGGTCTGACCGCATACCATTGGCAATAATAGAGGCCATCGGTTCCCTGCATAGCAGAGCAACTGCCTTATAGAATGTCCCATCAAACCCCATATCCTGCAGGCATTGAAATAAATAATTCTACTCCACTCTATCAAACGCTTTCTCAGTGTTGAAACTAACGATCATATATGGTGCCGTCACTCTAGTACCAAGAGCCATTGCATTGAGAACTAGCTTAATATTAGTTAAAGCATAGCGTTGTCTCACAAAACCTACTTGGCCTGGAGCAATCAATTGGGGCCTTATTGTAGATAAATGATCTGCCAATATTTTGGCCATCAATTTTTGGTCAAATTTCAACAGGGAAATGAGCTGGTAGGAGGCTGGGGAGAAAGGCTCCTTACCAGGTTTGGGTATGAGGGTAATGTGAGTTGAATTAGTGTGGGCAGAGTACTCACTCCAGCTGATCAGTTTGTTAAACGCCAGCGCTAAAGGAGAGCCTATGGAATCTAGCAAGGTCTTGTAGAACTCAGCAGTGTACCCATCTGGGCCCAGTGCTTTAAGGCGAGGCACTCGATGAATAGCTCCCAAAACCTTATCAACAGTAATGGGCTTGTTCAAATAATCTCGCTGTGCTGGTGTTAGACCTGGTAATGGCAAGGGCTCGTGAAATGTAGTATAACCCTCCCTCTGCCCTCCATCAGCAGCATACAAAGCTGAATAGTATTGCCTGAAGGAGGCAACAATGGCTGAGGAGTCATTAACCACACGGCCTGCAGGGTCACATAAGGTAGCCACATGCCTAGACCCCCGCATCGATCTAATCAACTTCGCAAGCATTTTCCTCGATTTGTTGCTATACTGGAAAAGCTTAAACTGATAATAAGTCAGACTTTTTTGTGCCCTTTGATGGATTGAGGTATTCAGAGCAATTTGAATTGACAAGTATCACTCTCTATTCACCTTGGAGTGGGCCCACTGAAGTGCTTTTTTGGCATGCTGAACTGCTTACTTAAATCCAACAATCGCCTATCCATGGTCCTCCGTCTATGGGCCAAATAGGAAATAATGTCTCCACGAAGAACCACCTTAGCAGTATACCAAAACAGAACAAGGATATTTGCATGTGCACAGTTAAAAGATGCATATTGGGTCCACTTGGTGCGCAAAAAATCTTGAAAGGAGGCATCATCAGCCAAAAAATAGGAGTACCGCCAGTGGGGACTCGACCGAGGCAGGATCGGGTCCAAGAAATCAAGCCAAACCGGTGCATGGTCAGACATAATAATATCCTCAATGCTTATATCAATGACTTTAGAAAAGGCATGCACACTAACCAATAGATAATCAAGCCGGGAGTGCGACGAGAGGGCCCTAGATATATGAGTGAAGTCCCTATCAGTGGGATGCAAAGTCCTCCAAGCATCGACCAAATGAAGGGACTGCTCAAGAAATAAAATCCCCCTACCTGGCTGACATCTGAGAAATGAGACTGAGAAACATCTAAATCAGGATCCTTAATGGCACCAGGGTATGAGAGACAAAGGGCAATAATATACCATATAGGTTCCTATAAAATGTTTGATCATAAGTATTGGAGGCATATAGATTACATAAAACCATAAGAACCTTACTGATTTCTGCAATCAGCACTAGGTATCGGCCCATGGGGTCCTTAATTACTTTCTGGACTGTAAGGGATACATTTTATGAACCAGAATGGCAACACCCACAGATTTAGTAGTAGATGAAGTGAAGTAGACTGTGCCAACCCAGCATAATTTAACAGAAAAAGGGTGAGCATGTTTCCCCCTCAGCTCTCCCCCCCCTCCCCGTCCCCCCCTCCTGTCCCCCCATACCCCACTTCCATCCGGATACCCCTGGGGAGTATCAGAGATCACCACTGAACATGCTGGGCTCCGTCCCAAGACCCAGCCCCACCCTTAACTGTAACAACAGAGCTTCATTAATAAACATGTGGATAAAGGTGAACCGGTGGATATAGTATACTTGGATTTTCAGAAGGCGTTTGACAAAGTTCCTCATGAGAGGCTTCTAGGAAAAGTAAAAAGTCATGGGATAGGTGGCGATGTCCTTTCGTGGATTGCAAACTGGCTAAAAGACAGGAAACAGAGAGTAGGATTAAATGGACAATTTTCTCAGTGGAAGGGAGTGGACAGTGGAGTGCCTCAGGGATCTGTATTGGGACCCTTACTTTTCAATATATTTATAAATGATCTGGAAAGAAATACGACGAGTGAGATAATCACATTTGCAGATGACACAAAATTGTTCAGAGGAGTTAAATCATAAGCAGATTGTGATAAATTGCAGGAAGACCTTGTGAGACTGGAAAATTGGGCTTCAAAATGGCAGATGAAATTTAATGTGGATAAGTGCAAGGTGATGCATATAGGGAAAAATAACCCATGCTATAATTACACAATGTTGGGTTCCATATTAGGTGCTACAACCCAAGAAAGAGATCTAGGTGTCATAGTGGATAACACATTGAAATTGTCGGTTCAGTGTGCTGCGGCAGTCAAAAAAGCAAACAGAATGTTGGGAATTATTAGAAAGGGAATGATGAATAAAATGGAAAATGTCATAATGCCTCTGTATCGCTCCATGGTGAGACCGTACTTGAATACTGTGTACAATTCTGGTCACCGCATCTCAAAAAAGATATAATTGCAATGGAGAAGGTACAGAGAAGGGCTACCAAAATGATAAGGGGAATGGAACAACTCCCCTATGAGGAAATACTAAAGAGGTTAGGACTTTTCAGCCTTGAGAAGAGACGACTGAGGGGGGATATGATAGAGATGTTTAAAATTATGAGAGGTCTAGAACGGGTAGATGTGAATCGGTTATTTACTCTTTCGGATAGTAGAAAGACTAGGGGGCACTCCATGAAGTTAGCATGGGGCATATTTAAAACTAATCGGAGAAAGTTTTTTTTTACTCAACGCACAATTAAACTCTGGAATTTGTTGCCAGAGGATGTGGTTAGTGCAGTTGGTATAGCTGTGTTTAAAAAATGATTGGATAAGTTCTTGGAGGAGAAGTCCATTATCTGCTATTAAGTTCACTTAGAAAATAGCCACTGCCATTAGCAATGGTAACATGGAATAGACTTAGTTTTTGGGTACTTGCCAGGTTCTTATGGCCTGGATTGGCCACTGTTGGAGACAGGATGCTGGGCTTGATGGACCCTTGGTCTGACCCAGTATGGCATTTTCTTATGTTCTTATAAGGAGGACATAGAACATGAATCCAGACCTTTCCATTCTAAAAACCAGGGGAAGGAAGACAGCAAGCTTGACTCCAGCAGAAAAAAAACAACTGGTCTCTGGAACTGCCCACAAAGATACAAGGGCAACCAAACTCGCCCCCTGCACACAAAGCAGAGAGCAATGTCAGGGAATTGCAGAGGTAAAGAAGACATCCCAGCCCAGATAAAAAAAAGACTGGGTGCCTTAATCAGGGCTAGAGTCAATGCCGGCCAGCCAAAGCATGGCATAAAGTTCACATACGGACATGACCCGTCCATAAGTCCACTGGCCCGGGGTTCAAGATGAGACATTCAAATTGCCCTCAGCAACCGTCGATATCCAAAAATGCTGCAGGTTTGGACTGCCAAGATAAGAGAAAAGAGAGAGAAGAGAGAAAAGAAAAAAAACCAGCCATGTCATTACTGAGCCTCGCTCAGCTGGTCACTGTGGGCTGCTCCGCTTTTTCCTGCTCTTTCACAAACCCATGGAGGTCTTCGAGGCCCGTGAACCAGCGTACCCCTCCATGGGTCTGGACCCTCACTCTAGCCAGATAGACCACGATGACCCGGAGCCCCAAAGTAAACAATTTGCTGCCCAGAGGAGTGAGGGCCCACCGCTGTGCTGCTAGTGATGCAGAATAATCTTGAAAAATCAGGATCCTTTTGTTCTGGTAGGTCAGCGACTTCCCATCGTACAGACCACGTAGAATTTTGGCTTTGTGTGCAAAATTTAATGTTTTGGCAATAACAACCCTGTCTTTCAGTTGCAGATCTCAAAGGCCCCAGCCTGTGCGCGCACTGTACGTGGAGTGGGCAGTTCACCGGGGAGAGGCCCAGCTCCCTTGCAGCCACTTTTCCAAAATACTGGTGAGGCCACCTTCCTTGAGGGTCTCTGGCAAACCCACAAAGCGCAGATTTGAGCAACGGGAGTGATTTTCTAAGTCCTCGATCCGCATTTCACATTTCTGCAGCAAGGTTTTGAGATGCACAATCTCTGTTTGGGCAGCCACAAGACCATCTTGGTTTTCAGAGATTCACTGCTTCATTTCCCCAGATCGCACCTCATACCCCGCCAGAGTCCCTGAAATTTCCAAAAGGGGCCCATCCAGCAGATACCCCACCATTGGAAGAGGATTCAGGGCTGTCCGATGCGACACTGACGGCGGCAGCTCACGAAATCCAAACTGTGGCTGTGGAAGCAGTTTGGATTTCGTGAGCCGCTGCCATCAGTGTCACATCGGACAGCGCTGAATCCTCTTCCAGTGGTGGGGTATCTGCTGGATGGGCCCTGTCCCTTTTTCTCTCCTTTTTCGCTGCTCGAGCTGCCATCGGAGCCAGAAGTGAGTCCCGTAGTTTATACTCACGATTGTAGATCAGCCCCAGTTGTAAAAATGATTAGTAGATGGGCTTGGATGGGGCCGGGAGCGGAAAACGGGGCCCAAGGAGGGGACTTACATCTGTCCTCCTCAGTGTATCACGTGATCTCCAAAGTTTTCTTTTAATATAACAATAGGGTCTTCTTTCTAGCACATAATAATAAAATTGTATAACAAGGCAAGGGCACCCTTCCAGTACAGATCAGAATGAGCTATGAAGGAGTTTTATTTCAAGGTAAAAGGCCCAAGGCCATGTAATGGGGTGATGGTAATTCTTACCTTTGAGCAACTGGCCGAGGAAGAGGCGAGTAAGACATTCAGTTAGCTAAAGTAATCATGTATGACATAAGGCATTATAACATTGAGTATATGATGTATTATTTATGCAATAGGTATTAAAATTAGGTACTTCTTAGTGAAGAATACTTTTATATATATAAATATATATGAAAGCATATTATAATACACAAATATTAAAAAATATACCAACTTTAATTCTATTGCTTCCTCTTATGAGGCTTTTATACAGTTTTTAATAGAATATACACAGTAGAGCTTAATGATAAATTCAGTACCTAAAATCTTGGATTTTTATATGTGATCGTAAGTTCATGTGTTTCTGAGATGTTAAGACTATGAGTCCATGTGTTGTTAAGATGATAGGCCATAAATTGTCATAAATGAAAAGTATAAATACAATGAAAAATTGGTACTCAATGCTGCCATTTTAACTCATGGCAGACTGAGATGAGACTGTCTATTAATTCATACATGGTAAAACCATTCTATTTATTACCTATCTTTCTGTAACTAAGACAAGACTTGATTTTTTAAATATTGTTCCTCATGTGTGTAATAAAAGTATATATATTTTTAAAGAATATATATCTGCCTATGTTACTAAGTTGCTCTGCTCTCATAAAATAATTAACTATTCTCACCAACACATTATCTCTAAGGAACACTGATGTGTTAAACTTATGTGAAATGGGGATATACGGAGAGGGAGAGGCCTATAAGGGAACCCCCTTGTAAACATTTTCCTCACATGGATCTACCTAAAGTCAGCAGTATTTGAAATACTATGTGTTGTCTCTGTGCTGTCATTTACTACACATTTACAGTGGGGTTAAGCTTTAATGTAGTTTAATAAGGTTGGGGAGATCCCCAAATTTGTGCCCTCTTATATTCTAATAGTATAAGATATTTGGGATGGGGGATATCTGAAATTTTTCTATTGCTTGGTGTTCTAAATAGTTCATTGGACCTGCAGTATCAATCTAAGTGTCAAATGTGGCATATTAAGCCACTTATTTATCTAAATTATAGCCAGATAAGTAGTTATCTGGCTATAATTCCACAATCAGACCGCTGCAGCTACTACAAAATGCAGCAGCCAGATCCATCGCAAACCAAAAGAAGTCAGATCACATCACCCCCCATCCTCCAGGACCTCCACTGGCTACCCATCACCTTCCGGACACAACACAAAGTTCTTTCCATCATTCACAAGTCACTCCACAACGACAAATTGGATTGGTTAAACACGCCCCTATGATACGACACACCGCAACGAACCATCCAATCCTCTAATACTGGTCTCCTCCACATCTCCAACCCAAAGGAAGCACATCTAACCACGCAAGAGAGCGTGCAATCTCCATAGCCGGACCTTCCCTCTGGAACAGCCTTCTAGCTCAACTAAGATCCAAACCATCAATACAGCTCTTCAAAAAACACTTAAAAACCTGGCTTTCAGGCAAGCCTTCCCCCAATGAGCATACCCACAACCACCCTAACATTCTTCCTGTTAGCCCTGCCCCGGCTAGCATGCTGTCCGACCCCCGTCCCCAGTCGCATGCTGCTCTCTCCACCACGTGTCATTTTAAGGCTATCCAATCCCTTTAATTTGCACTAGAATAATTCACATATAACTGTTCTTCCTCTCTATATTCCCTGTTCGCTTCCTTATCCCATTCCTAAACCTCAAGTTTCAATTTGTTGCACTGTTAAAGAAAATATTTCACTGTAAGAAATAAGTACCCCCCCCTCAGCTTATTTCCTTTTTTGTTATCTATAAACCGATGTGATATCTTTGATCTAATGTTGGTATACAAAAATGTATAAATAAATAAACAAACAAATAAATAAATAAATATATAAATATCCAGCTATATTAGCCAGATATGTTTAGACTTGCTTCTCATGCCAGAAGTCTCAGGCCCAGGGCATGTTAGGAGGCTACCATGATCCAGGCTGAAGAAAAAAAAATGAAGGTAATCATGGATTGGAGGTTTAGGGTGGGGGTGGGGTAAATGTGGGTCCATAGGTTGAGTTTTTGTTGCAAAAAAAATAAACAATAAAACTCAGGAGCAAGCAGTAGGGGAGGGGAGAGCCAATTACTAACCCTGATCTCTATGTTTGTAATCCATCTAATGCAGGGTATTGTCAGGAGCTGGTGGTAGGATCAGCCCCACAGGTAGGATGGTTGGAAGGGAGGAGGGCTTGTTGGGGCTTTAGGCCCACAACCTGTTTTTTTTTTTTTCTTTTATACTTCAGCACTTAACTGGCTATATTTGTTTGAATATAGCTGATTAATTCTCAAGTTATTTGGCCAATATTGGTTGTATAACTTTGAATATAACTGAATTTTCAAAAGAATATCTGGTTATGTTTACCATTATCTGGATAATATTAGCTGGATAATTAACTTGGGGATATTCAGTGGGACATTAATCTGATTGGTTACCTAAGCTGGTATAAAGTCTGGGTCCATTTGGAAAGAAGGGCCCTTTCTAAGTTGGAGCTGGAAAAGGGAGAGACCTCTGGGATGTAGAGGTCCTGGATAGCCAGCCCATGGGCTGATAGGGCCCAGGCACTCTTTCAATACAGAGTGAGCCATGAAGGATTCTCTTCAAGGGAAAAGGCCCAAGGCCATGGACTGGGGTGATGGTGATTCTTACCTTTAAGAAACTGGCTGAGGAAGAGGCATGAAAGTACACGTGAATCATTATCCAGAGGAATAGAGTGCTTTGGTGAGTTACAAGGGAAAAAGTGCCTTGAGGAGAACAGGAAGGGGTGTCCTAAGATGAGGTGAAACCTAACAGAAAATGGCATTGTGGAGGAAACCATGGAAATCCTGACAGTGTTCGAGAGAGAGAGAGGCCAGGATGAAGAAAGAGTTGAACCTGTGGTCCTGAGGTAGTAAGTAGTTCTTGGGTTCAAGTGTGAGCAAGCAGAGGGGTATTGGAGGATGTCAGAAAGAGGGGAAAGGTGAAGAGATGGGAGAAAAGATGCCTGAGGTCGAGAGTTTATGAGTAGCTCAGGAAGATGGGAAAATTGGCCTCCTGGAGTTAATTGAGGATTTGAGCTCTAGATTCCACACTGGAAAGTGGAATAGGTGGCTATAAGGAAGGATGGTATAGATCTAAATACTGTTCAAGTGAAGCATGAGAGATTTGTACCTTATCTTTAAGAGTACTCAGTATGTGGGTATTTAACTCTGACTGTGTATCCCATGAACTCTGAGCATTCTGTACCTAAATATCTACCCTTTACTAAATTATACTTAGTAACTGGTTGTGTGAATCAGAAATAATGTTATGAGTTTTGGTTTTACTTGTGAATGGTGTGACTTTGTTCTGAGAATCTACATATGCCAGAACTCATGGAAAAGTATGGAGATCGAGTTCATGGAGGGGAGAAGGTTCAATGATCTCCCTGACTAGTCAAAGGAAAGTGATCTACCCACTGTTTCCATTCAGGTCCACTTTATCATCTGCATGATTCAACAGTTTTAACCCACTAAATAAATTTAAAAGTTTGTCCATCATTATACAGGGATAGTATATCTTATCATTTTATGTGACCTATGATGTTGGGGTTACATAAGTGACCTCCTAAGTTCCAGAGGCAATTGAGGATGAATTGATGCCCAAAGGCACAAGGATATTAGTGGGAGAAGTGGAATTTGAGCTCTGATTCCCTACTCTATTTGCTACTCTTCCACTTTCCAATATGGATTTGCGGAAGAAAATTGTGATGTTCGTGTTCGTACAATACATACTGAGCACATGCTATGCCTCAATAACTGTGTATGTGGGTGAGATTGCATTTGTGTGCATATCTAGATGTGTGTGTGTGTATGGTAAGTGTGTCTGTATATCTATGTCTCTGTGATATATGTGAGTGGTGAGGTATGTGTTAGGTGGCAAAGTAGCTTGGGAAATGTGGGGAAAGGTGCATGTCTATGTGCATGTATCTGTACATATGTATATGTGTGTGTGTGTGTGTGTGTTTGAGGCCTTAGGTAGGATTGTGATGTTTATAGGAGTCAGAGGCAAAGGAATACTGGTGAATAATCCAGTCCAAAATTTCCCCCCCCCCCCCACCCTGCCACTATACATACACTCCATCCCTAAGCAACTTGGTCCAGAGCAAGACAGGCAGAAAGACAGAGACAGACAGGAAGGAAAAATAGGAATTTATTAGTTAACGTAAACAATTCTGTTATAAATTCAAACTTACAAAGTAAGCAAAAAAGACAGGGCTCTCTTGTTCTAAACCAGTGATGGCTAACCTATGACACGCGTGTCAGAGGTGACACGCTGAGCCGTTTTTGCTGACACGCGCAGCGTTTTGGGACTATCAAATTTTTTTTTTTTTTTTTTATCGGCTGTGCCGAGCCTTTTTTTTATCGGCTGCCACAACCCTTTAAAATTAGTTTTTCAGTATCTCCCCAATGCCTCCGGGCGCAGCGACAGGCAGGGCTGTGGTGAGGCTCACGTCACCACAGCCCAAAGAAAAAGATCGTGTTTGAACGCGCTGATGCTCCTCCTCCTTCCTGCCTGTGCAGCCCCGGAAGTAAACGTTGCCGGAGCCGCATGGGCAGGAAGGAGGAGAAGCATCAGTGCGTGCAGAAGAGGAGCATCGCTTGCGCTTACGGGCCGCCGCGAATCCCAAGTCGCAGCGGCCCGAGAAGAGGAAGAGGCCCGGTAGCAGAGCTGCAGCGGCCCAAGAAGAGGAAGAGGCCCGAGAAGAGGAAGAGGCCCGGTAGCAGGGCCGCTGCAGAGCCCATCCTGCAGCGACCCGCGAAGAGGAGGCCCAGAGGTGACAGAGAGAGGCTGAGGGTCTGTAGAGGGTGTGTGCGTGCGTGCGTGTGTGCGCGCGTGTATGAGATGAGTTGAGAGATTGTGTGTGAGGACCTGAATGTTTGCAGAGACTGCATGTGCTTGAGCAAGACAGCATGTAGGAGTGAGAGAGAACCTGTGTGTGTGAGTCAGACAGCATGTGCCAGTGAGAGCCTGTGTGTATGAATGATTGTATGAGAGAGAGCATGTGCCAGTGAGAGCCTGTGTGTATGAATGATTGTATGAGAGAGAGCATGTAACAGTGAGAGCCTGTGTGTATGAATGATTGTATGAGAGAGAGCATGTAACAGTGAGAGCCTGTGTGTATGAATGATTGTATGAGAGAGAGCATGTGCCAGTGAGAGCCTGTGTGCATGAATGATTGTATGAGAGAGAGCATGTGCCAGTGAGAGCCTGTGTGTATGAATGATTGTATGAGAGAGAGCATGTGACAGTGAGAGCCTGTGTGTGTGTGAGAGAGAGAAATGCATGTGAGAATGAGAACCTGACTGTGTGTTTGAGGGAAGAAGATGGAGAGAAAAGAAACAGAAAAAAAGACAATATAAAAGGAATTGGCAAAAAAAAAAAGAAAGAAAGGGAAGGTGGAAAAAAAAAGCCTGTGACCAAGCAATTAGAAAACTAAGATCAGACAGCAAAGTAAAAAAAAAAAAAATCTTTTTAGTGATTGGCACATGTAATCTTTGGGAATGTGCAAGAATAGCAACATCCCCAATAGTCATGTGGCAGCAGTGACAGTGGCAGCAGAGGAATGAGAGAGGCTCCGAGGTTGCTGGCAAAAGAGAAGGGGATCTGCCTTTAGTGTGTGCATGTGTATGAATGGGACTCTGCCTGGGGGTGTATGTGTGTGAATGCATGGGTGTCTGCCTGGGGGTCTGTGTGTGTGAGAATGAATTGGTGCCTGCCTGGAGGATGGAGTGGGAGTGTTGTGAAAATGAATGGGAGCCTGCCTGGGTGTGTGTGTTTGTGTGTATGTGAGGGAGCCAGTGAGTGTGAGAGCAGGAGTATGTATGAGAAAATCCAGGGGAGTAAGAGTTTTTGTGGGAAGGGGGTGGGTGGAGGGGGAGAGAGTGTTTTAATTGAAGATTTAGCCGATGAAATTCAGCAACAAAAAAGTCACTAAGCAGGTAAGGTAAAGAATTATTTGTTTTTGCTTTATTAGTAAATACAGTACATATATTAAAATTATAACTTTGTTATTAATTAGAGCTACAAATATCACAATTATGGATTTTTCTAGAAGTGACACACCACCCGAGTTATGCTCGTTTTTTTTTATGAATTTTGACACACTGAGCTCAAAAGGTTGGCCATCACTGTTCTAAACAAAGCTGTTTTCTCTCTACATGAAAAGTCATGAAGGAAGGTATAGAGGAGAAATAAACATAGACACACACATACATAAGCACTGTTAGGAAAATAAACATGTTAGAAAGCATAAAAGGTATCTTACCTGAAAGAAAAAATGTAGCACACTACAAACTTTATTGACCTCAAATTTGCTTGTTGTGTAATGCACAATTTTTGTGTATCGTATTTTTTAATAAATATAAAATATAAAAAAAATGAACCTTTTATTAATACTTGAATTTTGGCTGACCCAGTAGCTCTAGTGGTATGTGCTGTACACAGTTATGTGGAAGGTCCATGCTTCAATCCCTGAGTTTGGCCTTCGTGGCTCAACTAGGGATGAGAATGCTGTGAAGGCAATATTCACAACTGTCTGTGGTAGGTGTAAGCATATTTATTAGAGGTGGTAGAGATAAAAACAGTAATTGAATTCACAAAAGCATGGTATAAACACATAAGATCTCTGAGGGAGTTGTAGGTATTTTAAAGCTGAATAGTTGAGGTGGATGGGCAGACTAGATAGGCCATAATGGTCTTTTTCTGCTGATATGTTTCTATTGGGTGATACCTAATGATGGGTCAGGTTCCTTTATTGCAGGATTCCAGAAGGAGCCTTAGTGCATGATCTCTGGCCCAGGACCATTACTGTAATGACTAGTCTACGTATGTTAGAGAGGCAATATAAAATGGGTGGAGCGGAAATTATAAGGTGAATTCAAGTGAAGGTTTATGGCACTAGATTCAAGCCCTGGTTATGATTGAGCTGGAAGCAAAAACAAGTAGGAATAGGAATAAAAGTTGAAGAATCAATATAATACAGTAGTTTAAGGAAAAATATATACAGCATGAAGCTGTGTCTTCAGTTCTGGATCTTAACCACCAGAGTGTAGTGTTGCTTTATTTATTTGTAGCAAACTTGCAGAAAATCCCTTCTCTCTTTGTTTCATCATATTTGGATTTGTAAATATTTTAGGAGGACATAATGGTTTCATGAATATAAAAGATGTTTATCCATATAAAAACATGCTTTGAAAATTGTCTCTCCTCACCTCTGTATCCTATATTTGGGTAAAAGTATGCATGCTGTTTCACAGTACACATATATAAGCCCACATGAGAAAAGAAACCAAGATAGATGAGGGGAGAAGAAGCATTTGCAGAGATTTCATGTTAAAATCTCCTTGTGCACTTTGTACCTGCATCCACATTTTGCACCTGGCATACTTTGAAAGGTACACTCTACAAGTACTCATAGGATTGCAAGCTCCAGAAGGAGTCTGAAAATTCCCCATTTTCAGTTGATTTTTGTGTCCAGTTTAAGAGTAGTAAGTTTGTAGATAAAATAATGACTGAAGAATGGAAAAACTATTTATAAACTTGGTTTTACTTGATATGGTATAGTGCTATATCACAGCAATGACATAAGAAAGTTTGACATTTCCCAGGCTTTGCATTATTAAAAGAAGTTCTATAGTGCATTTGTATCAGGCTGTTATCCATGCTAAATAGCTTTTAATTTTGTTAATTAACATGCTGTTTTTATTACTGAATTACTAAGCAACCCAATACTTAGCACTACATAGCTACATAGGTAGTGACTTATCTGGCTAAGTGGTGGCAGCTGAATATCCTGCTATGTTCAACACTCACCACCTAGCCAGATAAGAAACTTGTCTGGCTAAGTAGTTAGCCAGATATCTATTGAACGAGCAGTAGGCAGATCAGAGCAGTGCTACTTATCTGGCTAATTTATCTGGTTAAGTTAATTGGATAAGTTAAATGTGCCATAGGGCAAGTCTAACTTAGCAAGATATAAAACTTGTTCAGCTAAGTAATTCCAAATACGGGATATTCAACTGAATATCCCATGTAAGTTAGCTGGATAACGCGCGTGAGTCCCAGGGCTTCGCAAGGGGGGCGTGTCGGGTGGGCTGAGCAAATTTCGGGGCATTCTAGGGGACGTGTCAGGGGCATGGCACCGGCCCGTGGGTGTAGTCAAGGCCTCCGGACCAGCCCCCAACAAAGGTAGGGGGAAGGTTTAGATAGGGCTGGGGGGGTGGGTTAGGTAGGGGAAGGGAGGGGAAGGTGCGGGGGGTAGAAGGAAAGTTCCCTTCGAGGCCGCTCCGATTTCGGAGGGAATGGCCAGCGCGCGCAGGGCTCGGCGTGTGCAAGTTGCACAAATGTGCACACCCTTGCACGTGCCGACCCCGGATTTTATAAGATACACATATGCCTGGTGCGCAAACAAAAGTACGCACGCGCGTAGACTTATAAAATCTACCCCTTAGATTTTAAGCCCTCTGGGGATAGGAAAATACCTACAGTACCTGAATGTAAACTGATGTGATATGTCAAATTGAATGCCAGTATATAAAAATAAATAAATAAATAATCACATTCCAAAGGTGCAGTTGAGGGAGCTATCCAGTGCTGTCCTGCACTGTTACATAAAGAAACCTGATATGCTGATCCAAACTTATGTTACCTTGACCATACTGTCTTTAATGATACCATGGTAATTCCTTTGTGCAATTTTCATACCATTAGATTGTACAATAGGTGTTAAATCCTTTAATAATGCTGGCATTAAAACTCTTAGGTAGCTTGTGTTACCATGTCTATTTTAACCCCGCATAATACATAGACCAACTACATTTAGAACCAGAATGTAAAGTCTTATTGCTTTTTATTACATGCTTCAATTATTCTATCTTCTTTGTAAACATAGTTATTCATTAGAAATCCTTCAACCTGAAGGCTGCTGAATATTAAATTGTTGAAGTATCTGCTATTGTAACCAAAAGCGGTTTTGACACTGTAGATTTGAGTCTAAATTGCATTCCTCATTGATTTCTATGTTTTTGTGTAATAGGAAAAGGATTTTAAAAAAGGTGAAAAGAATGTGATTTTTCTTGAATTATGGGCATTCTTTCTTGACCTTATGCTTCCTCTCCTTGTTAACAGCAGAATCTGACAATTTTCCTTGCTGGCCTCGCTTTTCAATTCCAGATGTGCATGATGTTGTCTAAGGGAAATACATAAACATAATCTGCAGAGCATTTCCCAAGCACCTCCTCTAGCCAGCATATAAGAATATAAGAATTGGTGTACGAGGTTCATCAAGCTCAGTAGCCTGTTTCCAACACTATAATGATAGGTCAGTGCAATAACAATAACCTGTGCATTAAAGACTGCACAGTTTCTTAATGCATAGGTTAATTTATTTTTAACTCCTGATGCAGAAAGCTAATGGTATACTAATGCAACAAGAGTTAAAAAAAGGTGCCAGATTGGAAAATGTGCATTCAGCCGTCAGCACAGACCGAACGCTCATTTTAAACCTGGGAGCTGTTCCTTTAAGAGCAGAGGGGGGACAGGTGGGAGAAACCCGAGGTCTGATTTGCCAGATATTTGACAGGGATGGGAGGACAGAACTGCAAAAATAAAAGCAAGTAGGTGGCAGGGGCACCTGAGAGCAGAAGGAGATTTTTAAAAATCTGCAGTGAATGCAAGGACAAGAGGTATGGAACTGTGGGAGCTAGTAATGGGAAGACCGCTGCTCCTGAAGCCTCTTCTGCTCCCTTTTCCACCTCTGACACGTGTGCTGGAAACTTTACTCCACCTCCGACCTGGATTACAATTTTCAGTGCTAGGAAAATGTGAGCTAAACCAGGAAACCTCTCTGCATCAAGGAGTAGGACTTAGTACTTAATGCCCTCATTTGCATGAGATTTCCATGCAAGGGTGCTAAGACAAATGCACAGTCTGAAAAGCATGATTTGTGCACATAAAACTCTGTGCTGCATTTATTTATTTATTTGTTTGTTTATTTAGAGTTTTTATATACCGACATTCTTGAAAAAAATATCAAATCATATCGGTTTCCATTGAAACAGAACAATTGCGGTTATGGCGTTACATTAAAACAAATCGTCGAATAACTAGTATAGATAACAGGTATAAATAGAACGGCAAATATAAATAACAAATATAAATGACAATATAAAACAAATATAAGTAACAAGTATAATAGAACAGCAAACGGAGCTAATAGGTCGCAAGTCGACAAATAACGAAGATAAATAGAATCGCAAAATAGTGGTGATAGGCGTTGATGGGCGTTGTATGATATAGGGCGTCAAGAGGGTATCACTATGAACCTGAGAATTAGATAGGGCGTGAGCGGGGGCCCTAAAGGATAGCGGGTGGCGGTGTGGAGCATCAGCATCAGCAGTTAGGTTCTGCACACAAAAAGGTGAACTTTAAAAGCCCTGTGAGATATGCTCACAAGCTGGGCCAGTGCACACCAAGCAGTTTATAAAAAGGTCTCGCATACGTACGGACTTGCCACTACGTGCACAAATATATTTTCCCGAAAAAGGAGCAGAGTGTGGCTGTGGTTTGGGTGGGGTATGGGCTTTCCTGGCTTTCACAATGAAACTCTCATCTACATACTTATGTTCACAAGTGCCTGTTGGGGTCCCCTGCTGTATAACTTTATTTCTGCTATGGATGGCTTGTAAGTCAGAAAACAAAATAAAGAGGTGAGTTGGATTTTAAATGTTGGGGTTAATAGTGTAAAAGGAAGGCTATTAAACTAGGTGGGTTTGAAAGTCCTATCCCTTGCCTAGGTGAACTCTGAACAAACAGGGAAAACTGGTAATTGTGTTGGCATGCATGTCCACTAAAATCCCCCCACTTATTCGGTAGCAGCAGTATTTTCACATACAGGTGCATGCCTTCTTAAAATTGTGCGCACATGTGTGCTCATTTAAACTATTTTCTACCGTGCACACATATATGTGCGCATATCATAAAATGACTGTGTCCCTGGACGTGAGCCAGAAAACATATATATATATGTGCACCGGTGCAACTGTTTAAAAGTTACCATCAAAAGGTGCACAACTGTGAGTAAAAATGTATTCAGCCGAGTGCATCTTATTGCACCGGCCTGTGAGATATAACACAAAACTTTTTCTTGTAAACCTATTAACATTTGCAATCATTTTAATTGTTGCACTATATAACGTAAGATAGTCGGACACATGAAATCCAGTGCAAGTATTTCATATAAATATGCAACTTTGTGTTGCTACTTTTTAATGGCTAAAGTTTCTTCTCTCATAGCAACATGTGTTTGGGGATTTCATTTTACTTCTTACACAAATACTACTTTTTGTAAAATACAAATATTTGTAAATCATTCTTTTGTTTCTAGCTGTTGAATTGTTATCGAGTATATAATCTAAGCTTTTTGTTTTTCACTGCTTCTTAGAGACTTCAACCCTAAGATGAGTGATTGTACTTTCTAGAGCTGCAAGTTAATTCATAGTAATTGAACCATGAGGTCTTCTCAAGGTAGGGAAAAAAAAATCTGATTATAGTCAACTAAAAGTGACAGAACTAACATGGCCTTCTGAACTAGCAATAAACTAATTTTTTCTTCTGATGATGGATTTGACTCTTTTATCTGAGAAAGAAACAAAAGCATAACTATTGTATATAGAGTCTACAAGCAGCCCAATAAAACAAAGATTCCCAAACCAGCTTACTTGAGTTAGATTTATCTCTAAACTGTACTTTGCATTCTTTTTATGTGATCTTAAACCACCTCAGGGTGGAGCTCCTTGCACTTTGTTATCTGGGCCATGGGAGGGAAGGTAAATAGAAACTCACAATGTTTCCTGAGAAGACAAACCTGAAAAGCCCTCTTTCCTGCCAGACTCAGCATGGTCAAGTATAACCCACCCATTCAGTTTCCCTGGGATAGGGAGGGAAAGCAGGGATAAAATTAGGTAAACATCCTGTGAGAAGAGGTTAGTTCAGAAAGCCTCTACAACAAATGATGCCCTGTTAATAGGTTTAACAATTTTATTGTATTGAAAAAGAAAAGAATGGCAACAATGACATAGCAAGTACTTTTAAGCAATCACTCCAGAGAAGGCTTTTTCTATACTTAGACAATAATTTGAAATTTCAACATATTCAAAATATATTTTTTAGCATATTGACACTTTAAACACTGGTAACAATTATAATATTTTCACATTTGATTTTAAGCCAAAACAGCTAAAAATCAGATAATTATTGTCCTTGTATTTTACATTTCTTTACGCTGACTGTTTTTGCACTTTAAAATTGTATTTTTAAGAAATTGATTTGTTGTTTCTGGTATAGACTCCCTGAGATAAGTATCCTTTTTCTCTGGGTGTTTGTTTTTTGTCTCATTTCTTTCTTTATTCTATTTCTGAGATAGAGTCCAATAAAGTGTTACTAGGCTGGCCAGACCTAGTGTTTTGTCTCACAAATGTTAATGTGCACACATCGCTGATCTTGTGTTGTGGTCAAAGCGCTGGTGAGATGGTTTTCATTTCAGCAGGGGTCTCCTAGATGATGGGTCCAGTGACCATGGGCATCACTCCTTTCTTCATCAGTGTTCTCTCCTCTGGGGATAACTACTTTCTAACTTTAAAAAGTTAATAACAAAGCCTAACTTCTTGACACCAATAATCTTCTGCCAGCAAGGTGTTCCCTACTCAGATGTCTATTACCTTGCTGAATTGATTTTCTGACTAGGAGAAATAAAAGAATAATCAAAAATCCCCTGTCTTAAAATTTACTTTAGGGGAACTGCACTAACTCGTTTTCACAATCTTTCCACTTCCTTCTAATAAGAACAGATAAAACTGAACTATATTCCTGTTCAATTCTCTTACAATTAATTATCCTTTCCCCTCACCTCCACAGAACCCAAGAACAACTTTGAAACCAAATCACTTTTTTTTCCTTTTCAATCATCTCATTCACAGTGATAATGGTGATCAATGTGACCAGTGAGGTCGATGAGAGAGTCCAGAGTCTCGGGGAGTTCACGTGTAGCTAATTTATCTTTTATGCGTACCTGGAGACCTTCCAGGAATATGGCATGTAGGCATCCCAGATCCCAATGTAATTCCGAGAACATGGTTTTAAACTCGATCACGTACTCAGTTAAAGGTCTGGTACCTTGTTGTAGGTACAGGAGTGCAGATCCAGTGACAGTCTTGCGAGCGGGGTCGTCAAATACAGAACGAAACAGGGCAAAGAAAGCTGTCAAATCATTGAGGATTGGATCCATTCTCTCCCAAAGAGGTGAGGCCCAGGCCAGGGCTTTCCCATCCAAAAGGGACAAGATGTATGTAGTTTTGGACACTACATCTGGGAAATAGATAGGTTGCAGCGAAAAATGCATACAGCATTGATTCAGAAAGCCCCTACATAACAGGGGATCACCTGTAAAACGAGTAGGTGCAGGCAAGGTACAGAAAGCCAGACAGGCAGTATCTGTGAAGCGGAGGTGGGCTTGACAGGCATCAAGGCGGAGTCCAGCCGAGAGCTTAGCTGATTGATGGCATTAGCCAAAGTCTCCAATACCTTTTGTTGCTCTGAGATCCGTTGGGCCAGGCCAGGAATGGCCTGGATGTCTGAGGCCTGTGCCGGATCCATGGAGTTAGCAATCTGTTATGTTTGGTAGAGATGTGGTTCATTTTTCGCCCGAAATAGGAAATTACCCGAAATTTCCTATTTCGTTTTTGTTTCGGAGGCCCCGAAACCCGAAAAGAATTTTCCCCGAATTTCGGGGAAATTTCGTTTTTCGGGTTTGCCTGGGGAGAGGGGCACACATTTTTTTTTTAATTAAAAAACACCCCAAACCACCCCAAACATTTACATTAACTATAATACAACACCCCCCCCCCCATCCCAATCCCTCCCCAAGACTTACGAAGTACATCCCTGGTGGTCCAGCGGGGTCCCGGGTTCCATTTGCCCTCCGTGCCCGTGCTACTGCAAGCCGTGCTCTTTAAAATGGTGCCGCATAGCCTCTGAACTACCATGTCACAGGGGCTACCGGCGCCATTGGTCAGCCCCTGTCTCGTGGCCATTGGCGCCATCTTGTGCTCCTGTCATGTGACTGGAGCTGACCAATGGCGCCGAAAGCCTCTGTGATATAGTATGGGCAAAGGCTATCGGCGCCATTTTGATTACTGGCAGCCGACAACGAAATCGCTCCCGGAGCCCCGCTGGACCCCCAGTGATTATTGGCAAGCCTTGGGGGGGGGGTCAGGAGGGGGATCCTGACCCCCCCAAACGGGGGGGGGGTCAGGAGCTCCTGACCCCCCCCAAACGGCTCCTGACCCCCCCAAACGGAACGAGGAAACCCGAAATTTACCACGAAGTATCCGAGTCAAAAAACGACCCGGCAGAAAAAACGACCCGGCAGAAAAAAAACGAAGCACATCTCTAATGTTTGGTACTAGTGTGAACCTTTGGGCTGAGGTGAGAGGTGTCTCCACCCACAGGGAGGAGCCCTGTGAACCTCACTGCCAGTAGGCATGGTCTCAGTGACGTCAGACACAGCTGTGGAATAAAATCTTTATTGATAGCAAAGAGAGACACAACCCATGGAATGGGAGGTGCAGAAAGTAAAGTTCAGAGCAGGGGGTATACCCAACAATGATGTCTCAAATATGATGATCTGGTAGTGGCTCGCAAAGTGGAGTACGCCAGAAAGTCTTGCAGTAGTGGAGAACACTCGGCCATGCAGTTTCCCGTGGAGCGGGGTATGCCGGGGATGAGTCTCAGAGATGGAATGAGAAAGCTATCCGAGGTGCATCAATAACCTGTACACAGGGTATACCGGAGTAGTTCCTTCAGGGAAGAAGTGGTAGTGGCCCAAAGCACGGGGTACACTGCAGTGAATCCCAGAATGAGGCTTAGACAGTAGAAGTTTATGGAATTAGGTACTCACAGAAGGTAGTTCCAGGAGAGGGTCTGGGGAGTGAACCCAATAGCAGTTTAAGGCAGAGGGTCCTCCGAGGAGCGAATAACCAGAGACGATATAGGGCCCCCGAGGAGCAAGTACCCAGAGTGTCTTACGCCAACATAGAAACTGGAACCGGAAGTCCAAGGAGCGGAATTCAGCAAGAGGGAACTCCTTGCTAACTCATAGAAGTGAAGGGCCAACTAGATTAAGTACCGAAGGTGGGTGACGTTATCCAGGAGGGACGCCCCCCGAGGTTACCGCCATGACGTGTACAAGAGTGGCCCATGCGCGCACACCTAAGTGATTCCTGGACAAAGATGACAGTCGGCAGCACCCACACCATCCCGGGAATACCAGGCTGGGCAGCGGTGGTTAGTGGATGCCACCATTCATCCAAAGGGTAACAATGTAGCAGCAAAAGAGGTGAGGATTACTGATTGCAGCCGTCTGCGACCGACGGGCGTAACACAGAAAGGTTATAGTTAAAACCTCGACTGGAATACTGTCCAGACCATAGCCCTGGCACAGGGGTTATCCCTGGCCAAACTAATGCAGCCAACCACTCTTGCACAGGTGATGGGGCTTGAATAGGACACTCCATCACTCAAATATGCCCAGTAATTCAATTTAAATTATTTTTCCCTAGGGGTGGCATTACTGCTTATCTCAAGGCTTTCCAGTCTTCTTTAAGTATGCTACTGAACATCTTCCCCCACATGGCCTAGTACATGCAGGTACCTCTATGAGCTCAGGATCATTATGCCCCCCGGTGCTTAAATGTTTTATTTCCTTTTCTTTATTTCTTCTTAGGAGCATATTAACATAGTAATGATGGCAGAAAAAGACCAAGTGGTCCACCTAGTCTGCCCAGCAAGCTTCCCTAGGTAGCAACTGCCACTCCATGCAGGCTACCCTTAAGTTTCTCTTAATGTCTGTAACTACTGCTCTGTGCAGTTAGCCCAAGCTTTATGATGACTCATAACAATTTCACTAGCAACATTTTTTACTGGATGATGAGCTTCCTTGAAAATTCAGACAGTGCTATATTTAATGTGTTTTGCTTATGGACTTTGCCGTAGAAGCAGTCCTGGGCTTTTTACCTTATGCCTGCATATCAGTACCCTAGACTGCAGAAGTTGGGAGTCCTCTTGATTGTTGTCTGAATCCAATTCCCTTTTCCCACTTTCCAAAGTGGAGAGTAATGTTGTAACTGCAATAAAAGCCTCAAGGCTTATTGGTTAAGGCAGGGGCAACTCAAGGCAATCTGCTGCCTGAATTGAGGGATGGGATGGCACCCCTATCCCCACCCCAAAGGCACAACACAGGTCAACTCATTGAGAGGACCATGGGGGCAGAGGATCCCCTTGGAGTTTGACCCTTTTGGTGATTTGAAATGCTACAGAAGGGGGAAAGCAAGGGTCAGAATTCCCAAAGAAGTGGCAGATGGTGTATCACTGGTAATATGTCTTGGAAGCTGACAACTCTGCTACCCTTTCAGGAACCTTACAACCTGCATCTCACATTTCCTCTGCCCTCGCCCCCTGGAGAAGTGGGAAATGGGTGAATAGTGTAGGGGCGTCCGTATGGGGCACACTCTCTCCAGGTTTGTGCAATGATATCAGGTGCTAGGTGAACTTTGCACACTAGCCCTCACCACACAATTAAAAACTGTGCATTTATAATAACAGAATATACATGAAAAAAAAATATTCATAGTATTCCAAGGTAAAAATATCACAGCAACATGTATATTATTTTTACATGCCCTGCACTGGTGCCAATCAGAAAACACGGCAAAAAACATTTGTTATTAGGTTCAGTGTGCTGCAGCAGTCAAAAAAGCAAACAGAATATTAGGAATTATTAGGAAGGGAATGGTTAACAAAATGGAAAATGTCATAATGCCTCTGTATCGCTCCATGGTGAGCCCACACCTTGAATACTGTGTACAATTCTGATTGCCGCAACTCAAAGAAGATATAGTTGTCAAGGAGAAGGTACAGAGAAGGATGACCAAAATGATAGTGGATGGAACAGCTCCCCTATGAGGAAAGGCTGAAGAGGTTAGTATTGTTCAGCTTGGAGAAGAGACGGCTGAGGGGGGATATGATAGAGGTCTTTAAAATCATGAGAGGTCTTGAATGAGTAGATGTGAATCAGTTATTTACGCTTTCGGATAATAGAAGGACTAGGATGCACACCAAAAAGTTAGCAAGTAGCACATTTAATAATAATCAGAGAAAATTATTTTTCACTCAACGTACAATAAAGCTCTGGAATTTTTTGCCAGAGGATCTGGTTATGCAGTTAGTGTATCTTGGTTTTAAAAAGGTTTGGATAAGTTCTTGGAGAAGAAGTTCATTAACTGCTATTAATCAAGTTGACTTAGGGAATGGCTTCTGCTATTACTGGCATCAGTAGCATGGGATATTCTTAGTGTTCGGGTACGTGCCAGGTTCTTGTGGCCCAGGCCACAAGAACCTGGCACGTACCCTGGCACCAAACCTGGCACCAAACCTTGCACCAAACCTTGCACCTGGCACCAAACCTGGCACCAAACCTTGCACGTACCCTGGCACCAAACCTGGCACGTACTGTACATAATTTCTGTACTCAGGGCCAGGGCAACAAGAACACTTAGACTCAGTAAAAGGTATAAAGTAAATTTTATTTGTCATTATAAGTGTTTCTGGGAGATGCTGTATACTAGGTGCCCTTTGTCTTTCAAAATAACCAGCATCTCCCTGAATTCAGGAAGTGATCCTTCTTTTATAGTTAAACATACAGTATTGCCGAAGTTTCTAGAATCACGTGACTGCCCAAAGACTCATTTACAGAGACACATCATGCTGTTCACATGACAACCTATCCCTGAACTGCCCTGACAGGTCTTTCAGGTGTAGCTCATTTGCCATCACTTTCCAGATACTCCTTCTGTCCTGTAGATGATCTTGTCCAGTGAGGGTTCAACAGAATAGTGCCTGAAGCTACAGCTGTTGGTTTCTTCTGATCTTCCTTTGATCTTCTGTGTTGTGTAAACAGGTAGTAGGTCTGTGTTCTGAATAGACAGTAGGCCTGAATTCTGTTGCTGGTGCAAGGACTTTAATTAAAGCTGTCTTCGTTCACCTGGCTCCTGCAGTTGAGATAGTCATCTATGAGACACAAGTTTGTCGTGAGAACCAAGCTTTCTTGTATTATGCTGTAAATATTGCTATTGATGCCCACCTGGCCTTTAATTATAGGCTTTGCAGAGCATACAAGTTTCCCAGATCTTCCATATTCTTGAGTCTAAGATGGTCAGAAGGTCACTGTATTTCAACAGTGTCAGTGTAATTCAACCAACTGAGGATTCTGGGACTGGCTGAATGAGCCAATGTTCTGAACCAGAGTTCTGAATTATATCAGTACCCTGGCACCAAACCTTTTTAAAACCAAGATACACTAACTGCATAACCAGATCCTCTGGCAAAAAATTCCAGAGCTTTATTGTACGTTGAGTGAAAAATAAATTTCTCTGATTATTATTAAATGTGCTACTTGCTAACTTTTTGGTGTGCATCCTAGTCCTTCTATTATCCGAAAGCGTAAATAACTGATTCACATCTACTCATTCAAGACCTCTCATGATTTTAAAGACCTCTATCATATCCCCCCTCAGCCGTCTCTTCTCCAAGCTGAACAATACTAACCTCTTCAGCCTTTCCTCATAGGGGAGCTGTTCCATCCACTATCATTTTGGTCATCCTTCTCTGTACCTTCTCCTTGACAACTATATCGTCTTTGAGTTGCGGCAATCAGAATTGTACACAGTATTCAAGGTGTGGGCTTGATGGACCCTTGGTCTGACCCAGCATGGCAATTTCTTATGTTCTTATGTTCTTATATAGGCCTATTGTAAAATACATTGGATGTGGACTTGGTCTTCAGAAAGCCATGAGTAAACTGAACAATAATGATAATATAATAAACCTTTTATGATGTATTTTATGTTTATATTGTAATCTGCTTACTATAATATGTTTGCTATAAGTGGCCTAGAAATATTTTAAATAAATAAATAATCCTCCCTTACTAGAACAACACTGAATGCCAGCACTCAAAGCAGTAACAACCCTACCTTTGAAAAGACAATACTACAAATATCACACCAGATTCTAAAACATCAATACACCTCCTCTAAGGAAAACAAAATAAGCCAGGCTGTTGTATCCCTATACAGAAAGGGGTAGATTTTCAGACGAGCGCGAACAGCCTACTTTTGTTTGCGCTCCAGGCGCAAACAAAAGTACGCTGGATTTTAGTAGATACGCGCGTAGTCGCGCGTATCGGCTAAAATCCTGGATCGGCGCGCGCAAGGCTATCGATTTCGTATAGCCTGCGCGCGCCGAGCCGCGCTGCCTACCCCTGTTCCCTCCTAGGCCGCTCCGAAATCGGAGCGGCCTAGAAGGGAACTTTCCTTTGCCCTCCCCTCACCTTCCCCTCCCTTCCCCTACCTAACCCACCCGCCCGGCCCTGTCTAAACCCCCATCCTACCTTTGTCGGGGGATTTACGCCTCCCTCCGGGAGGCGTAAATCCCCGCGCGCCAGCGGGCCTCCTGCGCGCCGGGCCGTGACCTGGGGGCGGGTACGGAGGGCGAGGCCACGCCCCCGGGCCGTAGCCACGCCCCCGTACCCGCCCCCAAAACGCTGCCGACACGCCCCCGCAATGCCGCGCGCTCCGGCCCCGCCCCCGACACGCCTCCCGACACGCCCACTCCGAAAACCCCGGGACTTACGCGAGTCCCGGGGTTCTGCGCGCGCCAGTGAGCCTATGTAAAATAGGCTCACCGGCGCGCAGGGCCCTGCTCGCGTAAATCCGCCCGGTTTTGGGCGGATTTACGCGAGCAGGGCTCTGAAAATCCGCCCCAAACTGCATGCAATCAGAATATGTCCTTCCAATCACACATGTAGAACACAGATGGATCAACACCAAATACAGAATAAAATATAAACAGAAATGTACACACAAAAACTGAACTGGAAATCACAATAAGTTAAACTCTAAGCAATACAGCAATGGAAAAACAGAAAATACCATCATTCCTCATAAAACATCAAACAATAAAACCAAAACCTATAAAATATCAATCACAATTGGAAAATCATACTAAAATATATATATTACAAAACAGCTGATGACTAGAACATCCAGTAATTTGACTCAAATTTGATTACAAATTTTTGCAAATATCCAAAAAAACAATAATAATATTTCAAAAACAGCAGCACACCAAATTATATCCAATAATTAAAACTTATAAGGATAAAAAATAATCCCCTGTTCTCCAAACCTGGGAACTTTTGATTCCTGTCTCCTTGAGATGGTCATGATTAATTGTTATCTAGTACACTTGTCACATACACTCATATGCGCACTCATGCACACACACAGTCTCCCTCTCTGATCGATGTGCTTGCTTGCTCTGACACACATGCTTTCTAAAACACATGCTCTCACTCTCGGCCATATGTATGCTCTCACACACTTGCTGACTCATTCACTTTCCCTCACACACATGATCACTGACACACTTGCACTGACGCACATGCTCAGTCACACTCACACACGTTTACTGACACACTCATACTCTAACGCCCACATATGCTGACATACATACCCTCACTACCTCATGCATTCAGTCATGCTCACTTATGTTCACTTTTCTCCCCCTCTGTAAAGCAAAAATTTTTACTTATGTTGGTGGTCAAGGAAAATCCAGGCAGAGCCCAGGAGATGAGTCTGTGGGCTTTTGAGGGAGGGGTGGACATTTAATGTGGGAAGGCCAGAGGTCTGTTAAGCCCTGAAGTAGTTTTATATATATATATATATATATATATATATATATATATATATATATATATATATATATATATATATATATATATATATTTTTTTTTTTTTTTTTTTTTTTTTTTTTTTTTGCTGCAGCATGAGGAGAGGCACCTGCACTGTTTCCTGCCTCCGTGATGAAGGTGGGGGCAGTCAGAGACTGCTGTGGGAAGTGTAGAGAGTGGTCGCTGTTGCCACCATTGGAAACTTATACTCCCACCATGGGACAAGCACGCTTGCTATATGGTGTTGGTTACAAGTGATTGGCTGGACTTGCCCAGCGAGGCATACTGAAGCCTCAGTTGGTCAATCTGCCCCTGGACATGAGGATGAAAAGTACCTGCCGCAGAGGAAAGCTGTCGGAGCTGGGAGGCAGGCATTCAGCCGGTGGTGAGGCAGCGGCAGGAAGTGTGCTGGCTGCCTCCCGCCTGCAAAAACAGAATTGCAGGAGAACCTTGTGAAACTGGTAGATTGGGCTTCCAAACGGTAGATAAAATTTATTGTGGACAAGTTCAAGGTGATGCTTATGGGGAAAAATAACCCTTCCTATATTTACACAATGTTAGTTTCCATCTTAGGAGTTACCACTCAGGGGAAAGAAATCTAGGCATCATAGAGGATAATACATTGAAATCTTCATCTCAGTGTGCTGTGGCATTCAAAAAAGCAAACAGAATATTAGGAATTATTAGGAAGGGAATGGCAAATAAAACGGTGGATGTCATAATGCATCTGTATCGCTCCATGGTCAGACCGCACCTTGATTACTATGTGCAATTCTGGTTACTGTATCTCAAAACAGATATAATTGCACAGGAGAAAACGCAGAGAAGGGTGACCAAAATGATAAAGGATAGAGGAAAGGCTAAAGAGGTTAGGGCTGCTCAGCTTGGAGATGAGACAACTGAAAGGGGATATGATAGAGGTCTACAAAATCATGAAAGGTCTTGAACAAGTTAATGTAAATTGGTTATTTACTCTCTCAGATAATAGAAGGAATGGGGGGCACTCCATGAAGTTAGCAACTAGCTTATTTAAAACAAATCAGAGAATATTATATTTCACTCAAGCATACTTAAGTTTTGGAATTCATTGCCAGAGGATGTGGTTATGGCAGTGAGTGTAAATGGGTTTAAAAAAGGTTTGGATAACTTCCTAGAGGAGAAGACCATAAACTGCTATTAACCAATAAGCAATAGTAGCTTGGGATCCATTTAATGTTTGTGTACTTACCAGGTACGTGTGACTTGGCTTGGTCACTATTGGACACAGGATTCTGGGCTTGATGGACCCTTGGTCTGTCCTAGTATGGCATATCTTTTGTTCTTATGTTCTCCCCTGCCATCAAAGCGGGAAGCAAGAACCCTTCTGGTTCTTGCCCCTCTGGTACTCATGTAGCTGCAGCCTGCCTTATTTAAGGATCGCAGCGATAATGACATTACCAACACATCAGCAGGCCTGGCTGCAGCTTCCTTTTAGTGGCAGGAGATTCCACGATGCTTCACATTGCTTCTTCCACTCCCCCAATTACAGTTATGCAATGTAGCAGCAGAGGCACGGGCCTTTCTCCTCTGCGGCAGCTGAGACAAGCTTTGGCAGAGGGTGATTACTTGCTCTGCCCCTCTTCAAAGCACTCTGTTTTTGTTGTACTGCCTTTCTTCCACTCTGCCATGGGATGCAGGAAGAATGCTCCCGTGTGAGCCTGCAGATCTACATGATGCGTGGGAAGCAGCAGACAGCTCTCCCATGGCAGCAGGTTAAAAAAAACTTATATGTTTTCTTTCCTTCTGTCCACATGATGAATATTTAATTGACAAGAAAACATAAAATGCAACTACAAATGAAACTGAAAATTAAAATGTATAATATATTTGGTGCATTGTGACCAAGGGACTATTTTGATGACATAAGTTTAATTTCCAGTAGTTCCTCTAAGTATCCAGATAGCTGTTTACCTAATGGTGCCTAAAATTTGAAACAAATTATTTTATTTATATTTATTTTATATTTATGTTTTATTATTTAATATCCCACCTATGCAACTAAGGTGGATTTTAAAACAACTCTTGGTGCAAACTGTTACACGTGCCATCCGCGGCAGACCTGCAGCACAGCCCCCTCACTTTCTTACATAGACTCCAGCTTCTGGTTCCTCCTCGCTAGTGGTGGTAGGCCGCCAGTTCCAACCTCAGGCTGCCCCTGGTGCCTCCGGCTCCGCCACAGTCCCCAGTGTTTCATGTCAAGATGCCATTGCTCGTCGGGACTCTCCGCATGGCCCGCAGAGAGATGCCACTATCCGCACCGCTTCCCGCCTTAGGCGCACGTGCGCATCACTGATCCTTATTAAGGGCCTGCAGCGGGAACCTGGCCCCGGCCCCGGATGATGATGTCAAACTCTACAGTGTATTTAAGCTCAGGCCTCGCTCCATAGCATTGCCTTTGCAACAGGTCTCCTCGCTATTCGAGTACTCATTGCTATTAGAGATTCTTCTCTACTCTTCATCCTGATCCTTGTTGTTCCTGGTTCCTGTTCTCTTCATTCTGCCCTGCCTATGCTTTGGATTGACTGCATGGATTTTGACTTCGCTTTGCCTGACTACACTTCAGCTTATCTCCAGACCAAGATCTCCGCTATGTCCGACTACGCTACTGCCTATCTCCAGACCTCCGCTACGCCTGACTACGCTACTAGGGGTGTGCATTCGGATTGACCGCATTAGTAAAACGCAACTCATATTTTTTTTTTACTTAAAAAATTGATTCGACATAAACGATCGGATTTCCCACATATCGAACATAGATATGTTCGATATGTGGGAAATCGCGATTGTTGAGCCAAAATAAAAATTTAAACCCCCTCACCCTCCTTAATCCCCCCCCCAGACTTACCACAACTCCCTGGTGATCGAGCGAGGAGTGAGGACGCCATTTCTGCAATCCTTGGCGAGAAGCATGTGACGTCGGCGGCACGTCGAGTGACGCCGGCGTCACGTGATTCCCGGCTCGTTCACGCCGGACGGCTCGTTCGGCCCAAAAAGAACTTTTGGCCAGCTTGGGGGGGGTCAGGAGGCCCCCCCAAGCTGGCCAAAAGTTCTTTTTGGGCCGAACGAGCCGGGAATCACGTGACGCCGGCGTCACTCGACGTGCCGCCGACGTCACATGCTTCTCGCCAAGGATTGCAGAAATGACGTCCTCACTCCTCGCTCGATCACCAGGGAGTTGTGGTAAGTCTGGGGGGGGGATTAAGGAGGGTGAGGGGGTTTAAATTTTTTTTTTGCACATATGTACATATACCCAACTCATTGGATTTTTTTTATGTCCATATTGGCCGCAAGTGGGACCCCCTTTCGGACATAAAAAATATGAACATAAAATTTTGCTCTGCACATCCCTATACGCTACTGCCTATCTCCAGACCTCGATATTTGCTTCAATTGACCTACGCTATTGACTTCTCCGTGATCAGACCATTGCTTTGATTGACTAACGTTATTGACTTCTCCGTGATCAGATCTCAGCATTGCTTGCCATGACTTCCACTTTGCCGCCAGCCCTGATCCAAGTCTGTCATTGACGCCTCACCTAACCTACTCCCTGGACGTGGACTTATTAGGCTCCGGCCTACCTTTGCTCGAGCACCTTCAGTCAGCCTCTGTTCCATTGGCACCCGAGTTCCAGTACCTTACCCAGTCTAGATTAGGACTATGCCACCTATCGTCTGCTGTCTCTGGGCTGAACCAACCTTCTCAGATATCCAACCTCGAGGCCCACCTAAGTCCTGCTGGCCCCGGCACCCAAAGGCTCAACCTGTGGGGAAGAAGGGCTGGTATAGGTGAAGCTCCAGCGGCCTCTGCCTATCAGTCCATTCCACCTGTCAATGGTGGGAACCTCGCCTATGGGTTGCATCAACCCCACCTCAGCCCAAGGGTCCACCTCCGACGCAACACAAACAGTGCTGTTCTCAAAATCCAACTTGTTCTGCCTAAAATCAATATACATACTGACCTTTGTATGCCTGCATACTCTGCATACCTTTAATATTTACTTGTGTGTTTTCTGCACACACTACACCCATTGCCTGTGTCCACATTTCACGTGCTAAAAATCCTAAATTCGCAGCCAAGGACTTCTGCTCTGAGCAAAGCTAGTTCTGCCAGAAGAGGGTTACCTCTTCCCTTTACCCAGGAGGCAGAAGGACATGGCCATTTATACTTGTCACCTAGCAAACTCTCTCCAGGTACTACAAGTTTGCCACATACCATGGGAAGTTGGAGGACCTGAAAAAAAAGACCCAGGAAATTATACTGCAAATGCTTGCTCTTCTCTGTGGTTAGATATGGGTTACATGTAGGGATGTGCAGAAGAAAAAAATAATTTTGATTCATTGACTCATTTAATTGGGACCCAATTTTGTTTCCAATACCAAAAATAAATAAATAAATAAATAAAAATTGTTCATTTGTTTCATTAGTTTATTTGCCTTTAGAAGCTATGAGGGAAGCCTAGAAGTCTATTCTGTGCTCCAGAATAGTTATTTTCTTATTAATTCTAAAGAAACTTGTAAGAAGAAATTATCAGAAGGGGGAAAAAAGTACAAGGAATTTAGAGAGTGTCAAAGTAGAATAAAAACAAGTAGAGATGTGAATCGGAACTGGAACCGGTTCGGATTCCGGTTCCGATTCACATGTGGGTTTTTTTCCATCGGGCCCGATCGTGGTTTTGTTTATCAGCTGCGCCCAAGCCGATAAACAAAAAACCCACCCCGACCCTTTAAAACTGGATGGCCGACTCCACCTTTAAAAATGGCGCGGGCCATCCAGTGCTCCTACCATGTGACAGGGGCCGGCCAATGGCACGGATACCCTGTCACATGGTAAGGGCAAAGGGCCATCGGCGCCAATTTGATTAGTGGCAGCCGACGGCCCGGGAGCAGGAGATCGCTCCCGGGACCCCCACTGGACCACCAGGTACATGTAAAATGTTTTTTGGGGGGTCGGGAGGGTAGGGGAAGCAAATTGATTAGTTTTAAAGGGTCGGGGTGGATTTAGGGGTTATTTTTGTGTGCCGTTTTTCCCACCCTCCCCCAAAATGATAAGAGAACCCCCGATCAATATCGTGGGGTTTTCCTATCATTTCGGGGGAGCCCCCGATTTCTGACGATTTTGAAAATATCGACAATATTTTCAATTGTCCGAAGCCTGATTCACATCTCTAAAAACAAGTGGCATAAAGTAGCCTAAGGCTCTATAAAGAGGCAAATAGATACCAGGCTTACAGCATCAGCAGGAGTTCTCCAAAGTACCATGAGAAGAGCAAAGAAGCAGCAAGAGGAAAAATATCATCCCAAGGTGGAAAAAAAAACGATCCCAGCAATAGTGACATGAACACTTCATGGCATTAGGAGAGGCAAAGTGGCACCAAAAATGGCATCAGCACCCTAAGGCACCCTGAAGGGGGAACAAAGCAGAAAACATGGCAGGAAACATCTCAAGGTACAGATAAAGAGAACAAGAATAATATAAAGTGGTATTAAGATTTCAAAAGGATAGGAGAAGTGTACAGTAGTACCCAGTGTTGGCAAAAAGACCTCAAAGTGTAAGAGCTGCAATATGCCTGGAAAGTACAGAGGCAGAAAGAAGTTAAGAACTACAAGGTATAAATTCTGTACATGGCACCAAGACTGAGTGGCACTAGGATCTGAAGGTGAGGGTGAGGGACATAGCATTAAAGCAGAGTGGCATGGGAGATGAAAGTCATTCTTTTCAAGCATGCAGACAACCAGAGAGGGGGATGCCATTCCTGTCAAAGTGTGGATGCACCTGGCCGATTACCCAGTCCAGTAGCATATGTTTATATCTGTATCATATGAGATTTGTGCAATGTACTTTCAACCTGATGTACTCTCTACCTAGCTGCTATCAAGCTAGGTCAAGCGTACATTGTACAAATCTCATCTTTGTGTTACTTTTGTCAGTCCAAATCATATCAAATCTTCACTGTTGTGTACTGTGCTGCTCGTACCTCTGCATGTGCATGTAAAACTGTCCTCAAAATTAGACCACCATCAATATCTCACCCTAAGATACTAGTTGTCCCTCCTACAATGGTATAATTTGCTTATATGACAGCCTTAAAAAAAAGTCTCTCTCCCTCTCTCTCTCTCTCCCTCTCTCTCTCTCTCTGTGGAAAACCTGTTTGGGCACTTGTCATGATGAAAATAAACATAGGTGTGATAAATGTAATGCACATTGCAGTAAAATATCTATGCAATGCAGTAAAATAGCACACATTGCAGTATCTTGAAAATTACCCTAACTATGCCCTCTTTTTTTATCACAGACACTATTCTTGTGAAATTTATAGCAAAATGATAAATCTAGGTCTAAACATTTTGAAATAAATTTTAAAAACAATATTGTACCAATCTGGAGAACTCTAGGTCTTAATAATAAAAATTGCCTTCACCTCATCTGTGTGCTAGTCAAGAAAAATCATAATTTTACAATGAAAAAACAGCTCATCTCTTTTTCAAAAAACAGTTTCATAATCCATGCTTTATCAATTTCTAACATCAGATTAACTATTAATGTAGTCATGCTAACTTCCCTGACACCAGAATCTCCCAAAAATGCCATTACATTTATATTATCCTGAGGAGTAGATGGCAATATCTCCTCATTCATTGCTCCAGATTTCACCTTTTTAGTCAAAGGCAGGTAAAAAGCGCATAAAATAGGTGATACAGATTCAAAAGCAACATTTAGAATCTCTATCAGATATTTCTTGAACATTCATTGGGAAAAATCGTATCGACCTTAAGAAAATTAATCAAATGCAAACTGTTATCCTTGGAAATATTCTCCATATTTTACAATCCAATGAATTAAGGTTTTATTATTCATAGAGCTACCACATTAGCTTGGAGTTGCTCAGTCTTTTGCTCAATCTTTTCCACTCACTTAATTCATTTAGCCACAGTTTATTTTTTTTGTTCCCCAGTTCTCTTATTCAGACCTTGAAGATTCAAATCAACCTGCAGTTTGACTAGACAAATTTTTCCACAGTCCCTCAATAACTAGCCAAATCTCTCCCAGTGGAAAAAACTGTAGTCTAGACAGTGTAAACTTGCTGCAACCATGTCCTATCAAGACTTAGACTGGCCTCCTGGATTCCCTCATGTGCAAGTGCTGGCATCAAGGCATCATAGTGGATATTACTTTAAAATCGTCGGCTCAGTGTGCTGCAGCAGTCAGAAAAGCAAACAGAATGCTAGAAATTATTAGGAAGGAAATGGTTAATAAAATGGAAAATGTCATAATGCCTTTGTATTGCTCCATGGTGAGACTGCACCTTGAATACTGTGTACAATTCTGGTCATCACATCTCAAAAAAGATATTGTTGCGATGGAAAAGGTACAGAGAAGGGCAACCAAAATGATAAAGGGGATGGAACAGCTCCCCTTTGAGGGAAGGCTAAAGAGGTTAGGGCTGTTCAGCTTGGAGAAGAGATGGCTGAGGGGGGATATGATAGAAGTCTTTAAGATCATGAGAGGTCTTGAACGAGTAGATGTGCCGGCGCCATTTTGAATATTGGCAATACGGCCCGAGTGCAGAAGGTCGCTCCCGGACCCCCGCTGGACTTTTGGCAAGCCTTGTGGGGGTCAGGAGGCCCCCCCCAAGCTGGCCAAAAGTCCCTGGGGGTCCAGCGGGGGTCCGGGAGCGATCTCCTGCACTCGTGACGTCGGGTCACAGGAACCAAAATGGTGCCGGTGCTACCTTTGCCCTGTCATATGGTAAGGGCAAAGGGCCATCGGCGCCATTTCTCTTAATGCAGCCGTTGCCAGAGAGCGGGAGATCGCGCCGGGACACCCCCCCCCCACTGGACCCCAGGTAATTTAAAACATTTTGGGGGGGTTCGGGAGGGTGGAGGATTTATTTTAAAGGGTCGGGGTGGGTTTTAGGGTTGTTTTGGTGTGCCGGTTTTCCCGCCCTCCCCTCTCCCCTGATAAAATGATTTTTTAACGTAAAAAACTAAGACGATCAGATTCCCCCCCCAGCCAAAATCGATCGTTAAGACGATTGATCACACGATTCACATCCCTAGTGATAAGTGCTTAGAAAATAACCCCCTTAGCCAGATAAGCTATTCAGCTAACTTACTCTCAGCTCAGAGTGCCCCTGAAATGATTATATGTTACCTGGCCTCATTTTTACTGGATGATGTGCTATCTAATTAAAGGATAGCTAGATAAGTGGCAGAAATATTAAAATATAAGTGTTTAGCTGGATAATTCATGAGTTAACCAGCTAAATGTTGCTGAACATGAAACCCACTATTTGGTAGCTTTAATCTACAGATCAAACATACTAAAAAGGATAATGAATTAATCTGATAAATGTGGAAGTGTACACTTTTCCAGTCTTCAAAAATTTTGAATAACACTAGAGGTAACCCTTCATGGTATGTGCTCTCAAGTTTACATTCTATGGGGCAGATTTTCAAAGACCTACGCGCGTAAATCCAGGAGGATTTACGTGCGTAGGGGGGTTACGCGTGCCCGGCCTATTTTCAAAAGGCCCAGCGGTGCGCGGAAAGCCCCAGGATGCGTGTAAGTCCCGGGGCTTGAGAAAGGGGTGGGGTGTGGGCAGGGCATGGGTGGTCTAAGGCGGGGTGGGGCATAGTCAGCGGCTCCTGGCACAATGGCCATTTGCCGCTGTGTCAGAGATCGTGTTCCGGCAATTGGCCGGCGCGCACAACTTGCGCCTGGAGGCAGGTGCAAAAGGTAAAATAAAGATCGGGGTGGGGGGGGGTTAGAGTAGGGCTGGGGAGGAAAGGTTAGGGGAAAGAGTGAGAAGGTGTGGCTAGGGGGAAGGGAACGGAGGAATCCAGCGTGGCTCAGCACGCACAAGGGGGTGCACAATCGTGCACCCCCTTGTGCGTGCCGACCCCGGATTTTATAGCATGCGCTTGGCAGCGCGCGCATGTTATAAAATTGGGTGTACATTTGTGCACGCTGGGTAGCGCGCACAAATGTTCCACACGCGTGCTTTTTTAAAAATCTACCCCTTGGTTTTTTCATAGATTTTTTTAAGTTGTTATAATTTCTTAATTTGTTTACTGCTGTTCTATGTGGAATAGTGACCCAAAATGACACTTTTCTACAAAGAAGATTAATAAACAAGCTAAGATTATGGGAATAGGAAAAAATGTTGAAAACAGAGTGAAAAAATAGGCAACAGGATGCAAAAAGTGGTGATTAGTGTGGTCCTCTTCCTTAAAGGTAAAGTGAATTATGAAGTATATAATTTATTTATTTATTATGTAATTAATTACAATATTTATATGTTGTATTATCCATTATTCTAAGTGACTCACAGAAACATCCATAAGTAAAACAGCTTAAACAAAAATACAATAAAAAATACATGATTAAATCAAAATGAGAGACTTAAAATAACAATAAATACAAGGAAACAGCAGTCCAAGCAGATCTAAAAAAAACCTTAAGCAATAATACTAACTAGGCTAATGGATTAAATGAAAGCCAGTCTAAAGAGATACAATTTATTTTGTGTGTTCAAATATCTTTATTGAAGAAGTACAAAAGCAATCAATACCTATAAACGACACTTGACCGACGTGCCGCAAATGCGCAGTAGAGACCAGCTCTACCGCGCATGTGCGGGCGAGCACGTCGGCCTCAGGCAGCGTCAGGGAAAACAATGGCGGCGTCGAGTGGCGGTTCGCGGCGGCGGTTCGCAGCGGGCGGTGGCAGCAGCGAGGGAGGGAGGAGAGAGAGAGCGGGAGGGAGGGAGTGAGTTCAGGGAGGGAGAGGGGGGACTGAGTGAGAGGGAGTGAGTGGGACTGAGGGGGAGAGGGAGGGACTGAGTGAGAGGGAGGGAGTGGGACTGAGGGCAGAGGACAGAGGGAGTGGGACTGAGTGAGAGGGAGGGAGAGAGTGAGAGGGAGGGACTGAGTGAGAGTGAGTGGGACTGAGGGGGAGAGGGAGGGAGTGGGACTGAGGGCAGAGGACAGAGGGAGTGGGACTGAGGGGGAGAGGGTGGGAGGGAGAGGGGGGACTGAGTGAGAGGGAGGGAGAGGGGACTGAGTGGGACTAGGGAGGGAGTGGGACTGAGGGCAGAGGACAGAGGGAGTGGGACTGAGTGGGAGGGAGGGAGAGAGTGGGAGGGAGGGGAGGGAGACTGAGTGGGAGGGAGGGACTGAGTGGGAGGAGTGGGTGGGGGGGGGGGGTGGTGAAGAGTGAGGGGAGAGAGAATGAGGGGGAGGTGAGAGACAGAGGGATGTAGCCCGTTTTAACGGGCTTAACGGCTTGTATAACAATAAACCACAACAGAGAAGATATATGACATGCTATCAGGTGCAGACTTCACGGAGAATGAGAAACATATCCAAGCATGGGAGCCCAAACCTTCCAAGATGTCTTCTGACATCCAGCTTGTTCATATGCCTCTACAGAAGAGAAACAGAAGAGAAAAGGATATATGAGAGGTTACAAGGAGAACTTCACAAATATACTTCCATACAGAGGACCAAAACCTGCCCAGATGTTTGCAAAAACATTAAAAGGAGTCCTAGAGTGTCTTTACCAAGCTTACAAGACCAACAAAGTCCAGTCTCCTCTGCAACAAATGTTTGCAGTTTAACTGGAGTCTAGACTGCTCGATGAGATATAAAATAAAGGGACTGAGAGATAGAGGCAGACAAGCATTTATTAATCAACATTCCACAAAAGAAGGACCATTGTGTCTGTAGAGAGCTCACAGTCCCATACCTTTTTAACACCAATACAGTATTTCAGTGGCTGAGAATGTAACCGCTTGATTCTTAGATGCTCAAACAACCTCACATGTATGAGACAATTTGCATTTTTCATCTAGACTTGATAAGTCTATCCAGCACCTCCTGTCTTCTGCCCAGGTCTCCATGTGAAAACCATTTTTCTTCTAGAGCAAATACTTGCTCTGATGACAGCACAAAAAAAAATGGTGCCATAAACTGAAGTCCATATTCAAACACCATTTAAATATATAGTTTACATTTCAATTTATTAGAATGTATTAGCCACCTAACACAATCAAAGCATAAGCAATGCACAAAATAAGTCATCCATAAAATACATGCTACAAAAATGTAACCAATACAAGAATCAGTATCTGCTAATCATGATAAATGAACAGATCAAATACAAAAGAAAAACATAATACTGAGTAGCCCTACAATCATGCCTTATTCAACTGGGGCAGAAAAGATTCCAAAAATAATCAATAATAATCCTTCTTGAAAAGGAAGGCTTTGAAAATAATTCTAAAGGTTTTAAGACACATACACAGATACAATTCTTTGGGGAAGGAGTTCCATAGAATATGAGCTGCTATAGAGAAGGCGGATTCTCATGTTATGAATAGCCAAGCATTTTTGATAGATAGATCATCTAATTGACTTAGTCAATTTAATTTTTGTCTGCATGCTTCTAGTTATACTTTCTCTTTATTCTGTATTTGGTGAGGGTCTGTCTGTGTTCTGCAAGTGTGACTGAGGTGATGTATTCTGCTAGAATATAGTTTCTGTGTCAGGCTCTTAAGCTTGCCTTGCTCTGTTTTCTTAATATTAGGTGTATTGGTGTTTTAGGGCCTGGTGTAATATTTTAGGGTCTGGTGTAATATTTGCAGTGTTGTCTTTTCATAGATAGGGTTGTTATTGTTTGAGTGCTGACAGTTAGTGCTGTTTAAGTATGGGAAGTTTACTATATTGTAATTCAGTTTACTTAAAGCTTTCTGACACCCAACATGCTTTACAATAGTCCGAATTGCATATGGCTGCAGGTGTCTTTTTTTTTTTTGCAAAGTTTTTTGGTTGGTACTACAGCGGTGCATGTAATTAATACACATATTATAAGTGATATTTTTTTACCTTAAAACACTGAATACTCTTTTTCATATAAAATCTGATACTATAAATGCATATGTTTAAATGATTTGTGGGAAGGATGGGGCTAGGAGTGGCGCAAGGCTGAAAGGTTTGCTTATGATACCTAATACTCTTGCAGCAGTCCTGGCTGCACTGGCTCTACAAGAGAAAGCAGGAACTATGCTACTTTGGGTTAGTGGCTCTCCCCAGTTTTGATACTATATCAAAAGTCAGAGGCAATTTTTCATGCCAGTATATCTTTTATTTCCAATTATTTTCAAATTATACAAAAACTCTATCTTAAATATATACAGTCAATTTGTTCATTTAAAAATAATCCAAACATGCTTTATCCCTTATAGCATGCTTTACTCCTCATTAGCTATACTCCACACATACTCATTTCACATTCATACCTCATTCCTCAATCATACCGCACATAAAAATATATAAAGTTTGAAAGTTTGCTTTGTAGCATTACCAATACAATAATTGTTTACATATTTAAACCACATGCACTGATATTTTCATGTTACATTCAAAGTATACAATTGTTTTAACACATCTAGTTCTATTTTTATACTACAACTTTACATCTTATTAATCAACCATTTGTACTACTGAAAGCCTGATAATTTGTCCGTGTTTGTTCCAAATGTATTCGTCCAACGAGAGCCTCGTTTCACCCCAAATCTAGGGCTTCTTCAGGGACATCATAGATTAAAGCCTTTTCGTTTGTGGCTTAGCTCATAAGGTCTAGTACATGTGTTCCTATGAAATCGGTCCACTGCATAACATGTGTTTTATTTCACCTATTTTCCAATACTTACTGTGTCTAACCACACCTCCGACACCTCAAATCAACACTGGATTACTCTGACAATTTTTTAACGGATAATACTGTATAGCTTTCCCAGCCTTTACTGGCATATTTTGAAACTACGGTCATAAGATATCACATGCTGTGTTCAACAGGTTTCTACTGTTAAAATGTAAACTGGAAATGACTCATTACACTTACCAATTAATATCATTTACAAACTATGTTACGACCCTAAAATGGCACCTATGTAAATTAAGATATGTTAGCCTCTATTTATGTGCCTTAATATAAACCGTTGTGATGGTCCCCACCAAACGACGGTATAGAAAAATGTTAAATAAGTAAATAAATAAATAAATTCAATGGGGAGTTGGCAACTGAGTCCCCCCATTAGGTGGTATAAGTCAGCGAGGACAAATTCTTTTTTTTCATCTAGGGATAGTAACCCTTACACATTTTTCCATGGCAGGACATACTCTTCTGATGATCTACTTTTATGATATAGAATGTTCATTCTCTCTAGTAACATCCATCCAATCATTTTTGTCTGTCGCAAAGAGGCAGTTATGGGTGATTTATCCATCCATGTATGTAATATACATTTGCATGCCAGCTGTAATGCCAAATAAGTGAACAGATCTCTTCCCTTCTTGAGATCTAAAATTTCTGCCATATGTCCTAGTATAAGTTTGGTTCTTATCTTGGGAACCATGTAACCAACACAATTTCCCACAAATTGCAATATAACATCCCAAAAAGGGATTCATTTAGAACATGTCAGAAATTTATGAATTAATGCACATTGCCCAAATTAGAGGACATAAAGGTAAAGCAGATAACTTCATATGGTACCAAAGGGAATATATGCGTGATATAAGATATTTTACTTCATTTCTGTCATACTCATAGCTGTATTGTATCTGTGTAGTAGGTGCATACACCTCTTAATCAAGAGCTCTGATACATCCTGCACTAATACTTTGTTCCAATATTTACTTATGAGCAAAGTAGTGGAAGAGGTGAAATGTGGTTTGCAAAAATTATACCTTAATGATATGGATTTCTGTCCCTCACTCAAATCTTGCTCTTTATTGGAGAAAGTACATTCTTTAACCAATTCCAACTGTGACCATTGTAAGGAGTATATATAGTGCCTTGGTTGCAGAAAGGCAAAAACTGTGTGTTTGGCAGATGAATTGGGTAAGAAGAGATGCAAAATCATGAGATGTAGTAGAATTTCCAGCAAGCAGTTGGCAGAGATATCGAATAGCCACAGATTGTCACCTTTGAAAAATATGTGTGCATTCTTGTCCAGGGGGAAAACTCTTATTTCCTCAAAATGGTAGGAACAAGGAAATTTTAGTTAATAAATGCCATTTCCATCTAGTCAAACACCACGCCTGAACCTCTGGCCATATTAAGATATTGGCTCATGTTAATTTATTCACTAATTTTAAATCCCCCGCGTGCGTTAAAAACAGGGATTATGCGTGTGGCTTGGCCTAGTGCGCGTCATACGCATCTTCAAAGGGGCCCGGCCACACACATAACCCCTGTTAAATGCAGAACTGCTGGGCCTCTTGGAAGGGGCAGGCCGGGAGGCGTGTCCTGGGCAGGGAGGAGTGGGTTGGGGGACAGACTGGGATAGTGGCATTGATCGCTGTCCCGGAGTCATGCGCGCCGTCTGGCTGCCAGCGCAAGCAACTTACTTCAGGTTGGGCCCTGAATTAAGTGCAAAGAGAAAAGATAAAAAAAGGAAAAAGGTAGGAATTAGGGGTTGGGAAGGGGAAGGGGAAAGGATGTTAGAGTAGGGGGTAGGGAAATTCCCTCCCAGTCTGTTCCTTAACTGGAGTGGACTGGGAGGGAACAGGGGAAGGCTGCATTGTTTCGCCGTGTGAACATTGCATACCCCCCCCCCCCCCCTACGTGTGCCGCGTGCATATTATATACCTTGGCCTAGACCAAAAGCACCAAAAATTGTAGAATTGTATAAAATTCAGAACTTAGCCAGTCCACACCCACAGCTTTCTTCAATTTTAATTTTTAATTATTATATACACTTCAGTTTCTGTAACCTGGGAGTTGAGAAAATGTACTTGATCCTCTTTTATGTTTGCCCACTAGAAATTACTGAAAAATTTTGTTTGGACAGCAACGTCCTCTGGCTGATTGTTATATATAGATTTTTAAAAAACCTCACCTCTATATTCTGGGTAGAGTGCTGAAGATTCCTAGCTTCATCTTTCATGCTGTTGGTAACTGGCCGCTGTCCTTTTACTTGGACTACATTTTCCAACAATTTGCTGGATTTATTTATGTATTTATAAAGTTGCTATATAAAATGCATCAAGATGTCTGTGCCCTTTGGAATAAAAGTTGGTTTAAGGATGCCCTTATCTGATTTACTGAATTGTTGTGGGTTTCTGATAATGTGATCTGGGGTATACTCTGAGCCGTTTGTAGGGTCCCAGTAAATCGAAGGATTTCAGCACCCCTGCACTTATTTTTCCTAACCACTTAGGCAATAATATGCCCTCTCAGCACTGCCTTACCCACCTCCCACAAAAGGGCTGCGGAAGTATGGGGGTGGATTGATTCAGAGACACATATTCCATTTTTTCCTGCAGGTAAACCCAAAAGTCAGGATCTTCATATAAGTAAGGACTCATCTGCCAGTTAAAAGCCTTCGGTGCTGCTGGGCCCAATTCTAATTTTACTGCCACAGATCTGAGACAATTATAGCTCCTGTTGTAGCCTTAATCCACCTAGTGAAGAGGCCATTTGCAGGAGGTAGTCGAGTCTGGAATAGCTATTTAAGGATTTCAGATTTGCCAGGATGCAAGATGTGCCATGCATCCACCAGCCCGAGTTCATTACACACAAAGGGCCTAATTTTAAATAGCATTTACTCAAGTAAATAACTTTGCTCGAGTAAGTGGGCTTTTGAAAGTTGCTGCAATATATGCCATTGAATTGTCCATAGGATTTACTCAAGTAAATGCTTTTGAAAATTGCTATAATAGTAGTTATATTTACACATGTAAATCTTTTAGAAAATTATCCCCTATGTGTATAGCCCTTTTTCAGCTCCTTTTATATTCATCAGCGGTGGTCTGTGGTCGAAATTTCTATTAGCCACTATGTAGCCTGGGAATTGTAGGAGCTTTGCTATCAAATTTGTAAAAAAGTCATGAGAATAGTCATTGGGGCCATAGACATTATATAGTGCTATTTTGCAGTTAAATAAAGGACCAGCACTATAATAAGCCTGCCATCTTCTTCCTTAAACTGTCACTCCATCTGAAAAGGAAGTTGTTTATCTATTAACATAGTCACACCCCTCTGATGCCTGAAGTAGGAGGAATAAAAGCACTGTCCAACCCATTCCCTTTTTAGCTAAGGATGCTCTGCATCTTTCAAATGGGTTTCTTGTATCAAGAGAATATGTGAGTTCAGTTTTTTGAATAGGATGAATAGTTTCTTCCATTTTATGTCAGAATGGATGCCATCAACTGTGACAATGTTAACTCTCACCATTTTGCTGCCAGAGCAACATAAAACAAATTGCAATCCAACTAGGCAAGCCACAATATGCAATTGTTAGATCTTGCATAAAACTGCCCCCCAAAACCTAGGCGACCACCAAAACCTCTCCCTGAGTTCAGAATGGTCCCATTTACAGTAGTATAAAAAGTTGATTAATATGTGTGCCTTCCCAGAGCTGTTCTTTCTCTCTCTCTGAAATGGGATTTGCATTTTCAAAGGCCCACAGCCACGCGTGTATATCCCAGTACTTGCTGAAGACTGGCTTGATGAAAAAGGGGTGGGCTAGAACAGCGCCATTAGGCACTGGCCCACGCAACCTGCTACTGCTCCGGAGAGCAGATAAACATCAAGACAAACAAAAATTAAGTTAGCCAGCGGGGTTTTGGGGGTCAGGGAGGAGAGGAGAAAAGGAAGGCAGGTCAGCTAAGGAATTTAGAAAGTTTCCTCCCAGTCTGCTCCTTTATTGGAACGGACTGGTAGGGAACTGGGGAAAGGGCCTTTCGCATCGCCATACACATCTTATAAAATGTCCCCCCCCCTCTTATGTTTGTGAGTAGGCACTCGCACCCATGTGCACGCGCCGATATAAATTTGGGCATGCATGTGCACACTGGTAGCGGATTTAATAACATGCTTGCATCAACACACACATGTTATAAAATTGGTGTGTCCTTGTGTGCACGCTAGGAATCATGGATGCCCATGCATGGGTCTTAAAATTTACCTTATAATCTCTTTGCCCAAAATGGTCGATATTGCCCTAAACACTTCTTCAGGGGGTAAATCACAGATCCATTTTTCAAGTTCGAGATATGGTGTTGTCCATATTGAAAATGGACAATAATCACAATGGTCACATAATTCATTTGTATAAAATGGTCACATAATCCATTTGAATAAAAAAATCTGTGATTTAACTCCTGAAGAAGTATTTAGTGGAGCATCGGCCATGTCCAGAAGGAGATTGTGTTTATAAGACTAATTGTCTTCAATTTTTATGAATTTTTGATTTAACTGCACCAAAAAAGAAAAAAAAAATCACAATATTTGATCATTGAAAGACTTTTCCATAAGGTGAACAACTGAATAGTCCGGGTTGCCCATTCATTTGAAGGACACATTATCTGGCTTGCTGACACCTTATTTATGAAAGAAAATTAGTTGGGTTTATGAGATTACAATAGCCCTCTTTTTTTGTTTATGGCTTGCACATTAAAATATAGCATATATGTGCATAAGTAGTCTATACTTGGGTATTCCATATTTTATAAAAGTAAAAAATACATGTGTATATTCACTTTTACATGCACATATATATATATATATATGTGTAAAACAAGGGGCAGTCTAGGGGCATTCTGAAGTAGGGATAACAGTTACATGTGTGCTATTTTAGGAGACACATACGTACATTTTCCAAAATTATTTGTATGTTTTTACACTTGCTAATTATCTGGTATAAGTGATATTAAACATCTTTATTGTGTAGTACTGAAAGGATGGGAGGTCTGGGTGGACTGGGTAAAAGTTCAGGCTAAAAAACCAGGAAGGTCTCAATGACCCAGATAAGGATTGGGCGAAATGATGGAATAATTGGTAAACTGGTTAATTTCTTCAACGCACGCATATTCTAAAATTGGCCTACTTGCACATGTGAATCCTAGTTTACTTTCAAGTGTAAAATATATGCACATATATATTTAAAATAGGTGAGTAAAGTATGTGCATTCAATTCATTGATATATACATGATTTCAATGCATTGCATATATTTGTGTATATATGACACGATAAAACAAACAATCAACTGTGCGATTATGATGTATATAATAATACTAAATACAGAAAGGACATCATAAATAGTAGCTGTTTTTTTTAGATTGTGATACCTCATAGAGTGTGGAGCCTCTCTATGTTTATCAGAGGGTGCTCGCTTCGGAAAAAGTCAAATATCTAACGTTAACCATAATTCACAAGGTTGGTTTAACGCCATAAGACTTTTTTTTGTGTGTATAATCACTGGTATCAACAACATGTCCGTGTTTCGTGAACTTCTTCAGGGGTATATTCACGTGTGTTTTTAGAAGTCTGTCCCATCACACAACGCTTTGAGCGTGATCACAGCTTTCAGGGAAGCAGGATCCTGCAGGATATACCCCTGAAGAAGTCCACGAAACACGGACGTGTCGGGTTCATGCCGGTGTTTGAAAAGCTGTCACCTCTTCACGCCAAGCACATAATGATAAGTGATCTGTCATATCCATCTTAATTTTCACAAAAATGTAAAAAACTTGCAAAGCACCTTAAAAAAACCCCGATTGTTGATACCAGTGATTATACACACAAAAAAAAGTCTTACCTCTATGAGGTATCACAACCTAAAAAAAACAGCTACTATTTATGATGTCCTTTCTGTATTTAGTATATTTGTGTATAAGCATATGTATGCGTATATGCTGTGTGTTAGAAACATATTTTATAAAACATGCACATATTTTTAATATGCAATTATTCATAGACAATATGAATTCTTAGGGGTAGATTTTTAAAAATTACAATCGCGTATCCATGTGTGCACACTACCCGGCGCACTCACATTGATGCGCAATTTTATACATACGCACGCCAGTGCAAGTATGTTATAAAATTGGGGTCAGTGCACACAAGGGGGGGTCAAATTTGGCTACTTTCGCTTGGCGATGCACAGGGCCCTCCCCAGTTCCCTCCCAGTCCGCTCCAATTGAGGAGCAGTCTGGGAGGGAACTTTCCTACCCCCTACCCTAATCTCCCTTCCCCTTCCCCTCTCCTCCCTCTCTCTAAAACCCTTTTTTTTTGCTTTTACCTTTTATTTTCCAAGTTTCTTCAGGGCCTGACCTGAAGTAACTTGCACATGCCGGCAGCCGCCTGACATGCGAGGCTCCGAAACAGTAAGGAATGGTGCTGTCCCAGCCTGCCCCACTCTGGCCCCTGGCCCTCCCCTCCCCACCCCCCAGGACTACCCCTTCACAGAGGCCTAGCTCTTGTTAGTGTAACGGGAGTTACGTGCGTGGCTGGGCCTCTTCTAAAATGCGCGCAACATGCACAAGGCCTGACCGCGTGTGTAACCCCTATTTTTTACACGCGGGGGGTGGGGGGTGTTTAATATCCAGCCATTAGAGAATAGTAAGAGGGTAAATAATTACTGAGTTTTACATTTTACTATGTCTCATCATCTTTCTGTATAGGAATTGTTCTTGAAATAGTACGTTTTTCAGAGGACAAACTCTCTTTATTGTCAAAAATATTTCATATTTCCAAGGCCAAGGTAATAGGTGATGCCTAAGAAGTAGGCCTGAATTTTTGAGAGAAGAGTTGTATTTCTGATTTCTTAGAGGCCTTCTTTGATAACATACCTGAAAGAGCCATTTTGTTAGTATCTTTTTGTGCAGAAAGTGATAAATATTTTTCATTTCAGAAATATTTTTCGAAGAAGAATTTCTTATTTTGTGGTAAAAAGCTGCATATTTTCCCAGATGTATCATGTATTACACAACTTCCAAGGAAATAATTTTCACAAATGAAGCAAAGAGTAATTGCCCTAGGGATATCTTTCTCAAATTTCCTTTTAAGTGTGTTGTTATTATATATCAGAAAAATAAGCTTACGTTCACAGATCCAATGCATTTGGAAACCTCTTTACATGATAAAACAGTATAAGTTATGTATATCCATGATAAAACAGTTTAAGTTATATTTATCCAGAAAAGTCTTAGCTGAAATGAGTGGATCTTATATAGATTAATATAGAAACATTTTGAACAGTTAGGCAATTGTCTTTTTTTGTTGTTGTTGTTTTTCCTTTTTCATTTTAGCTTCCTCCTTTAATAATGGGGACATGTACTTGAGTTGCTATAGTTTATATTATTCTTATTTCATTAGTGTTATTGTGCATTAGTCAAGTAATCGTGAAAGCTATATCATTTCATGATGTGTGTGTATTTTAAAATAATATAGCAAATATACATGCAGATAAATACACGCGTATATGCTGACTCTCACAGTTGTTTGAAAGTTATCCTCCCTGTCCTCATCCCTTGCATCTCTCTAGGAAATGTATCTACTAAATGACCTATGTCACATGAATATTTATGCTTAACAGCTCAGTTATATTAAAATAGAGTTGACACATATCACATAAGGCAACACAATTTGTGTTAACCCACATGTAACAGAAAAACTATACCTTCTCTAGATTTAGTTAAGATGTTGTATTAGCCTGTTGGAGCTAACACATTGCCTGATATGAGCTGTCCACTCACTTCCTGAAAATAGTTACTTTGTAGCCACTCTCTCCTGGCATACAATCATGACCACCCTAATACCCAATCTTCATCTCCTTCCCTACAGGTCCCCATACTGAAGCCTACTCATATGAAACACAATGATATTCAATTAGGGTTGGAGATCCTCCCTCTTTCCCTTCTGATACCAAGATTCAAAATGGCAGCAGTTGGCTTTACATCACATTTTTTCCTGTACGATGATTAACATTCTCATACTATTAGCAATTGCTTTTTTTGAGTTAATATGTTCAGTAATAGCATGACATGCTATCGGGAAATGTTTTACCATGCACAAGCTATAATTTATGAAGGATTTGCCTTCATTTGAAACAAATGGGTAAAATATGATGAAAAAGGGGAATACACAAAAATGTTCATTTTTTTTTCATTTTCAGCAAATGTGGCAAAATATTTTCAAAATAGCTGGTTTACAAGTAATATGTCCTAGTTGAAAACAGTGTACACTATTTGCAGAACCATGAAAAAAAAAATTGCAACAAAACATAAACATAAATAATTCGGAAAAGAAATGAATAAAATGAAAATGAAAATTTTGAGCATGCACACCCGTAAAATGTATTTCATCACATGATTTAACATACATATTAAAGGTTTAGGAACTCGCACCCTTATAATATATGCCCTTATGTCTGTTGATGGAAAGCACAGGAATAACTTTAGGAGACTAAATTAAGACAGCTGGCTAACTATAGATAGCTAGTTAACTAACTATAATCTGATAACTTTACACAACTTTTCAAACACAAACTAGCCCTCTAGTTTGCATTTGAAAGTTCACCTAAAGTTAGCTGGCTATAAAATAACCAACAATTTGGCCACTGTGTGGCTTATATTTCTAAGTACATTATTCTATTGCAGATTCAAAAAGTACAATTCCTAGGCAATTTTGTCTGGTCTGCTTATAAAATGACCTTGTATTTATGACAGACTCCATATATTCTTATAAATTCAGGTATAATCCAATATGGTTCTGCAGCAGTCTTCTTTAGTCCAGAAGAATGGGATCCACTCGGCATCCTTACAGCACTCTTCAGTATTCAGTCCATCAGATTGGGCTCCACGGGGCATCCGTAGTTGATTTCTTTGGCCCTATTGGGATAGTTTCCCTCTCAGTTCATGAGTGATAGTCTTCAATGGGAGGCTTTTTGGTCACAATTATAAGACCAGGTGAGTCTTGAAAAATGCTCTAAAAAAAGTATTATTTTTGTACCAATATAGTATCTGGATTATATTTTAGTTTTAAGGCTGGAGTAGGTACTACTATTACTACTGCATTACAACTTCATAATTCTATAGTGCTACTCGATATAAGCAGCACTATACAAGCAAAACATAAGAGACAGTCCCTGCTTAATAGAGCTTACAATCTAATCAAGACAAACATAAAAAGCAAAAGACATTTGAGGAGTTTCCTACAGTAAATAATGGTTACAATTATTAAGTTAATTAGGCTGAAAGTAGACAATCAGGCTTGAGGTCTTTATATTTTAAGCCAATCAAGCATATGATGAGGTATTCTGATAGAATGATACATACTATTTACCCCTCTAGTCAGAATTGCTAAATACCTGGTAAAAATTATTTCATTGGGATTACCCTACATACAAAATTGAATTACCCAATCAATAATTAAGGGCCTCATTTTCAAAAGTATCGCAGGCCTGCGATACTTTAGAAGATGAGGGGCGGGGAGCCGAAACGGGGGGCGGGCCTGTGCTAGTTGGCAGCGATCGCACCGTCGCGGTGCGATCGCTGCCGGTTTCGCACCCAATAGCGCCACCATAGGAGGTGTAGCTATTGGGAGCGAAATAGGCAGTGAAAAGGCTCTTACCTTTTCACTGTACGCGCCGTCGTCGTGGAGTCAGCCCCAGTGATGCCCCGACTCCTCCTCTTCCAGGGCCGACTCCGCCCCCATTTTGGTATTGCATGTGAAAAGGGACATTTTGCGTGCGAAACGTCCCTTACCGCGTGCGATATGTTTGGAAAATAAGGCCCTAAATTTTGGTGCATGGTCATTTTCTTAGCAAAAACTGTCAAACCTATGGCTTCTTCCAACATTTTTACTTTGACTAGTGGCAATCTTGATACCATCAACTGTGAATTAAAGTCAACATCCAAAAATGGAAACACAGTACAGACATATCCACAATGAAAGGAATTCCAAATTCTAAAGGTAACCACTCAAAATTATGTACCAAATGAAGACAAACATGGGTACCTACTAGGGGTGTGCTTTCGTATTGACCGCATATGTAAAACGCTACGCATATTTTTTTTTTAACTTAAAAAAGTGATGTGACATAAACGATCGGATTTCCCACATATCCAACATAGCTATGTTGGATATGTTGGAAATCGCGATTGTTGAGCCAAAATAAAAATTTAAACCCCCTCACCCTCCTTAATCCCCCCCCCAGACTTACCACAACTCCCTGGTGATCGAGCGAGGGGTGAGGACGCCATTTCTGCAATCCTTGGCGAGAAGCATGTGACGTCGGCGCCACGTCGAGTGACGCGGCGTCACGTGATTCCCGGCGAGTTCGCACCGGAAGGCTCGTTCGGCGCAACAACGCCGGGAATCACGTGACGCCGCGTCACTCCGACGCGGCGTCACGTGATTCCCGGCGAGTTCGCGCCGGAAGGCTCGTTCGGCCCAAAAAGAACTTTTGGCCAGCTTGGGGGGGCCTCCTGACCCCCCCAAGCTGGCCAAAAGTTCTTTTTGGGCCCAACGAGCCTTCCAGCGCGACAACGCCGGGAATCACGTGACGCCGCGTCACTCGACGTGGCGCCGACGTCACATGCTTTTCGCCAAGGATTGCAGAAATGGCGTCCTCACTCCTCGCTCGATCACCAGGGAGTTGTGGTAAGTCTGGGGGGGGGGGGATTAAGGAGGGTGAGGGGGTTTAAATTTTTTTTTTTGCACATATGGACATATACCCAACTCATTTAATTTTTTTTATGTCCATATTGACCGCAAATGGGACCCCCTTTGGACATATTGACATATGGACATAAACTTTTGCTCTGCACATCCCTAGTACCTACAGGCCCAACAAAAAGAAAAGCATCTAAATAATGAATTATATTATCTCAATCTGAAGCTTGCAAAATCACCCAATAGAAAATAGTAGTAGAAGCTTCAAAACAAGTACACACTACAGAACACCTCATAGACATATATTTATCAAAAAAGTACATAGAATTGAAATTAAATTCCAATAAATGAAAAGAGTTTGGGTGAATTGGCAACAATCAAAAATCAATTTCAGTATCAGCTTTGGCCATCAACATACTTGAATCACAATGTCTAAGCAGAGCAATAGCCTGATCCAGTGAGGTATACCAGAAGCCAGGTTAATGATGTCATTAACACATCTGCCCAAAGGATAAGATAAATTATGAATAAGTTCAAAAATGTCTGCCTTCATTTCTGCCACTATACTCAAAGAAGAAATCACAAGATATTCAATTAGAGGAATAGGAAATGAGCCAGTGATTCTCCCCAAAGCCAATTCTTTATTCAATTTCTCCTGAACTATATCCTTCCATATTAAAATGGACTTTGCATTCTGAGGCTTATGTCAAAGCTGAGGACCAGCATAAGATATCTGAAAAACAACATTAAAACCTTCTGTAAGCAATTTAGCATCCACTTGACAATGATACTGATCTAATCACCTAACCAAAGTTTCCACATTATTTGAAGGAGTCTTGCTGAATATCTGAAGATGATAGCGCATGGATTCACTGTCCTCTCCTTGGGTCAACCATGCTAGAATGACAGTTTAATGTAGGGTGAGTGCCTCCTCAGTTTCTGCAAGTGATAAAAAGCAGCATCCAGGTGGCACGCTCTGTTCTACACTGAAATACATGCAGGCATTTCTAACCTCTCTCTTTCCCACTTTTGCAATCCCTGAAAATGCAGGAGGTTGGGAACTACTACTCTGATGGAAAGGACCTGGCTGGGAAGCAATGAGAAAGAGAGACTGCTGCCATGAAAGGAGGAGCCATACATGGGATGGTGAAAGAAGAAACCACTAAAGGATGTACTCTGTTGAAAAGGTGTCTGGGACCAAAGCCTTAATGGAACCATTTCACTCAACCAAACATCCACATCTTTAAACCCCAGACATCATACTTCTCTTTAGCTAAACGTTTTGGAACTGCTCATCATAGTTAAGCTATGCCTAATCTTCCACAGGTTCTATAAAATCAAATTGTCATATTGCAGTACCAGAGAAGATTAGCCTCTCTATTAATTCCAGACAGAATATGAAATATTAAAATCTAATTATCAATAAATGTGGCCATTGTAAACTGAATTCTTTTATGCCTTCTTCCCTACCATCATCCCCCTTCTTATTAACTGCAGTCTTATTCTTTGGCTAACAGTGAAGAAATATCAATATATTTATCACTACCCCTGAGAAAAAATGTGCCTTCTCAGGAACATGTTTACCCAAAGAAGTGATAGCACTTAAAGCAGAAGCAGAATCACTATCTGATATGCCCCTACCTAGACCCTACAGCAGAACTGAATCATGTGTTGCCACATTTAACCCTCCCTCCCCCCTCCCCCCATAGGAGGAAGAGATGATCTGATCTCCAAATCAGAATCTAAACTGGAAGAAGACTTCAAAGACACCACTGAGTCTGAAGAATGCCAAACTTGGGAAGGACGTCTGTTCAAAGCCTTGTGCTTTTCCTTGTCTATTCTTTTAAATAAGCACCCTGGGGTTTCCTTAAAAGCTTCTTATCTTTTAAACGTCTTACATATTTATTCTGCTTGTCCTTCCAACTCTCCCCTGTAGAACTCTCTGAAAATCCCAGCTTCAATCATACTAGCACTATCCAAAGAATATACCATTAGAAAGGTCCTCTGCTGAAGCTCTGCTGGTACAGACTTCCTCTCAATGACCATAGTCCCTACCACTGTTATTTCTGATGAAGGACCTGAAGAGAAACTCCTGAACCTCATTGAAGTTTGGCCATTAATCTTGCCTTTCTTATGAGACACAGCAGCAGAATTAGAAAAAGCAATTGCAGGCTGCATGGACTTAGATTTTTTTTTTTTTTTAATGCAGCAATTCAGCCCTAGTACAATTATCCCATCCCAAGAACTGCTCTTCTGTATTTAGGCAAGGAGAGCACTGGAAAAGTAGCTCCCTGTTGTACTAAACAATCTAGCCCTCTTGTCACTCTCTGGATAGGCAAGCAAGATGTCTCAGTATCTGCAACCTTCCAAACCCTCAAGCTGATTTATTCTTCTAGGTGTCATAATGAGCCAAATTAACTTTAAAATGCTATTGCATTTCTCTAAGCTTACCACTTACTACTTTAAAAAAAATCTTTATTCATTGGCACATACATTAATTGCACTAGCCCCATCATCAATCTCTTTTGTTTTAATTTGAACATAACCCTCTGCCCCTCCCAGTGCTGCTACGCTCACTCACAGTGCATACCAGAACCCCTTTTTCCTCACTCACACAAGCTTCTTCTCCATCACTAGACCACAAACACACCACTCACAGCTCCCACTAATAACAATGAACACACCTGTGCTAAATGACCCCCAGCAGCCCTCATCTAAAACACAACTCTCTTCAAGCTGCCACTGCTTACTCCCCAAAATCTGCATGCAGACCCTAAATGGAGTACACCAGTAGCTCACCCTCCCTCACTTGCACCATTCCCTTCCTGAATGCTGACCATCTGCCTCATATTGAGCTGACCACTACCTGCACCACAGCTGAGGGAACTCAAAACCCCTGGTTCTCTCACATGATCACCATGAACTCCCCACAAAATGAGCTCCAGACTGGCTGAAAGCCTCTGACCACTGCTCGCCCTGTCAACACAATAACCTCACCAAATCACAAAATAAAACTGAGCACTAGGACCTAGCAAGGTCTTGCACCACAAGCCACAAAAACACGAACAAGAATGAAAACCAGCAAGGTTGCCCAGTTCCCAGTGCTCCAGAGGGTGACTGAACTCTTGGAGCATACTAGAATCAGGAGCACCACATAGCAAGCAGTGATTGGACAGATACTAACCACAGATGCTCTCCCACTTGCGTGCTGAAAAGAGAAACCTAAAGTCTGGTGGGGAGCTTGATAGGATGGAGGAACTCAGCCTTGTTATCATACCCCTGTCCATTCTGGCACTCTGTTTATATAATGCTTCAGTTACTTTGCCGTTTGTTATTTGTGACATAATAAATATTCTTCTAATTTATCTAGATCTTCAACTCTTTTGTTTAGCTTGTTAAAGTCTATATATAGTGAACTTCTATTTTCCTTTATGGAATGAACTTCTTTAATGATCTCTAATATCATATCTTTGTTCAGAAGATTTATTATCTGTAGAAATTTTTAATGAAAAATTTGATTCTTTATTAGAATATTTAGACATCACTTTCCTTGTACCCCATCCTTTAGCTCTGTCTCAAAATTTTAGTTACTGATATTTTCCAAAATTTACTCATGATTTTATCTGAGAACCCATTTAATCTTTAAGCTCAGATTTGTTTAAGAACTCACTTCACAGGTTTTTACCACTTCTGATTCATTTTGACTACATTTTAAAAGAGACAATGACATTTTCAAAGCTGAGAGCTACAATTTGCATAGCTAATGTTTCCTGGAAGCTGCATGCAAATTTTAACACAACATCTTATAATGGGGCCACAGTGAAATCAGTGTTACTTGTCTGAACTTATTTTTTTAGTGAGCACAGCAAGAGCAGGCACTTCTGCGGGATATAATAAAGAACAAGTATGCAAATGAGATGCGTGCAGAATATCCATGCAAAAGTAAAACACACTCAAAAACGCACTCAAATACGTGAGGTCAAGAGCCTATGTAATGAACCGTGCAGAAACCCACACTGAAACCCGAATCAATATGGTGACTCACGAGTGATAAAAGGGTGAAAGCCTTTCCCTTTCATAAAACAGTGAAGAAGTTAGTGGTCTAGGAGTGGGACTCAAGGGAAGTAGAGCAATGTTTAACCCCTTCATGTTCTGTCTCTGATCGTATGGCAGCTTACTGGTGGATGCTGGTAAGCCCAGGAAATGCAGCAGAGATTTCTTCAGCCAACTCTCTAAATGTACCATAGCATCAAGAAAAAGTGAAGGCAATCCATTACTCCAGAGTTGCATGGGCAAACAACCACACTAATGCTAGCAATGGAGTAAACTGGCCTCCACATGCATGCCTTAACTTAACTCCTGCCCTGACCCAGGTGCTAAAATCCCATGCACAAAAACCTGCACTAACTGAAGCGTGGCTCTTGCATAGCCTGTGAAATAGTTAATTTCCTCATTTGCATGCACTAACACAAAACCAGCTGTGGGTTTTTAGGTGGGTTTATGCATGCATTTTTCCCATGCTGGCCATGTTATTACATACACTCGTAAGACTAGCATGGGAAAAACGTGCAAAAACCTGCAACAGCTTTAGCATAGCTTATGACATCATCCCCATTTTAACAAATGATCTTAACCTTGCATACATTTAATCAGATTATTTCTGTAAAGCAATTCACAAAATTATTTTTCTGTCACATTATGGTTATTTCCTCTTTCAAAGCACATTCTCTTGCAATGTGATCTATTGCATACAGTAAGCTCTCAATGATAAAGAGAGATGATATGCTATCCAATGAAATAGCTCTTGTTTCAATATCAGATGAGTCAACATTTTTTGCTTGACATTTCAGAACTTCACATCAAACAATAACAATGTTGTATTCTCGATTTCGTAAAAATAATTATTTGGTTGGCACGTCAATATCAATTTACAAAAATGAGAGAAAAGGCAAATCATTGTATAGGTAGAACAATCTGAAATATGTAACATTCAAGAAGGTGGTTCATTCTTTTCCCATGACAACTAGCACCTGGGTATTTAAAAATAGTAACTTTCTCTTGTGCTTTCACCATCAAAACCTCAACAAAAACTGAAGAAATAACCAACCCACATCAATAATTCTACAGCAGGACATGAACACAGACCCCAGTGCTTGTACTAGGGATGTGCATTCAGGTATCCCAAATGTGAAATCTGATATGAATTAGTTGACTTTTAGTTCAGTTTAGTCATCTGAACTAAATGGGCACAGTCTTTTGAAAAATCCCAAACTCTTTTCAGCCCATTAAAGTCTGTGGGAGAATCAAAGCCAAACAGATTGGAACCAATTGGAATGGTACAAGGAAAAAGCATGGTGAAGCCACTGAATATTCATGTACATATATGCACTTAGCCTGATTAGCATACCTGGCTATGTTTGGACCTGTTCTATGGCACATCTAAACTTGCATGTATACGTATATGGCTAACACTGAATATTGGTAGTTAGCCATATAAGTTATATGGCTACCCGCTCTGCCCCCAGTTCACCCAGTACACACCTATGTTTTATGTGTGTAACATTTAGCCATATAAAGGACTTATGCAGCTAAGCGGTAGCCACTGAGGATAGGCGCATATTCAGCGGCCACTACCTAGCTGGCTAAGTCCTCCTTATCAGGCTAAATAGCACTGAGCGCACTTTGAATATTGGGCCCATACTAATTTTCCATTTAAAATAAATCTTAACAATTGTATAACTTCATGGGAATTAAAGTCAGAAGATTGTTGCTCAATTATATGAATATGTAAACATATATCTATGTATTTTTTAAAAATGGGAAACAAATATACTGGCAATATTCTTGGTTTCATTCCTGATAGGAAATAGATGGTTGTGATTGGAGATTCAATATCTAATTGGTATCTTATATAGTCGGGTATCCCACAGGGGTAAGCCTTATCGGCATTCTTTCAATATCTATTTAGCACCTTTATGAGAGCTTTTGACTGACCTCTGTGGTGACTTCCAGCTGTTTGTGAAATACATCCAATTTTATAATCTGCTGAGTAAGCCATGGTCAGAAAGAGAAACCACTTCTGTGATTGCTTTATGCATCTCCTCTGCCTGTCAGGAGAGAGTTACAGTAGTCTATCCCGCAGAATAGTAGGGATTGAAGGACAGACCTGAAATCTGAGTAATACTCAGATTTTTAAAGGATTAAAGGATACTGGGTCATTTATCAAATTGCTATAAGGCATTTTCGCATGCGTTAAGGCATTATTTTTTTTTTAAAGGGGAGGGATTGGGGAGGAATTGGGGAGGTCTAATGTAAAGTAGGAGCTGCTATCGCGATTTGCGATAAATTTTGTCCATTATCGCAGGCTATTAACGCGGAAAATAACTACACCTTTTTTATTTGCGCTAAGGACTTTTCTCATGTGATATCGAATACCGCGGTATTATTGAGGCACATACCATGTGCAATAAAAACTCAAAACAGCTACCCAGCCTTCCTGGACTAATAAAAATGCTTGTTTTTAGTAGGTGAACCTTCATGAGACCATTTGCTCACTGCTAGGTGTATATATACATGGCCACTTCATGCCTCGCCAATCCCATCACAGATCACAGCATGTGGAAGCAGGACAACATGAACAACAGGGCAGGCCACATCCAAGATATCACAGGGAGTTACCAGCAGCGCAGGCAGAGGCTGCATTCCCGCAGGGTCACAGGCCTGGTCAGGGCTGGCCACATGCCTGGGCCCAGCCGAGGATAAATAAGGACCATATATTTCCTCCACGTACTTCCTTGGAAGGCATGCTTGAGGAATTAGTGGTGAGCAGGTATCGTCTCAGCTCTTAGGCAATACATGAGTTATATGAAGACATGCGAGTTGATCTGGATCCTGCAACCACAAGGTCCCATGCCATCCCTTGCATGACCAAACTGTTGGCTGCACTCCATTTCACTGCCAGCAGCTACTTCCAAACAAGAGTAGAAGTTGTGGGAGGAATGTCTCAAAGCACATTTTCACGCTGTCTGGATCAGGTCATTGAAGCAGTCATGGACCGCATTCATTGCAACATATACTTTCCTCGCAACAGGCAGGACTTGATGGAAGAGAGCTTTTTATGTCTTTGCACACTTCTCCAATGTAATTGGAGCTATTGACTGCACACATGTGGCCATCATTCCACCATGTGAAAGGGAGGAGGCGTAACGCAACAGAAAGCTATTCCACTCCCTCAATGTGCAAATGGTCTGTGATACTGGAATGCACATTCTGGATGTGGTGGCCAGGTACCCGGGAGGAGCGCATGATTCCTTTATACTAAGGCAATCAGTCCTTTTTGACAATTTTGAGGCCGGCCTGTACGGTGATGCTTGGCTTGTAGGTAACAGACTTTTTCCTTTATCTATTCCATGTCATGCAATGTTGATGTGTGTAATACCACCAAAATGGGGGGGGGGGGGGGGGGGGGGGGATCAAAGTTGTGGGGTTGCCATGGGCAAGTTGAGTGTTCCAAGCCAGTATACCCTGCTTGTTAGGGTTCCTAAGCAAAGTCTTGTGGGGGTCAGGAGGCCCCCCCAAGCTGGCCAAAAGTCCCTGGGGGTCCGGAACGACCTCCTGCAGTCGATCTCCTGCCGGCGCCATTTTCCGTACGGAAAAACGATTTGCGGCAGGAGATCGCTCCCGGACCCCCGCTGGACTCCCAGGGTCTTTTGGCCAGCTTGGGGGGGCCTCCTTACCCCCACAAGACTTGCCAAAAGTCCAGCGGGGGTCAGGAACGACCTCCTGCAGTCGAATTGTGTTGTCTACGGCCGGCGCCATTTTGCGCCGCCATTTTGAAAAATGGCGGCGCAAAATGGCGCCGGCCGATGACAACACGATTCGATTGCAGGAGGTCGTTCCGGACCCCCGCTGGACCCCCAGGTAATTTAAGGCATTTTGGGGGGGTTCGGGAGGGTGGGGGATTTATTTTAAAGGGTCGGGGTGGGTTTTAGGGTGTTTTAGTGTGCCGGTTTTCCCGCCCTCCCCCTTCCCCTCCCCCTTCCCCCGATTTACGATTTTTTGACGATAAATCGGGGGAATTGGTATTGTATCGTGGCTCTAACGATTTTTGACGATTTAAAATATATCGGACGATATTTTAAATTGTCAAAAAACGATTCACATCCCTAATAACTATGCCTGAGGTGTTTCCTGAATGCAGCAATACTTACTGTTTGTGGAGGAGGGAGATTCAATGTCCGAGAACCTGTTATAGCAAGCTGACAATGAGCACCTTCATCCATATTGACATGCTTGGCATTAACAGAGTACCGTTGGACAATGTATCTGTGAAGGGACAGCAACCTGTACTGGGTACTGCTAACATAGATGAGCGTGATGCATAGGTTATGTTGTTCTTAGTGCACCTTGGTTACTCAGTCACTTGTTGTGTGCGGGGCCTCCACCTTTTGGCCCTTCTGCCTTTGTGTGTATTTAACATAAGAGTATAGCATGTAATCAGGTTCTAGGTTCTTTTCAAAGTATTAACATTTTTAGTGCTTTGAGGTAGTAGAATCTCTCTGTAGCTCACGGCACTCTGACAGTGACCCAATATGTACTGTGGTCAGTATGGTACAAATTATTACCATGAAATTTCAATAATTTATGAAAATACTCAGTTACTGTGCTGATCTTGCAGGTGCAGAGGTGTGGCGGTGACCATAGTGACATATGAAGTAGTTAGGCACCACCTGGTATATTGACTCAGCTGTACTGGGCACCACAGCAAGGGTTGGGCCGCATGTGCTTGTACGAAGTCACCTCATGTAGTGTTTATATGTACCTTGGCCAAGCCACCTTTCACATATAGTTTAGTATTTATGCTGGCAGCTTGTATACTTAATTACAAGGCAGATGCCTGTGTGCATGTTGTGCAGCCTGGAGAGTCACAGTAAATAATGAATATTTACTGCCTGTACTAAAGATAGTTTTCACAGCCTTATTCCCAGCGTGCAGCTTCATACATTGCATACATAGAAAGATGCCTCATTCCCTTTCTGTGTATCTGGATGGGCACTCTATAAACACTCCAGACACCTGGATTGTGCAAAAGCTGTCACTCAGTTTATGTATTTATTTCTGATCAGACGGTATGGCCATAGCGTTCCCCACAGCCCTACACCTTTTGCACCACCATCTATTTGCTGGCTTCACATAATCAGCCTACACCAGCTCTGAATGGGGCATCTGAAATCGCTAATCTTTTCGGTGTTATGCAACAACTTACCAAAATATACTTTGGGAGAACGCCTGGGGCTCCCCATTAACAAATCAGTGTATTTAAAAGAATACATTATACCACTATTGGTTTTGACATTAGCTGTGCTTGGAGTGAGTGTTCTTACACAGTCTAAAGTGCGTTCCCACAAGTGCACAGCAGGACTACATCAGTACTGTGTGGCACAGCATCTGCTGAGGTGGCAAGTAGCAGAGTGGTGTGTTGCCATGTATCAGGATCACCTCTATAGTCAGACTCCCATGCCTGTGCTGGCCTCCCTTGTGGGTGTGTTAAGTAAGTTTCAGCTAAGACTTCCCTTTTACCTACTGTACACACTCCCAAAGCAGGGGCGTATGCAGATGGCCAGTGCCATACTGCTTCATATAGTACAGCAAAACATTTCTGGCCTACTGATCTGGCTTCTGCTGTGAGTGTGCACTGATTCCCCTTAAGGGTATTCAACCAGTGCTACACTTAAGCCCTAAAAACTGTTAGAACGGCATGTGTACAATGTAGTGACCTGTAAATTGTGTAATAGGCAAATAGCATAGATGTTTGTCTTTGTCATTAACTAGCAAGCTCTTGGAAATAAATGGATAAAGGTAGTACATGCAGTGTAAGGGTATATTGTAGACCCATGTGAAACTGCATAGCATGCCATGCTCTTTGCCTGATGCATCTTAGGCACGGAGATAATGTGCTGTTAGGATAAGTCAGATGGCATTCTCCCATGCCCAAAAAGTATGGACAGAAAACATGGCTTGCTTTGAAAAAGTATATTTGAACAATTAAAGAGCACCTTCCATGTACTACCACTATCATTTTTTACATTTTTATAAGCACCTTCATAGTCACAGTGTCTCTGGTAATGTACACAGGTCACAATACAGTGTGACACACACCATGCCTTCTTACTGGCAATCAATATTAACTACACTTCTTAGTTGTAGAACAACATTACTAGTACGTTGTCACATACCCTTGGACTGGAAAATTCAGACCTTTCACATAAAGTATACTGTACCCTCCTTGAAACTCCACCTTCATTGCCTTCAACACCCAGCCTGTAAATGCACACTATATGAAGTGTTGGCATTTAAGATACACAGCTGTGTCACACAGGAGAATGAAAGCCACATTAACATTACTTCAGCCAGGTGCAACCCTTAACAATAAAGAAACACAATGAGAGCAGAGCCACATCAAGATCCCTTATTCAAGCTGTGTGCAGTTTATTAACACAATCTGGTATTGCACTGCTGACAATAATGCCAATGTCTTAGGTAATCACAATCTGCCAGGACAAGTGAAGAAACATCTGAAAATTATCCATGTTACGTGAATAGCACTTTCATTATGAACCTGTACCAAAATATATATGCAAACAGCATAATTACATATACAGATATAGCATGTTAACCATATAGCAGAATCATGATTACACAAAGAATATCTAGAAACTGGAAGTGGCACCCCTAAAGTTAAAGTACTGCAAGTAATAGATAAATACATGATGCTGTACAATGTGATAAAAGGCAAAGGCCCCAGACTGTCCATGTTGAAAGAGTGCACTGAAAGGGGACAGCCTAATCGCCACGGCGGCCAAGTTCCAGCAAAGGCCCCCACACTGTCCATGTTGAAAGAGTGCACTGAAAGGGGACAGCCAAAGTGCCACCGCAGCAAAGTTCCAGCAAAGGCCCCAGACTGTCCATATTGAAAGAGTGCACTGAAAAGGGACAGCCAAAGAGCTACTGCAGCAAAGTTCCAGCATGCAGGCAGCAGGAGAACAAGCACAAGGTCCAGCAGCAGCACTGATGGAGCAGGTCAAGACACAGCAGCATGGCAGCAGGAGGGCCAGGATGAGACACAGCAGCATGGGAGCAGGAGGACCAGGATGAGACACAGCAGCATGGGAGCAGGAGTCCCACAATGAGACATGAGAGCATGCAGCCAGCACTTGGAGAAGATGAGAAGAGGAGACACCCCGCAACATGGAGCCAGCACTTGGAGCAGATGAGAAGAGGTAAGCGCACCCTGATCCATTTCCTTCCATCTAGACAGCATAGGAACTCTGTGGAGGGCCCACACAGACAAGCTAGAGAGAGGGACTTTTTTTGCCCATGACGTTCCATCTTATGGACCCTTGCCACGTGGTCCCTTGCCTCTTGGAGGCAGCATTGCTTTAGAGGGCTGGCCCCTGCAGCCTCATCCCCATGCTGGACTGCTGTGGGGGGTTGATGCAAGGGAGGAAGACTCCGAGGTGGAGTATGGCATATGCTCCAAGATCTGGCTCATGATATTTGTGAGGGTGCCTATCGATGATGTGATGCTGCTAGCATCCTGGGACCTAGCAGCAATCTCATGCTACAGGATGCGGTTCTGCCTTTGTAGCACCCGGCACAGGTTGTGGATTTCGGCTCACAAGAGCTGGCCTTGCGAGGATGTCATGGGCTCATCCAGATGTGCTATGGGTGCTGCAGGTGGTGGTGCCATGGCAGATGGTGAGGGTGGTGCTGGAGGTGATTGTGTAGGTGCTGCCTGGGTACATGGAATTGATAGGCCATGAGGCCTCAATATTGGCATACCTTCACTGCTGACAAAGTGCATTGGGGTGCTGATTGTTTCTCTCCAGCCTGCTGTGTCGTGCATTAACGTGTCCAGATCTAGGGAAATATTAAGGCCTGTGAAGGGTGCAGAATCCTGCGGTGTATGCAGCTCCTCCAGCTCCACATGTGTCTCAGCATTGAGCACTAAGGGACGCTGCATTATTGGTATGGCCTGGCTCATACCTGCCCCTTGCCAGCTGGGTCCTGGCAATTCCTGGCTGGGACCAGTACAACAAGAAAAATAGAAACACATAAGTATATATGGCCTTACAAGCTTTCAAGGTATTTGGCATCAGAAGAGCACTTTGTGGGATTTGAAAGTGATCATCTAATGCCAGTTTCTGTGTGTGTTTGGGTCATTCCTTGTGAATGGCTAAAACACATAGCGGCGGATTTTAAAAGGGTTACGCGCGTAATATACGTGCGTAACCCTTTAAAACCCCTCCTGCTTGTTGTTGCCCAGATAGAGTGTCCATCAAGCTAGGTGGAGAGAACATTGCCCATATCTCATCTTGGAGTGAGGTTCCTCACTCCGAAGGCCAGCAAATCTACATAAGAGACCACTGTTCTGTTCGTACATCTCACGTTGAATGTCAAAGTGGCCCCTAACCCCCTACACCAGGGGTCAGGAACCTTTTTGGCTGAGAGAGCCATGAACGCCACATATTTTAAAATGTAATTCCATGAGAGCCATACTAACTACAACCCCCCACCCTCCTGACACCCCCAAGACCTGCCAAATTAATTTACTACAACCCCCCATCCTCCTAACCCCCCCCCCCCCCCAAGACCTGCCAAAAGTCCCTGGTGGTCCAGCGGGGGTCTGAGAGCAATCTCCTGGACTTGGGCTGTCGGCTGCCAGTAGTCAAAATGGCGCCAACGGCCCTTTGCCCTCACTATGTCACTGGGGTCGACCAATGGCGGCAGTAGCCCCTGTGACATAGTAAGGGAAAAGGGCTGTTGACGCCATTTTGATTACTGGCAGCCGACGGCCCTTTGCCCTTACTATGTCACAGGGCTACCAACGCCATTGGTCGACCCCAGTGACATAGTGAGGGCAAAGGGCCGTCGGCGCCATTTTGACTACTGGCAGCTGACAGCCCAAGTCCAGGAGATCATTCCCGGACCACTCCTGGACCCCCGCTGGACCACCAAGGACTTTTAGCAGGTCTTGGGGGGGGGGGGGGTCAGGAGGGTGGGGGTTGTAGTAAATTAATTTTGGAGGTCTTGAGGGGCGTCAGGAGGGTGGGGGAATTTGTTAGATTTTTACTTTTTTATTAAAGATTTGTCTGCGAGCCAGATGCAGCCATTAAAAGAGCCATATCTGGCTCCCGAGCCATAGGTTCCTGACCCCTGCCCTACACTAATAATTAACACTCACCTCGAGTTACTAGGTGGGCCTCCCATAGGGATATAAATACCTTTCTTGGGAGGAGGCACTCTCTCTCTCTTTCTCTCTCTCTCTCTCTCTCTCTCGCCTGCCTGTCCAGAACATCATGAACCACAATATATACTGGCAATGGAGTCCAAATTGGACTAATAGTGCAACTTGCAATAAGAGCTTTTTGCAATTTGCAATACACATGCTTATTAGCATAAGGTACACCCCTTTTTGGTATCGCATGCGATACCAATGCGATATTGGAAAATGAGGCCCATAGTTTGTTACATTTACATGTGTAACTCCTTTGAAAGCTTTTTCCTATGCAAATAAATGGGCTTTTGAAAATTGCAACAATATATGCTACTTTTACACATGTAAATCTCTCTGAAAATTTCCCCTTTGGTTTGTTTTATTTTTGTTAAACAAATTGTATATCTATGACTGTTGAATCTCTGCTTTATATTTCTGATATTTCAGCTGCATTTCATTCCATACTGTAATATGATAATTCTGTTATGTTACTGTATATCTCTATGGGGTAAATTACAGGGCTTTTGTCGAAATGTAAAGTGTACCTGTTTTTGCTAGAAAGCTGATAACGGCTGGCAAACAGCACTTCCTGTTTGAAATAAATCAACTTGGACCTGATTCAAAAAAATATAGAAGGCATGTAAGTGAGTAAATAGTAGAAGGCCTTTCAGTTGGGAGTTTTTTCTTATTTATTTAACTTCCATTTTATTTTAAATACTTAATAAAAAAAATAGAGCACTCAGTTAAGAGTTAATTTTAAAAGCCATGTGCGAGGCAATTCTGGGAGATATTCATGTGGCTGGCCATGCAAGCGCCATGCAGATTTTAAATGGCCCACAGCCACAGGCGTATTTCCTGGTACTTGTACTAGGACAGTGTTAGCCAAAAGGGGTAGGCTAGGGGAGGGCCAGGTGGGGTCTGAGTGGGGCGTGGATGGACCGGGATAGCGCCATTAGATGCTACAGCTCCGGATAGCAGGTAAGTTTTAAAACAAAAAAATGTAAGGCTGTTAGTGGGGTTTTAGGGTTCATGGTTAGTAGAAACGAGCTTCATTTTTCTGTGTCGGGTCGGGTTTCGGTTTGGGCGCTTTGTGGGAAAAACGTGTTTTCCCATGGGTCATTTTTCAGTGAAATGGATCGGAAAAAACGAATCGAAAAAAAATGAATCGAAAGAAAACCACCCTAACCCTTCAAATTTACTTTATTAGCCCCCCCCCCCACCACCACCACCACCATCCCGATCCCTCCCCAAGACTTACTAAAAGCCCTGGTGGTCCAGCGGGGTCCTGCGAGCGATGTCTCCCTCTCGGGCCGTCGGGCCTTCCAGGAATCAAAATGGCGCCAGTGGCCCTTTGCTCTTACCATGTGACAGGGGCTACCAGTGCCATTGGTTGGTCCCTGTCACATGGAATGAGCAATGGATGGCCTGTGCCATTTTCTAAGATTTTTTTGTTAGATAAGATTCAAACTTTTATTTATTATTCAAACAAATGTATTATATATTTTTGTAATTTTGAGCTTTTATAATTTGATAATCTTTATGTTCTTTTAAATTTAAATCTTTATTTACATTTGTTTTTTATTTAGTTATGTAAATCGTTTTGATTAAACACTGTTTGTAAAGACGGTATACAAACACTTTTAAATAAATAAAAATAAAATAAACAGAGAATATAGAGACAGACGATCATTTAATTAAGATTTAACTCCTTTCTTCTTATTATTTGGTTATTTAATAGGACCCAAAGGACCAGATTTTATAACATGTACGTGGGCGTAGATTTGTTCGCACAACCCGGCGCAAACAAATCTACAACCGATTTTATAACATGCTCACTCTGCCGGGCACATGTTATAAAATCCAGGGTCAGCGCGCGCAGGGGGTTGCACAATTGTGCAACCTGCGTGCGCCGAGCCGAGCAGCCTGCCTCCGTTCCCTCCGAGGTCACTCTGAATTCGGAGCAGCCTCGGAGGGAACTTTCCTTCCACCTCCCCCCACATTCCCCTCCCTTCCCCTATCTATCCTACCCCCCAGCCCTACCTAAATCCCCCTCCTAACCTTTATCAAAGAAGTTACACCTGCTCTCCATCCCCCGGCAGGGCGGCTGTGCCGGAGGCCTTGGCCCTGCCCCCGGCACACCCCCGGGCCAGCACCCCGCCCATGGTCCTGCCCCGGGAATGCCCCCTTTTGCAAAACCCGGGACTTACACACTTCCCGGGGCTTGTGTGCTCCGCTGAGCCTATGCAAGATAGGCTCGGCATGCGCAGGGGGAGGCAGGGTAGGTTTTTGGGGGTTGCGCGTGTATCTTACGCTCACAACCCTTTGAAAATCTACCCCATAATGTTTAATGGGCAAGAGACTTTACTGGGTGGGTAGTAGTACCCCAAATCCCTATATACCCCAATCTCTATGGGAGATCCAGAAGGGAGGAAGGCATTGAACTGCACTCTCCTGTGGGCAACATCTGAAAGCTTGTTGCTGCTCAGATGACTACATTTTGAACTTCAATCTCGGTCATGAAAGTGATCCCATCCCTCAGGGGTGACAGATTACATGATCTCATTCATTTATGAAGACCCTCTTCCAGACTAATTCACTCTGACTAGAGTGCCCATGACATTATGCACTGGTCTCCTGCATCTTGGAAAACTCAGTCTGCATGTGATCTTCAGGGCCATTCACCCTATTAAATTGAGATTGCTGTGGCTCCCAGCAACACTGATTGCACTTCAACTGGCTACCCTACAATTTGCCCAATGGGGCCGTGAATGCACAGATTCCTACCTGGAGCCTATAGAATCTCCTCATTCTAGGACCATGGCTACATTACTTCCTGGGCTTCCTCCACAGAACGCATACTACAAAGATGTAATTTTTAAGAGAAGGACTGAGAGTGCCACCTAACCACATGTATGATTGTGGCATTGAGCTCCTCCCAGGGAACAAGTCCCCACATGGAAGGGAGTACCCCATCGCTTCCTGAAATACAGGCCATGCTTGATTACATCTGGGAAAACTTGTAATGTGGATTTATTTATCCTTCTTCCACCCTGACTGGAGGTGGGTTTTTCTACAATGTGAAGAATGATGGCTCCCTCAGGTCCTGAATAGACTACTGCTGCCTGAACACCTTCACAAGAAAGCACCGTTATCCAATCCTGCCAATAACATAACTCTTTGACTGCCTACAAGGTTCCAAGAATTTCACAAAGATGGACCTCAAGGATGCATATAAGCTTGTTGTTATCAAGACTGGTGACAAGTGGAAAATTGCATTTAACACTCATGATATACACTACAAGTATTTGGTTATGCTCTTTGGGCTTTGTAATGATCCAGCAGTTTTCCAGAAAATGATCAATGGGTTTTTTTGCGACATACTCTACACCTGTTTGATCATGTATATAGATGATATTTTGTTCCACTTCCAAACAGTGAGTACCCACCATCAAGATGTTTACACTGTCCTGAAATATCTGTGAGAGAACAATCTCTATGCCAAGTTGGAAAAATGTCTCTTTGAACAAGAGTAACTCCCCCTTCCTGTGGAACATTGTTTCTTGTAACAAGTTCTCCATGGACCCCACCTTTGGACCCAGCCAAGGTAAAGGCAATCATGGATTGGCCCTGTTCCAGCTCTTCTTCAAGGTCCTGTGTTTCCTGTTCTTTGTTGGAGCTCCTCGTCTTGTCTTGATGTCCATGTTCCAGTCCAGATGTCTGCCTGCTGTTCCTGTAATCTATCTTCCAGTCCAGATGTCTGCCTGATGTTTGCGATCCAAGTCTAAGGTATGTCTCCTGATCTAGTAATCCGTGTTCCAGTCCAGATGTTTGTTCTCCTGAACCTGATGTTCGTGATCCAGTCCAAATGTTGTTTCTCCTGATCCTGATGTCAGTGATCCAGTCCAGTAATCCTGAACCCCTGGTTCTTCATTGCCACCCTTCCTAGTGTGCCATGTCGTGGTCCGTGACCAGCCCCATGGGCAGGCTGTGTAGGGCGCTTCATGGTGCAATGCCTTCCTCACTTCTGCATCACTAGCCTCCGGGAGACTTCCGCTTCTGTACTTGTCCCTGGTCTACGGAGTCCTTTGTGCTTGCTCCGTCCATGCCAAAGACTCTTCCAAAACCTGTACCATCAGCGTGGTCTGCGACCAGCCACTGGCAGCTGAGTAGGGCATGCCGGTGCAGGCCTCTACAGCTTCTGAGATATGTCCCTTTTCATTGCTCCACATCTCGTCAAGAGGCTCTTCGAGTCCAGTGTGGTCCGTGACCAGTCCTGCGGGTGCACTGTGTAAGGCGCGCTGCGTCGCAGTCTCAACCCAGTACTTGCCTGAGTCTTCTGAATGCCTTATACCTCGTTCCTGAGTCCTCATCTGTGCATTCAAGTACCTCATTCCTGAATTCTCGTCTGTGCATCCAAGTACCTTGTTCTAGAGTCTTCGTCTGTGCATCCAAGTACCTCATTCCTGAGTCTTCGTCTGTAGCTCCATGTTCCGGTCTTTGCTGCCCTGGCCTCCATCTGGCCTGCCGCTTCTTGTCGTACCCTGCAGCAGGTCCAAAAGGGCTTGGAATGGTCGGAGGACTGTTCATAAGACCACCATCGCTTTGCTGGTCTTCCGAAGCGTGCAGGTCCGGAGGAGGGTCAGTGTCTCCAATCTTCTGTATTCAGTCCAGCCTCGCTCTTGTCCAGCCCATGCTCGCCTGCCACGGCACGTCTTTGGCGTCCCTCTGGGGTTGAGCCGTGGTCCAAGAACACACATCCTCTGGTAAGCAGGACCGCTCTCCTAGCGCTCCACAAAACTGGCTAAGTCCCAAACTTAGCCAGACAAACATTATTGAATATTGATCCCATAAGATTTGTTTAACATGACCACACCCTAAAAAAAGACATGCTGCCTCATATCTTGTCTTATGCTAGTATCAAGGTATTCCGCAGCCTTTTCCAGTTATTTTCCTACCACACCTGTCTCCAATGAGTAATTAAACATTGTTTGTACTAGTGATGTTACCACACCTTGTTACACTTAAAATATGACCTGTCTAGTTGCATTGCCTCACCCAATTCCAAGTTTGCTGTTGACATCCAGATTTAGTTCCATAAATGGAGCTACCTCCCATCAGATTGTAATGCAATTATGTGCAGTGTCTCACATCTCTTTATTTAGTGACATAAAAACACAATTATATATTTAGTAGTTCTGCTTTTATCCCTGTTCATTTCCACATATTCTTTCCTTCTCTTTCAGTGTTAGAGTCCAGTCATCACTAACATGTTTAAACAAGAGTCTTGAATCGTGTTTACCTCATTAGGTATTTTCTCTTTAGGTTTAACCTTTATTTTCATGACAGTTTTCCCTACATGTTTTAATGCAGAGCCCCAAAGATACTATCTTAATAATTTTGATACTCCTCAAGTCCAGGAACCTCATCTTTGTTTAGTCCATTTCCACCATTGCTCTTCAATGGAATCACACCATTTGGCAAATAAAAGTTTTTAGGAAGTCATCTGCTGTTGCATTCATACATTTTGTTTTGTTTTATTTCACTATTAATATAAAATGCATTTTTGCACACTTGTGCATTTGTGAGCATGTATGAAATCAATTTTATGTGCTTAAATTCAATTTTACATACATAAAAAATGTATGCCCAGAAAGTAACAAACACATGCATGTCCCCAGTTATTATCATATTAGAGATAAAAAGAAGCATCCCAAATACCACAAAAATAAAAGACCAAAACATATTTGTTATTTTGTATTACTAATTTATTTGGGATTTTGCAATATTTCTTTTGGCTTGAAAAAAGGCTTGCTTATGCCGATATTAATTTTTGAAATATATAAAGAAAGGATTAAACTGTTAAAATTCTTCTTGCAATTCTTGACAGTGGAAAGACTCAGACACCACAGGGATTAGCCAGTCAGCTACTATTCACTGTATTGAATAGTTTCTTGATGCTAGGATCAAGCTAAAGCAAGGTGCACTAACAGAAGATCTTAAATTAATATTCTTCAATAACAAATTGAAAATAATAACAGAAGCACAAAGGCTGCAGAGATATGAAGAAAATGGAAATGAGAGACATCAAAATAAAACAGGTAGAATCCGAGGAAATTCTACAGGGAATTGAGGAAAAGCATTAATACATATAAAACACCACCTATCTCAGCTGAAACAGAAACGTTCCGAGCAATTTATGTGAGCATCCTATGGAACAAAACAGAGAAGCAGAATGGCTGCCCAGCATGCAGAAGCACATGAAAAAAGCAAACATCAAATTAAAGGAACAGACTAAAGTAACAACAAAAGAGTTGAAAACCAATTTAAGAAGAGCCCACAAACTGAAGGATTTCTGGCCCTGATGGACTGCTCAGATTTTAGTTCAAACATTTAACATCTTTCCACAAAGACCTAAGAAACTGAAAAGAAATCAATCAATCATATAGTCAGAATTTATACCACAGTGGCTAATAATAAGAAAACAATTTCTCCTTTCAAAGAGAGACACAAGTAATGTCCTCTAAAACTATTTACCATCTAAAACATGCAAACTGTTTACTGCAATGGATGCAGAGATAAAATTGTCTCATTCTGCCCTTGCACTATCACAGATTACAGTTCTCACTTAAGCACAGCAAGACCCATTTAAGTTTTATCCAATAAAGTTCCCAACCCAAAGACTTTTCATTTGGCAAGTGTTTTAAGAAGGAAAACTCCTCTCAGGTCTTGGTGTAATGCTAAATCACAAAGCAAGCAAAATATGTTTCTTATTGCTGAACAAGCATATCCTATTTGCATTAGCAGTGCTTTATCAAAAAGAAACAAAAAAGTTCATTACATAATTCTTTGAGCAGCTTTAAAATCAGTAACTCTACTGAAACACCTCCACCCCCGGTAGGCACAACAGTCACTCTGACTACCAACTTCCCACAGGTGATTGCCCACAGTTACCTTTCTCAGTGCTCCATGGAAAACAGCAGTTCTCTTCCTTTTAATATTGCACAGCTGCCAGGACCTCAGTGTATTCCACATCTTCAACCTCTGACTGGGGAGACAAATCTTAAAGCTTTATTTCCATGCTTTCCTATTCCTCCAGCAGCTCAGCTCCAGTTCTCTGTTCTATGGCTGCTTCTGCTTCTACCCCTACCCATGACCAACTCTCCTCTAACTTCAGGTGATCATTAGCATCCTTAAAGGCACATGGTGTCTAAACCTCCCTACCATGGTCATTAAATACAGAGAGGTATTCAGTTCCCCAATATTAATAATCTTTCACAAATGTAGGGAACATCACATAACTATATATTGTGTTCTACAAAACAATTTATTAAACCACTATCTCTTATAGTACCTCATAAACAAATCTCATATGATTATATATTTCATACTTTATTAATTAGATTCCAACATTATAAATATATACTTTTTTTTTACATATATCATATACATCATATCATATTTTCAAAAAATGTTTTTCACAACATTTTTCACAACATGGACATGCCAGCATTACCCAAATACATTTTAATAAAACTTACCCCACTCATCCATCACATTCACTCACTCCCCCAATTAAAAGTCCCATAACCCACATTATATTTTACAGGAGAATCAGTTCTGTTATCTATCCCTATACCTTTTTGACTTGCCTAGATACCATTCAAATCTTCATTATTCAGATGAATTAATTCCACTTTTATCTTTTCAGTATTTAGATGCTTTTATCACACCTTCAAACTTGCTAGAATCCTTTAACATCATTCCCTACAAGGTTCCTTGTTTCGCATATGCTTCCTCAGGGGATAATTTGAACTCTGAATTCATCTCTGAACTGACTTCTCCAACTTCCCAACAATACCTCAATAAACAAAAGAAACACATTAAAACACAATAAAACCCAAAAGTGTTTTAGCATCTCTCCCTAAACCCCACTGTTATTTAACTTACTTATTCCAATGCTGTTAATGCCTGTTCATGTCCACCACCACTACATTATGAGAACCCTACAATGACATATGATAATCACTTTATACTATTTGTAACACCATTTCCATCATCTTAATAATTATATTTCCCATCTTACTTATAAATCTTATCCACAAATGAGACATCTCACATTCTCTTCCACATAATCTCCGTGACTATCAATTAGCAAGTTTCACACGATCATTTACTGTCTGCTTCTCGTGTGCCTATTCAAAAAACAAAGGCACACATGTAAACCAATACACAATTAACTGTATTTACACATCTCTTTAGCCACCATAACCAATCGATCATATATCTTACCTTCAATAGTAGATCACCACTCACCAAGATTTTCATTCCAGCTCACCACACAACGTCTGTTGTGTGGAGAGGTGGGGTTGTGTGATTGTTGAGATGGGTTTATGTTGGTCACGTGAATGGGTGGGGTTGGTAGTTTAACTTCGTAGGACACCGATTTAAGGGTTAGGGAAGAGGCCTCAGTTATTTCCGTCAGTAATTGCGTGATATGCTCCGTGGTGAGCTGGAATGAAAAACTTGGTGGATGGTGATCTACTTGGTGTGTTCTATGGGCATCTTTTTCACTCAATGCACAATAAAGCTCTGTAATTTGTTGTCAGAGGATGTGGTTTGTGCAGTTAATAGGGGTGTGCATTCATTTGCAGCGTATTGGCAATCTGCAATGTATAGGGCCATATTCGTTGTATTCGTTGCATTGCAAAAAGTATCGTGATTTCCCATGAATACAACAAATCTTCACCAAATTATTCGGCCATCTAAAGGAGAAAATTTAAATAAAACTCCCACCCTCCTGACCCCCCCAAGACTTGCCAAAACTCCCTGGTGGTCCAGCGGGGGTCCGGGAGCCATCTACTGCACTCACATCATCGGCTGCCGGTATTCAAAATGGCCCCGATAGCCTTTGCCCTTAGTATGTCATAGGGGCTACCGGTGCCATTGGTCGGACCCTGTCACATGGTGGGTGCACAAGATTGTGCTGGCCATCCATTGCTCCTACCATGTGACAGGGGCTGACCAATGGCACCGGTAGCCCCTGTGACATAGTAAGGGCAAAGACTATCAGTGCCATTTTGAACCGGCAGCTGACGGCGTGAGTGCAGTAGATGGCTCCCGGACCCCCGCTGGACCACCAGGGAGTTTTGGCAAGTCTTGGGGGAGGGGGGGTCAGGAGGGTGGGGGGTTGTAGTTAATTAAATTTTAACCGGGAAATGAATAAGAATTGAACACATGAACAGTTCAGGGGCCCCCCTTGCCAAATGCAACGTATCTGCCCCCTGACGAATACAAATGCCGAATGTAACGTATGCGGTCCCTCTACACATCCCTAGTAGTTAGTGTAGCTGGGTTCAAAAACGGTTTAGATAAGTTCTTGGAGGAGAAGTCCATTAACTGCTATTAATCAAGTTTACTTAGGAAATAGTCACTGCTATTAATTGCATCAGTAGCATGGGATCTTCTTAGTGTTTGGGTAATTGCCAGGTTCTTGTGGCCTGGTTTGGCCTCTGTTGGAAACAGGATGCTGAGCTTGATGGACCCTTGGTCTGACCCAGCATGGCAATTTCTTATGTTCTTATGTTCTAAATAGATGAACTGGACAGAGATCTGGCTGAAGATATCCAGATGTTGGGAAGGAAACATGAGATGTTACTTGTTGGTGTTTTAAATCTTCCAGATGGAGATTGAAGTATCCCTTCTGCAGAATATGTAAGAAGTAGAGAAATTGTGAATACCTTTCAAGGGATTCTGTTTAGACAAACAGTGAAAGAACCTATGAGAGAAGAAGTGTTACTGAACTTAGTACTCAGAAATGGAGACAAATTGGTTGATAGACAGATGACAACAAGTAGTAGTAAATAGAATCTTTTCTGAGGAGACAAGTCTCATAAGTAGAGCACCTCAAATAATTCTGGGACTGGTTCTGTTCAATATATTTGTGAGTGATATTGTGGAAAAGTTGGAAGAAAAAAAATGTTTGCCTTCTAACAGATGAAACTAAGATCTACAACAAGATCGGACTGAAGAACCTGAATAAAGCTACTTAAAAAATAACGGTTTGAACAGGCGTTCAGTGAATTTATGTAATTTCACTAATGATAATACAACTTTAAGAAGCAGATGTTGAGGGAGTGGACCCTTGAGCCAGAGCAAGAGATGATGACAACCGCCGAGGAGGTCTCTCGGTAGGAACTCGTCTCCAGGAGGTGGTGTAGGCGAAGAGGAGGACTCACTTGGACTGGTTCCGTGGATCTAGCCGGACAACCCCCCGAGGAGCGGGAGGCCTATGAATGTTTTAGAGCCCCTGAGGAGCGGTTACTTGGAGCATTCACCCAGCTAGATAGGAACCTGACCTTCACGAGAGACAGCCAAAGTCCAGGCAGGAGATTCGAGGCAGGCAGCGAAGAGACAAAGTGAAGATACAGGCCACTGGTCAGGATGGGCAGCAGGCAAGCAAATACAAAGAGATGAGCCAAAGTCAAGCCTGTAGATCAAGCCAAGGAAAGGAACCAGGAATGGAGCCAGGCACTAGGAAGCAAGGAACACAGAAGAACGAAGGCACCAGAGCACAGTAACAACTGAGACAGTGTAGCCCAAGAGCAAAAGAGGGAATCTGTTGCAAAGGCAAACTTCAACTGCCTAAATGGGATTTAAGTACCCCTGCTTGCAGACATCTCTTACTGGAGCTGGTCTTGCTGCTTCCTGCGCTGTCCCTTTAAAAGGCGGGGCCTCCCGCGCGCACGCGCGCCTAGGGAGGACCCTGCTGAAGAGAGGAGGACGGTGTTGGCGGCCATGTGGCAGGCAATAGGAGGCCTTTCACGGAGCGGAGCGCGTCGGGCAAGGCCGCGGCAGCCTGGGGCAGCGGTGGTGGAGGTAAGAGAGCCGCCGGCCGCAATAGTACCCCCCCCCTTACACCCCTTCTGAGAAGGGCCTGGCTTACCAGGGAGTGCTAGGTGAAAGTGTTAGAGTAAGGATTTATCCAGAATGTTGGAGGAAGGCTCCCATGAATTTTCTTCGTCCCCGAAACCTTCCCAGGCAATTAGATATTCCCAGCGTCTATGGTGCCGACGGACATCAAGGATCTCATGAACATGGTAGATGGGGGTCATCATCGGACACCACGTCAGGCGGTTTGGGTGGAGCAGCATGAAAGTGAGAGAGAATCAAGGGCTTCAATAAAGATACATGAAAGGAATTATGTACCCGAAGGTTTGAAGGAAGCCGTAGGTGGTAGGTTACTGGTCCCAAGCATTCGCTGATGGAGAAGGGTCCAATATATCTGGGAGCAAGTCTCAAAGATGGGACCCTTAGTCTGATGTGGTGAATGCTAAGCCAGACTCTGTCTCCTGTGTCGAACAGCGGGGCAGGCCGACGATGTTTATCCGCCATGTGCTTAGCAGAGTTTGCTGCATGCAGCAAGTTGGAATTGGTCGACTCCCAGAGGTTATGTAATTGTTCAGCAGTGAGCTGGGCCACCGGGGAGGCAACCGTGAGTGGCAATGGGAGAGAAGGTCTTGGAATCTTGCCATACCCAATTCTCATGTACACCCCGTGGCAGAGTGTACATGAGAATTGTGTGAGAACTCGGCCCATGCCAAAAGTGAGGCCCAATAGTCCTGGCGACAGTTCACAAAAGAGCGGATGAAGGTTTTCAGGCCTCTGTTGACCCGTTCCGCTTTTCCATTTCCCTGGGGATGGAAGGCTGTGGTGAAATCCAGCTGCACTCCGAATTTCTTACATAGCGCTCCCCAGTATTTAGCCATAAATTGAGGACCTCGATCCAACATGATATGCAGTGGAAGGCCACGTAATTAGAACTCATGTAGGGTAAACAGATGTGCTAGTTCAAGGGCTTATGGGAGCTTGGGCAGTGGGTTGAAGTGGGTCATCTTGGAAAACAGATCAACGACAACCCATATCACTTGCTTCCTTGAAGACATGGGCAGATCTACCACAAAGTCGGTGGAGATATGGGTCCATGGCTCTCGTGGTGGTGTTAAGGGTTGAAGGAGCCCACACGGGCGGTCATGTAAGGGCTTCTGATGGGCACAAGTTGGACAGGAGTTGATGTAGGCCCGAACATCCTGCGACATGCGAGGCCACCAGTAATAGTGGGACAATAGTGCCAGAGTCCACGTCCTACCCGGGTGCCCCGCAGTAAGGGAGTCATGTGCCCAAGAGAGCACCTTGGCATGCAGGCTTAATGGAACCACTGTCCTCCCTGGTGGCACTGTATCCGTGAATGCAAATAGAACCTTGGCTGGGTGCAAAATGTAGCTAGGTGGGTCTTGTGTGTCCTCGGATTCGTATAGTCTGGATAGTGCATCAGCGCAAGTATTCTTTGCCGCAGGATGGTACCATAGAATAAAATTAAAGTGGCTAAAGTCCCATCAGTTGCGGCCACTCCTGGATGCTGACTAGTTTATCAGGGTCCATTCGGAATCCAGTGGTAGAGACAATAAAGCCCAAAAAGGGCAATGAATGTTGCTCAAAGAGGCACTTCTCCAGTTTCGCAAATAGCCGGTTCTCTCGGAGACGCTGGAGAACCCGATGGACATCGGAGCGATGGGTGACGATGTCCTTGGAGTAAATTAGAACATAGTCAAGGTAGACTATCACTTTGTCATGTAGCATATCCTGAAAGTCCTCATTCATGAGATTCTGGAAGACTGCGGGCGCGTTAAATAGTCCAAATGGCATTACAAGGTACTCATAATGACCATTGCGCGTGTTAAATGCGGTCTTCCATTCGTCTCCTGGTTTTATTCGGACCAAGTTATAAGCCCCTCACAGGTCCAATTTGGTGAATACCCTGGCTCCATGGAGGCAATCCAAAAGTTCAGGGATCAAGGGAAGTGGGTAGCTGTCCTTGCATGTAATGGCGTTGAGTCCCCTATAGTCTATGCAGGATCTTAAGGAACCATCCTTTTTAGAAACAAAGAAAAACCATGCACCCACTGGGGGTGATGAGGGATGAATGAACCCCCGGTCTTGGTTCTGTTTTATGTATTTTGACATAGCCTGTGTCTCTGGCAAGGACAGCGGGTATACCCATCCTCGGGGTGGAACCGTATCTGGTAGCAGATCTATGGCGCAGTCAAAGGTGCAATGCACCGGAAGGGTCTCTGCTTTCTCTTTAGAAAAAACATCTGAGAAGTCAGCATATTGTGGAGGAACATGGAGGTTGGGGCAGAGGCGGCGGAGGTAAGAGAGCCGCGGACCGCAATAGCAGAATGCTTTTAAATTCAGTTTGATGTCTGTCTGCTCTCTATATGACTTGTTATATATGTTTTACTTTTTTGATTATTTTTATGGATATTTAAAATTATTATCCACCTAAAATTGTATATGGTGCAGATTATACATTTTAAAATAAAGAAATATGCATACTCTGAAGGGGAGGAAACACAGAGGAGATATGATACAGTTTTTATGCAAAGGAGTGACATCTTTTTCAAAGGAAAGAATGCTGTAGAACTAGCGGACATAACATGACATTCCAAGTGGGTAAATTCAGGGGCAATGTCAAGAAATATTTCTTCACAGAAAGAGTGGTAGATGCATGGAATGTTCTCCCAGAAGAGGTAGTGAAGACAAGAACAGTAATTGAATCAAAAAAGGCATGGGATAAACACAGAAAATCATGTGTAGCTAAAAGTTGGAGATGAAGAAAAGGGATAATTGTGTGTAACAAGCACAAACTGGCAGTTACTACCTGTAATACTGTCCCATTAGGACAAGGAAATCCTAAAAGTGAGGGGATCCACTTTTGTCCTGGAAAAATCCTACCTGAGGTCTAAAGGTCCAGTGTTCTTCTTTCCCAGCCCGTGTCCTGTGTCCCAAAGTGATAGACATCCTGTTGTGGGTCTCCAAAGATTTTGCTTCTTTTCTTCACTCTCCAGACTCCTAATGTGACCTTCCTTGGGGAAAGGTCTATAGAGGCTATTACAGCCCAGCTTCAGTGTGAGAAGTGGTGATACTAAACCTCCTGCCATAACAAAAAGGTAAAACACTTTGAAATTCCCAAAAATATTTCTGGGGTGAAAAGGTCACTTTACCCCCTTCACTTACATGGAGAGTTACTCACAAGTCTTCTGCTACCTAGTCTTTGGATCCAGGGCATGTCCCTTACAGGGTGGACTAGGTATCACCACCAATCAAATCCAAATTCTAACAAAAGTCTCTTTTTTAAAATAGGATACAGATCCTCACAGGCAGGAAGTGCACGTACCTTCTTATCACAAAAATGTCAAGTTAGGTTGGTAGGCCCTAACTCAGAAAGGGAAACCAAAAAGATCCTCATTCCTCCAAAGTTAAACCAAAATAACCACACTCTACACTGACCTAGAACCCCCCCCCCCCCATTCTGGACTTAGGCACACAACATTTTAAATAGCCTCTGAGGAGGTGCTGAGAAGAATGTTATATTCCTCTAAGCTGGTTAACTAAAAGGCAGAGATCTAGGGCCATCTAGTGGAGACCTTTAGGTCTCTACATATGTTTCTATTAGGGATGTGAATCGTGTGCCCGATCGTTTTAACGATCGGGTTCGGCTGGGATGGGGGGGGGGGAAATCTGATCGTTAGAGATGTGAATTGGGATCGGTTTCCGATTCCAATTCACATCACTAATTTTTTTTAGTGAGGCCCGCGCCGATAAAAAAAAACCCCACCCGACTCTTTAAAATTACCCCCTTAGCCTCCCCCACTCTCCCGACCCCCCAAAAAAACTTTTTACACATACCTGGTGGTCCAGGGGGGCTTCGGGCAGCCATCTCCCGTTCCCAGGCCATCAGCTGCTTTAAAAAAATGGCGCCGATGGCCCTTTGCCCTTACCATGTGACAGGGCAAAGGTAGCGCCGGCGCCATTTTGAATATTGGCAATACGGCCCGAGTGTAGGAGATCGTTCCCGGACCGCCGCTGGAACCCCAGGGACTTTTGGCCAGCTTGGAGGGGCCTCCTGACCCCCACAAGACTTGCCAAAAGTCCAGCGGGGTTCCAGGAGTGACCTCCTGCACTCGGGCCGTATTGCCAATATTCAAAATGGCGCCAGCGCTACCTTTGCCCTGTCACATGGTAAGGGCAAAGGGCCATCGGCGCCATTTTTTTTAGCACAGCTGATGGCCTGGGAACGGGAGATCGCTGCCCGCGGCCCCCCTGGACCACCAGGTATGTGTAAAAAGTTTTTTGGGGGGGGGTTGGGAGAGTGGGGGAGGCTAAGGGGGTAATTTTAAAGGGTCGGGTGGGGGTTTTTTTATCGGGCCATCGGCGCCATTTATATTAGTGGCAGCTAAAATGGCGCCGATGGCCCGAGAGCGGGAGATCGCGCCGGGACACCCCCCCCCACTAGACCACCAGGTAATTTAAAACATTTTGGGGGGGTTCGGGAGGGTGGGGGATTTGTTTTAAAGGGTCGGGGTGGGTTTAGGGGTTGTTTTGTTGTGCCGGTTTTCCCGCCCTCCCCCCTCCCCCGATTTATGATTTTTCACGATAAATCGGGGGAATTTCTATTGTATCGTGACTCTAATGATTTTTGACGATTTAAAAATTATCTGACGATTTTTTTAAATCATCAAAAAACGATTCACATCCCTAGTTGCTATATTACTATATAAATATAGAGATAGATAAATGGATAGATAGATAGATAGATAGGCAGGCAGATACTATAGGCAGATAGATAGATGCCTGATTAAGATTCTCTTCCACTATAAAGGAAACAATAGCTAGAGATGTGAATCGTGTGATCGTTCGTCTTAACGATTGATTTTGGCTGGGGGGGAGGGAATCTGATCGTCGCGGTTTTGTTTTTTTTAAAATCATTTAAATCGTAAATCGGGGGAGGGCGGGAAAACTGGCACACTAAAACAACCCTAAAACCCACCCCGACCCTTTAAAATAAATCCCCCACCCTCCTGAACCCCCCCAAAATGTTTTAAATTACCTGGGGTCCAGGGGGGGGGGGGGGGGGGGTGTCCCGGTGTGATCTTCCACTCTCGGGCCACGGCTGCGTTAATAGAAATGGCGCCGGCGCTACCTTTGCCCTGTCATATGACAGGGCAAAGGTAGCACCGGCACCATTTTGATTCCTGTCCCCCGATGTCCCGAGCGCAGGAGATCGCTCCCGGACCCCCGCTGGACCCCCAGGGACTTTTGGCCAGCTTCGGGGGGCCTCCTGACCCCCACAAGACTTGCCAAAAGTCCAGCGGGGGTCCGGGAGCGACCTCATGCACTAGGGCCGTATTGCAAAATGGCGCCTGCGTATGGCCGGCGTATGGCCGGCACCATTTTGCAATACGGCAATACGGCCATACGGCCGGCGCCATTTTGCAATACGGCCCTAGTGCATGAGGTCGCTCCCGGACCCTCGCTGGACTTTTGGCAAGACTTGTGGGGGTCAGGAGGCCCCCCAAGCTGGCCAAAAGTCCCTGAAGGTCCAGCGGGGGTCCGGGAGTGATCTCCTGCGCTCGTGACGTCGGGGGACAGGAACCAAAATGGCGCTGGCGCTACCTTTGCCCTGTCATATGACAGGGCAAAGGTAGCGCCGGTGCCATTTCTATTAACGCAGCCATGGCCCGAGAGTGGAAGATCACACCGGGACCCCCCCACTGGACCCCAGGTAATTTAAAACATTTTGGTGGGGGGGTTCGGGAGGGTGGGGGATTTATTTTAAAGGGTATGGGTGGGTTTTAGGGTGTTTTAGTGTGCCGGTTTTCCCGCCCTCACCCTTCCCCTCCCCCCTCCCCCGATTTACAATTTTTGACAATAAATCGGGGGAATTCCTATTGTATCGCGCCTCTAACGATTTTTGACGATTTAAAATATATCGGACGATATTTTAAATCGTCAAAAAACGATTCACATCCCTAACAATTGAAGATTAATGACAAGCTAATTATATTATACAAGTTAAGAGAAATACATACTCTTCATTTGAGGATAACCCCTTAAACACACACATACACACACTCACCACAACCCCATATTTCTTAAAAAGGGGAATCCCTTTTATTAAAATAGCTTGCTTCCCTTTTTTATATACTCTTGAAAAAATCCATTCTAGTGCCACAGAATCTCCTTTTTATAGTTTGAATACTTGAGGGAGAGGGAGGGCAAGGCCAAAGAATCACTACTGCTGATTCTACCTTTATTTGAAAGGGGAATGATAAACAGCAGCTGGCTGGTTCCTACTCCCTAATTTAACCCTGAATAAATTTTAAATTTTGTTCCTTATCACTTCCTCTCTCCCCTTTAATTTTGCAGGGAAGGCAATGATGCCCTCTTGTGAAGCTGAATTGGGAGGGGCCATATGATGTGGCAGCAAATGTCCCAAAATGGGGCAAGGGCAGTCTTATAGACCATAAGCCTCTTTTCCCACCTCTGGTGGTGAGCAAAACCATAGTGGATGCCACTTCATGTGCTGGGCCCTTCCCCTCTTCCTATCCAAATGTCTAATGGAATGGTGGTGGCCACCTTTTGACCATGTCAGAAAGATCACCTTATCACACTCATGGAGAAGGTTAAGTCTCCCCTGCTCAGTGATGTTCAAGGTGGTATAGGCTTCTTTGAAGGCTGTGGAGGGAAATATTGCCGATCTCTCTGTGTGCCAGAGTCACCAGCCACTGTTGCTTATGCCCCTCCCTCCTTTTTTATTTTTATTAAGATGAACGGTGGGGTCAACTGCAACAAAAGGTAACAATAGAATGTCTTCCTTCTACATACTCTAAATATTTTTATTTAAGCCATCACAAACATTTATTCTTACCAAATATCTCCTGAAAATCAGGTTTCTTTATAGTTGTCATTCAGGATTTTCAGACATTCTCCTTCCAAAGACTGAAATGTTTCGGGGTGAATTAAGCCCTTAGGAGTCAATTTCAAAAACAGGCTGAACAGGTAAGATAACTATACATTACAGTATACTAAATTTTCTATATAAATGCCATCCTCCAAGAAGTATCCAGTTCAAGTTACAATGCAATGAAATATATAAAAAATAAAATACATTATAAATATAATAAAATATAGAACATGTAAAAAAAAACCCTCAAATATTCAATTGTCAAGAACTTCCCCCAAAGTTATTTTTATTATTATTTTTTTTACAGTTTTAGATATGGCTTATAATAGAAAAATCATGCTGATTTATCCCCTGCCTATTCCAAGCCTGCTGCTCTCCCTCCCCCCCCCCCCCCCCCCCACACACACACATCCTTTCTCAAGGAGGGACTGGAATACGACTTAATTTCCTCCCCCACCCAATACTCAATAATAAAAATAACATTATATCGGCCTCAAAATACAAAAATATATCAGACCTTTTTTCACTGAATACTGCAGCTTCCATCCCTCATGAGCTATAATAAAGACCTGACTATTTCAAGGTATATTCACCATATGTCTTTCCAGTTATATAAAAAGAGCACTATGATAGAGTCCAAAGTGAAATGCAACAATTTGTAAATATCCACTCTAAGGCATTCACAAAAAACTATTTAACTTTCAATCTCAGCACAAGCATAGGATGAAAGAGACCATCATAATAGCCAAACAGCTGACTGGACTTATTTTTTATCCATCAACTACCAGGGGTCATGTTTTGCCAAATGCTGCAGTTGAATGTTGCTTCCTAATTTGGACAATGAAAAGAAATACCATTTGAGGGAAGTACAATTATTTTCCTCTTGGCTCTTATTTTACTTGCATGAATTGTAGTGCAATGAGACTCATGATTATTCATGACCCATGGAAGTTGATAGACAAAAAAAGTCCAGTTAGCTGTTTGGGTGTTATGATGGTCTCTTTAATCCTATGCTTGTGCTGAGATTCAAAGTTAAATAGTTTTTGTGAATACCTTTGAGTGGAGATATATATATATATATATATATATATATATATATATATATATATATATATATATATATATATATATATATATATATATAAAAGCAACCAAAAGGCATTTGAAAGGGCACACCAAGGGGCAAAACTCTTTAGTACACCCCTTCAGTGGTTATCTGCCAACCTCAATGGATATACAGAAAAAACAGGCATGAGCAATGATGTCATAAAGCAGTGGCCATCTGGACAAAATTCTCATGCTAGAGATATGGTTGAGGGAAACACAAGAAGCAGCAGCAGGGCCATGGGTAACATGCAGCTGGTCTTCCTTCTCCAGTATATCTATACATGAATATTCAGTCGCATTTATCTGTATAATTGTGCCGATTAATCTAGCTACCTGCCATTTGTATGACTGTGGTTACCTACCTACATTTAGCCAGTTATTGCTGAATATAAAACTGATCAATTAAATTTGAAAGTTTCCCAAGGAACATCTCTGACCGGGCCCCATTTTTACCCATCTAATTCATCATACAAATTTTGAGAATTTTCAAAATATAGAGTTGTGTAAATATAGGAAAAAAAATGACAATTTTTAAAATATAATACTTAGCATATTGCCAATTGCACCAAAAACAATAGTTATTTCCATATGTTTGGACAAGGCATATTTCAGTTTACTAGATTTTTCATCAGTTTTTCAAATTCTCCAGATTCTGTCTCAGCAGGTTGCCAGACATTACAAAAAAAGAGAGAGGAATGATGACATGGAACAGTCTACCCCTAGCATCACAATTCCAGCTAAAGTACATCTATTTCCAGAAGAAACAAAACATATCTCTTCCCTACATTTGATAGATTATGTATTTTTTAATTGTTTATTTATAAACATTTGATTTGCTTCTATTTCCAAAAGTTGGTCTTAAGATGGATTACAATAAATGTAAATGAATAGAGGCATTACAATAATTTAGTCAAATCAGAATCGACAATCGATATAGCATTGGGATCCAGTATAGAATATATAATAAATGTCCAGTTATAGCTAACAGAAAATATGAATACGAAATATAAAATCAAGTAATCTGTAAAATATGAACACAAAATATAAAATCAAATAATCTCTAAAACAAAAGGTCAAAATACGAATTATTAGTCACTGAAAGCTATCTTAAAAAGGTGGGTTTTCAGGTATATTTGAACTAATTTGGGATCATTGCAACTTCTTATTTCTAAAGGGAAGGTATTCCAAAATATTGGACCTGCTGCTGAGAGATCTCTTTCTCATGTTTCATCGAGGCAGATCAAATTTGGTGACCGGATGTCAAGGAGATACTTGGTTGCTGAGCGAAGTGATCTTGCCGGGAAGTAGAATTTCATAATTGTGTTTGCCCAAGGTGAATGTAGGTTAAACATTAAAGAATGAACAATTAATCTCAGTTTATATTGCTCTATAGGGATGTGCAGAGGGACGTCATACGTTGCATTCGTGATTCGGATTCGTCGGGGAGCAAATGCGTTGCATTCGGCCGTATGGCACCCCGATGCGTTAATACGGCAGGTTATATTCGTGTCCCAGCTAAAATTAAAATTAACCTCAACCCCCCACCCTCCTGACCCCCCCAATACTTACCAAAACTCCCTGGTGGTCCAGCGAGGAGTCCAGAAGCCATCCCCGGCACTCTCACACCCTCGTTTGCCGGTTTCATCATGGCGCCGATAGCCTGTGTCACAGGGGCTACCGGTGCCATTGGTCAGCCCCTGTCACATGGTCACCGGTGTCATCTTGTGCTCCTACCATGTGACAGGGGCTGACCAATGGCACCGGTAGCCCCTGTGACATAGTATGGGCAAAGGCTATTGGCCCCATTTTGAGTCCTGGCATCGGACGGCCGGCATGCAGGAGGTCGCTCCGGGACCCCCGTTGGACCCCCAGGGACTTTTGGCCATCATGGGAGGGCCTCCTGACCCCCACAAGACTTGCCAAAAGTCCAGCGGGGGTCCAGGAGCGACCTCCTGCACGCCGGCCGGCCAATTCCAGGACTCAAAATGGCGCTGATCACCTTTGCCCTCACTATGTTACAGGTACCGACGGTCGGCCCCTGTGACATAGTGAGGGCAAAGGCGATCTGCTGCCAGTGTTCAAAATGGCGCCGATCGCCTTTGCCCTCACTATGTCACAGGGGCCGACCGTCAGTACCTGTGACATAGTGAGGGCAAAGGCGATCGGCGCCATTTTGAGTATTGGCATCGGACGGCCGGCGTGCAGGAGGTCGCTCCCAAACCCCCGCTGGACTTTTGGAAAGTCTTGTGGGGGTCAGGAGGCCCCCCAAGCTGGCCAAAAGTCCCTATGGGTCCAACGGGGGTCCCGAAGCGACCTCCTTCACGCCGGCCATATGATGCCAGGACTCAAAATGGCGCCGATAGCCTTTGCCCATGCTATGTCACAGGGGCTACCGGTGCCATTGGTCAGCCCCTGTCACATGGTAGGAGCACAAGATGGTGCCGATGGTCATGTGACAGGGGCTGACCAATGGCACCGGTAGCCCCTGTGACAAAGGCTATCGGCGCCATGATGAAACCAGTACCGAGGGTGTGAGTGCAGGGGATAGTTCCCGGCCCCCCCGCTGGACCACCAGGGAGTTTTGGTAAGTCTTGGGGGGGTTCAGGAGGGTTTGTTTAAATTTTTATTTAGGTGGCCGAATAAAACAGAAATCCATTAAATACGTGGGGAGTCGCGATGCGTTTCACCTCCCCACGTATTTAACAGATAGGACTAAATATGTTGCGGATCACAAATACGTGGAAAACGGATGCACACCCCTATTGCTCTATGATGCGACCTCATATTGAGGTAGAGTTGCAGAAATCCACTGCTTATTCATGAGATTAGAGCTTGGAATCTATCTACCCCTTGGTCGGAAACATGATACTGAGCTTGATGTACCTTTGCTCTGACCCAGTATGGCAAGCCTTATGTTCTTATGTTTTTATGAGTATAGAGTGCTGTACTGGTCACCATATCTCAAAAAAGATATAGCAAAATTACATAATTTACAGAGAAGGATGTCCAAAATGATAGAGGGGATGGAACAAACCCCTCTGATGAAAGGTGAGTAATCTTCAGTTTGGAGAAGAGGTGGCTGAGGGGATATATTAAATATCTATAAAATAATGAGTGAAGTATAACGAGTAAATGTGAATTGGTTGTTTACCTTTTCAAAAAGAACAAAGATTAGGAAACACACAATGAAGTTACTAAGCTGTACATGAAAAACTAATAAGAGAATTTATTTTTTTTTACTCAGTGCATAATTAAACCCTGGAATTCATTGCCAGAGAATATGGTAAAAGCTATTAGTAAAGTTGCTTTTTTAAAAAAAGTTTTGGATAAGTTCCATAAACCATTATTAAGGTGGAATTGCAGAAATCCACTGCTTATCCTGGGATAATCATCATGGATTCTTTCTACCCTTTGGGATCCTGCTAGGTATTTGTGACCGGGATTGGCTACTGGTGGAAACAGGATACTGAGCTTGATGAACCTTTAATCTGATTCAAAATGGCAAGTCTTATGTTCTTATGTTAACATTCTTCTTAAGAAATGGGATGCAACTTAGATAGTAAAAGGCGAGGCTTCCCAATCCTGTCTTGGGGACCCCATAGCCAGTCAGGTTTTCAGAATATCCACAATAAATATTAATGAGATAAATCTACATTAATGGAGTCTCCATGATATTCACATTTATCTCATGCATATTAATTGTAGATATCTTGAAAATCTGACTGGCTATGGGGTCCCCAGGACAGTTTCGGAGGCCCTAGTGTAAGGGATGGGAAGTCCATGAAGTGAAGACCTAAGAGCTTTGATTTGTTCAAATGTAACTTTGAGCTTCCCATATTCTAAATATAGCCCAGGGACGAGGTTAATAAGTGGGTTTTAAATAAAAAAAACAAATATCATTTGGTAGTATACCAAGTGTTATACATGCTTTACTAGGTAATCTATTTAAACAACTATAACAGGAAACTGGACACAGCTCCTCAGCACTTTGCGTATGCCATCCAGGTAGCAGGTGCCAAATATGTCTGGATCATCTCCCATGATTCTTCATTCCAATCTGCTGCTCAATTCTCATCTACTTGCAGGGCCAAATAGCAAAAAATATCTCACTTGGAACGAGAAAGAACATCGGCTATAGAGTTATCAATCCTGGGCACATGCCTTGCCCTAGCAGAAACATTCCATCTAAGGCATAGCAATACAAATTCTCTCAATAATGCAGACACCTGTACGTACCTAGCAGCCTGCTGGTTTATTACCTCCACATCCCCTCAAGTTGTCACACCAAAGCAACATCTTCCTGTTTTGCAATCCCTGACCACAAATGTTCAAACTATGTCCAAGCAAATCAATTCCAAAACAGTGATGCTTCTGGGGATCCCTTACTCTACCCATGCTGCCAGTGACCTAGCCACTCACCATGCCACCTGACAATAAACTCCAAAGTTAATGCTACCACCATATCTGAATAGAAGTGAATATCCCTTTTGGTGATCTGTTCCTCTTGCATGACCTGCACCTCTTTGTAAGTCTGAAAAAACACTTCCCAAATAGTCAACCCTCTCATATACTCCAATTGACTCAAATAAACCATGCACCCTCCTTGCTCCCACAGTGGCCGCTGAAAGGTACCTGACAAATGTTCTACCCATTGAGATTACCCTGAATTCAAAATTCAAAGATATGATTAAAAACTGAGGGGCGGATTTTAAGAGCCCTGCTCGCGTAAATCTGCCCGGATTTACGCGAGCAGGGCCTTGCGCGCCGGTGCGCCTATTTTACATAGGCCTACCGGCGCGCGCAGAGCCCCGGGACTCGCGTAAGTCCCGGGGTTTTTCGAGGGGGGCGTGTCAGGGCGGGGCCGATCAGCGCGGCGTTTTCGGGGCGGGACGCGGCGTTTCGGGGGCGGGCCCAGGGGTGTGGTTTCAGGCCGGGGCGGTCCGGGGGCGTGGCCGTGCCCTCTGGAACCGCCCCCAGGTCCCGTCTCGGCGCGCTAGAGGCCCGCTGGCGCGCGGGGATTTACTTCTCCCTCCGGGAGGCGTAAATCCCCCGACAAAGGTAAGGGGGGGGTCTAGATAGGGCCGGGGGGGTGGGTTAGATAGAGGAAGGGAACGGCGGCAGGCTGCGCGGCTTGGCACGCGCCGGCTACACGAAATTGGCAGCCTTGCGCGCGCCGATCCAGGATTTTAGCGGCTACGCGCGTATCTACTAAAATCCAGCGTACTTTTGTTGGCGCCTGATGCGCCAACAAAAGTACGCTAAGGCGCGTTTTTTGAAAATCTACCCCTGAATCTGCTTCAAGGTGACTTTTTTGGCCCTACCAACCAGTCAAACCATTTCCCTCAATTTCTGCACTTTCTCCCCTGGCAACCTAGACACCATGGGGCAGATTTTTAAAAAGTACGCCCGCGCGTACATTTGTTCGTGCGACCGGCGCAAACAAGAGTACGCCGGATTTAATAGATACGCGTGTAGCTGCGCGTATCTTTTAAAATCCGGGGTCGGCATGCGCACGGCTGCGCAAAATTGGCAGCCTGCACGTGCTGAGCCACGCAACCTGCCTTGGAGGGAACTTTCCTTCCATCCCCCTGCACCTTCCCCTCCCTTCCCCTACCTAACCCCCCCCCCAGCCCTATCTAACCTCCCCACCTACTTTTGTTTGAAAAGTTACGCCTGCGCCAGTGGGCTGCTGGCGCACCATCACCTGACCCGGGGGCTGGTCTGGAGGCCTCAGCCACACCCCTGGAATGCCTCCGGGCCAGCACCATGCCCCCAACACTCCCCCAGAATGCCCCCGAACGTCACGCCGCCCCCGACATGCCCCCCGACACGCCCCCCCCCCCTCAGCAAAGCCCCGGGACTTATGCGCGTCCCGGGGCTTGCGCGCGCCACCGAGCCTATTCAACATAGGCTCGGTGTGCGCAGGGGGAGCTTGAGGCAGGTTTTTGGGGGATACGCGCGTATCTTACACGTGTACCCCTTTGAAAATCTGCCCCCATGTATATTGAATCCAATTCAATGCCCCAAAAATTCAACCTGGACACTGGATCCTCCATCTTCCCTCTGCTATTGGAATCCCAAAAAATTCCACCACATGCATGAAACTCTGTAACATCCTCACATATATATTTTTTTTATTTGTATGTTTTTATATACTGAAGTTTGACGCAGGCCTTCACTCCGGTTTACAGGTGTAACAACGATTTAGATAAAAATCAAAACGATTTACAATAATAACTGTGGGAGCTGGTGCAGGCCTTCACTCCAAACCTACCCTACATACTCATCCATCAATGAAACCTTCCCATACAACAACCCCCCAACCCCTGGCCAACTGACCAAGCGCACCACAAATTCACTAACCCACATGAGCTTCTCTTAACTCCTGTGAACACCTGGTACTTAGGCAGGAAAATCAAGGGAAAAAACACACCATAAGGAAAGAGCAAGGGGGAGGGGAAGAAAGTCATCCCAAAACCCTAGCTCTTGTTCAGTTATGTTTACCCTGCCACCATGTTAAGGGTAGCAGGGCAAAACTATGCTGCCCTGCCTTACAAAATTTCTAGTCATTAGTTGGAGAAACATTAATTTGTACCAGGACGAGGAGAATATGTAAGTTATTTAGATTAAATTTTTATCATCTGCAAACAGGACAAAACATTTAGTAAACCTATTTTGGGGAGGGCCTTGATAAATAGCATCTTATTACATTTTTGTGGCAAAGATCGGGTTTACTTTTTTACCCTAAGCAACTAGATTCTACCAGCAGAACCATACTAAACCTTATAGATATATAAATCCATATTGTAGTTTGAAAGCAGGGCTGGTGGAAACATTAGGTGGGGTAGAGGCTGGCCTAGGATACTGAAAGTGGACAGGGTAACAGAATAGCCAATAAGGAAGGCAGATTTGAAAGGACAGATGAAACGAGAAGTGGTGCTGTAGAGGCACAGAGCTGGAGGGCATGTTCCAATTTTGGCTATGTATTTCTTTGAGGAGTTGGGGTCATTTGTGTTGTGCAATGAAAGAGAGAAAAGAGAAAGATCATGTTATGATATCACCACCTAGGGTGGCTGGACACTCCTCTAGCAGTGCAGTCTGAAAGGATAAGGTAAGCTACTTCATACTTTATTTTTATTTATTTATTTAAGTTTTTTTATATACCAACATTCAAGACAGAAGTCCCATCATGCTGGTTCACAAGAAACAGGGGTGCAAATATAACAAACTTTACAATTTGAACAATAGTGCAGAAAAGCAGTTACATACTTTAAAGTAACAAGTGAGCCAGTAAACAGGACTGCAAAAAGGGATTTTCAGTTAGGAGTTGGAAATTATATGTCAAAGACTAGCTAATTTTACTTGTAGGACAGTTGAAGAAAAGGCTTGGACTTTGGCAGGTCTTTCTTATTTCTTTCAATACATGCAAGATGTTCCTAATATCTTAAAAATGGTCAGAAACCATCTTGTAACCTGCCAAAATCCAAAAGATTATATACTACTGGTGAAAACTACTTTTCTTTTCTTTTTCTGTTTTCTTTTATTTCATTTTTAGACTAACTTATATTATTTATTTATTTATTTATTTATTTATTTATTTATTTATTTATTTATTTACAGTTTTTCAAGACTGACATTTGTTGGAGACATCATATCGGTTTACATATAAACATAACCATAAAATGGTTTACAAATGAACAAAGTTGAGAACATGAAGATAACTTTGGGGGGGGGGGGATGATTACAAGGAGGGTGACACATACCCTTAAAGAAGTACTGTAAGAATTCTTAATTTGTGTACTGCAATTATTTAATAATAGAAAAGGAAAATACTCAGACAGCCCCACTGGCTTACTTAGTCAGTGAAAGAGTGCTCAAAATACACTGTCATAACTGGAAAAATAACTTTAAATTAAAGCACATGGTAAATAAAAAATTGCTAATGGTTTCAACTCAGTACTTTTTACAATTCTTATGATACTTTTAATAAGCAAAACAGCTTTCAAAAATAGTTGTTGTGACAATCAGAATGATCGCAGCTATCAATGAGCACTAAGTCAGAATAAATTTCAGAGTGAACATATCTGAACAGATGCTGGTGTGGGCCACATTTCATGACTGCTTCATCAGTGCATGTTGAATCTATTCCCTGAAGCAGCAGTCATGAAATACAGACCTATGTGAGTGTTTTTTCAGATTAGTTCACTCTGAAATTTATTCACTGATATATGTAAGTCCTCCAAGGTGTTTTCCTGTCATCTTTCCACTCACATGGAAAATCTTAAAAATACAGCAAGGAGCAGATTGATTTTCAAAACGTATTTTCCATAACAAATAATGAGAGCATATGATGTCTCCTGCCATTGATGCGACACATTCACTGGGTATACTAGTGAGGCAAGATAATGCTGTCCAGACCATGGACTCATGTAAGTGCAATATGCCAGTGGATCTGTATCCATTTCCTTAATGGCCTATGATATATAGTGTGTCACAGAAATTTCTGCTGATGTTTCCTTTGCAGGGTTCAGGTGATGGGCTGTGTTGGCAGCTGCTATAGCTACAGCCTTCATCAGAGAGACAGTACTGTGGGGGCAACATGACTCTGGCATATTGAGATGGAGGATGAAGTGTTCACTGACACGGTAATGATCATACTTGCACTTATCACTATGGTGACCACTCTTTCTTGCGCTACTTCCCCACTGTGCCTCTGCCTCTTGAGCTGTTGTTCACACATCCTAGAAGCCAGTATCTCCTTCATGTAAGTGAGATGCTGGAGTTGGAAGGTAAGACTACCTTACACCCATAGATCATCATAAACTGTGGCATTCATGTACATTTTGCTTTCTGTCAGAGGTTTCAGTCTCTCTTGCAACTTCTTCTGCAAGAAGTCCACAAATTTTAACACCTCTGCCTCTATTCCCTCTTGCTCACAGAAACCCTATAACTTTTCCTCTAGAATATTTACTATGGGGATGTCCCAGCCCAGGGTAGTGCTTCTGGCACTTAGATCTTCAGTGTGATCCTTGAAGGATTTCAGGTATCATCTGCCTCATAATTACCCAATTATAATGCTTGAGAGGCTGATCCACCCCATCTCTGTTTGCAGAGATAGGTCATGAAGGGGTGTCTGTCTCTCTACTAATCTCTGCAGCATCAAATAAGTGAAATTTCACTGGGTATCAACATCTTGATTAATATACTTATGAGACAACCTGAATTTTTCTTGCATCTAGGGAGAAGTTGTTCACCCTTTATGCTACAATTAAAATGCATCGCTATTTTTCTGTATCTCTCTATCATAACTTTCAGGATTGGAATCCTATGATCCTTGGGCCTCAGCCTCAGTGCTTCTTTCACTGCAAGGTACAGCAAGTGTTCAAAGCAATGGATCCCCTGTTAGCCCACATCTTTCACTGAGATTATCATATTTTTCACATTGTCTGTTACAAAAAAAAACCTCATGAAGACACCAGCCTCACTGGTCTAGCTGCCAGCCCTCCATCATCTTTCTATTGGCTGATAGGATATTGTGCAGCTCACATGCACATGATGCTTGCTCCATGCTAGCGGTGCTGCCTGCTGCTGACTTGGCCAGCTCCAATCAGTGTGCCAATAGGGAGAAGTAGGAAGGCACAGCATTCGTACTGACCAAATGTCTTGTCTTTTGTGAATTACATGCTGCTCTCCTCTGCCTTGGCCAGCTATAACTAAATGTGACTACAGCATTGATTGTCCAAGGTAGGGATAAGCTGCCTACTAAATGTTGTCCTGGAGTGCACTTTATAATTGGGGTTAAGATATGCAGCAAATGTTTAAAGCCCATTTTCTCCACTATCTGCAGGAAATTTGTGAGGCAAGATTTACCTTGAGTAAATCCATGCTGGCTGTGTCCCATTAAACCATGTTTATCTATATGTTCTGTGATTTTATTCTTTAGAATAGTTTCCATGATTTTTACTGGCACTGAATTCAGGCTCACTGGTCTATAATTTCCCAGATTACCTCTGAAGCCCTTTCTAAATATCAGGGTTAAATTGGCCACCTTCCAGTCTTCAGATACCACAGATGATTTTAAATTGCTTGTAATGGGTCTGGAATTTTATTTTTTAGTTCTTTCAGGATCCTGGAGTGTATACCATTTGATCCAGGTGATTTGCTACTCATCAGTTTGTCAATGTGGCCTAATACATCTTCTAAGTTTACCATGACTTGGTTCAGTTCATCTGAATCATCCTCCTTGAAAACTGTCTCTGGAATGGGTATCAAGCCAACATCATCATTAGTAAACAACAAAGAATTCATTAATCTTTCCTTCATGGCCTTATCTTCCCTAAAAGCCCCTTTAACCTCTTGATCATCTAACAGTTCAAATGACTTCCTCACAGACTTCCTGCTTCACACATTTTTAAAAAAGTGTTATTATCAGTTTTTGCCTCTATCGCCTTCTTTTCAAATTATCTCTTAGCCTGTCTTATATTTAACTTGCTAATGCTTATGTTTTTTCCTATTTTCTTCAGATGGATCATTTTTCCAACTTTTGAAGGAATATCTTTTAGCTGAAATAGCCTATTTTACCTCACATTTTAACCATACTGGCAATCAGTTGGCCTTCCTTCCACCTTTCTTAAAGTGTGGAATACATTTGGACTGCACTTCTAAGATGGTATTTTTTTAATAGGGATGTGCATTCGTTTGCGATGAAATAGGAAATATAGATGATATTTCCTATTTCGTCGTGTTTCGAGGGGCCGTCAAATTGATAGAAAAACCCATGCAATTTCATGCAGTTTTCTTATCATTTTTAGGGGGAGAAAGAGCACATTAAAAAAAAAAAAAAAAACCCCACCCCAACTCTTCAAATTTAATTAATTGCAACCCCCCACTCTCCCGACCCCCCAAGACTTGCCCGACCCTTCCCCCCAAGACTTACCGAAAGTCCCTGGTGGTCCAGTGGGGTCCCGGGAGCGATCTCCCCCTCTCAAGCCATTTGCTGCCACTAATCAAAATGGTGGTGATGGCCCTTTGCCCTTATCATGTGACGGGCTATCAGTGCCATTGGTCGGCCCCTGTCACATGGTAGGAGCAATGGATGGCCCGTGCCATTTTTTAAGATAGCGCCAGCTGTCCATTGTTCCTACCATGTGACAGAGGCCGGCCAATGGCACCGATAGCCCCTGTCACATGGTTAGGGTAAAAGGCCACCGGCGCCATTTGGTTTACTGGCAGCTGACTGCCCAAGAGTGGGAGATCACTCCCGGGACCCCCCTGGACCACCAGGGACTTTCAATATGTTTTTGGGGGGTCAGGAGGGTGGGGGAGTTGTAATTAATTACATCTAAAGGGTTGGAGTGGGAGTCGGTTTGGGACGGCCGAAAAATAATCGGCCCAAACCGTGGGAAACAAAATTTCCCACGGTGAGTTGATAATGAAGGCCGACCCAAAAGGTTCTGCGAATCACATCTCTATTTTTTAGCAATATTTATACTGTTATACATTCTTAACCTTTGTAGTTGCATCTTTCAGTGTTTTTCTAACTATTTTTCTTATTATGAAAGTTTCATGCTAGAGCTGTGGATTTACTTACTTATTATCCCCCTTCCAATCATTAATTAAAATGTGATCATGTTATGTCTACAAATCCTGCACTCCATAAGAATTACATCTAAAATAATTCCCTCTCTCAACAGTTCCTGAAACAATTGCTCCTTAAAGCTGTCCTTTATTCCATCTAGCATGTCTATCCAGTAAAGTGCGGCCGCGTTTACCCCGCTCCTAACCCGCGTTCTACTCACTTTCCGGCTGCGTTAGCCCTTCCTGCAATCCACAACCCCCTTTAACCTACCCTTACCGTGTCCTAAAATCCTCGGGCAACTCCTTCCAAACGCGGCATGTATATTGCATGCAAACGAGCGAATTAGCTATTCCCTAGCATCCAGTAACCTGTGCCCCGACTATCGCTATTTTACCCTGCCGTTTTGCCGCGCGTTTAACCTGCTAACTTACTGCCTACCCTTACCCCTGTGTTAGAGGCAGGGGTAAGGGTAGGCGGCAAGCTTTCCCCCAGCCCCCGCTCACCTGCCCTGGCCGCGTCCATGGATGCTGGTCTCCGGGGCTGCCCCAGTCCTCTCCCCTCCTCCCGAAGCAAAAAAAAAAGTTGAAAGAGAGAGAGGGGAGAGGACGGGCAATCCTACGCTCAGCGACTTACTTTTGCAGCTCCCCTCCGGACATCGTGGCTTCCCCCGTGCCAGTCCCCTCTCCCCTCCTCCCGAAGCAGGGTGCGAAAAGCAGCCTTGCTCCGGGAGGAGGGAAGAAGGGACTGGCAGTGTGAAGCAGTGAAGCAACTTACTTTTTGCACCCCCCTCCGGACATCGGACGACCTCTCCTGCCTCCAGCTGCTCGCGAAGATGGACGCCTGCACGGCCGCTGAAGACGTGACGTCACGACTGTTTGGCATCACGGCATATGATGTCACGTCTTCAGCGGCCATGCAGGCGTCCATCTTCGCGAGCAGCTGGAGACAGGAGAGGTTGTCCGATGTCCGGAGCGGGGTGCAAAAAGTAAGTCACTTCGCCGCTTCACACTGCCAGTCCCTTCTTCCCTCCTCCCGGAGCAAGGCTGCTTTTCGTGCCCTGCTTCGGGAGGAGGGAAGAAGGGACTGGCAGTGTAAAGCGACCTCTCCTGCCTCCAGCTGCTCGCGAAGATGGACGCCTGCACGGCCGCTGAAGATGTGACATCACATGCCGTGACGCCAAACGTCGTGACGTCACGTCTTCAGCGGCCGTGCAGGCGTCCATCTTCGCGAGCAGCTGGAGGCAGGAGAGGTCGTCCGATGTCCGGAGGGGGGTGCAAAAAGTAAGTCGCTTCGCCACTTCATCGCTTTACACTGCCAGTCCCTTCTTCCCTCCTCCCGGAGCAAGGCTGCTTTTCGCGCCCTGCTTCGGGAGGAGGGGAGAGGGGACTGGCAATCCCGACTTCCTGGTATCTGTCATTTCAAATGACATTTGAAATGACAGATACCAGCGTGGCCGTGAAGCGTTAGGCCCGCGCACCCAGGATACTGTATAGGCGCTCTATACAGTAAAATGGGTTGCGCGGGCCTAACGCTTCACGGACGCTTCTTAGATGCAGCTTGCATTTGCAAGCTATTTACATACAGGATCGAGTGGTAGGTGAGCTGCACTGTGCGTGCGGCAACCGCGGGTGCGCCGGGCACTAACGCAGCTCTTCCTACCGCTCGTTACTAGATAGACCTGTAGGAAATTTATCTCTCTGCATGTCATGATGTTTATTTAACTAGTCAATATTGGGGTAATTGAAATCTTCCATTACTGCACTATCAATTTGATTAGCTTTCCTATTTTCACTTAGCATTTCGTTGTCTCTCTTATCATTTTGGCCAGGGTGATACTAGTATACTCCTATCACTAATTCTTCCCCAACACAATTGGGATTTCAACCCATAAAGTTTCTATTGTGCATTTTGTCTTTTGGACTCTATGCAATCTGGACATTAAGTTGTCGTCCCGTTCCCCCCGCCACCAACCTGGTCCTCACTATCATTGCAATATAATTTGTACCCTGGTATAACAATATCCTATTGATTATACTTCTTCTGCCATGTCTCTGAAATACCAATTAAGTCTATATCATCATTCACTACTATACTCTCGAACTTGCCTACCTTACATTTTAGACTTATGGAACTGGCGTACAGACATTTCAAAGCGTGCTTTTTGTTTATATTAATTAACACGCTTTGCAGTTGAAAGGAATAATTTAGAATCTTTTAGCTCAGGTTTATTTATAGGCATATGGACTACGTTTGCTTTTATTGGAACCTCTTTGTTGGATGCTCTAACTCTCCTGCCTCATTAGTAATACTAATGAAGCAGGAGAGTCACAGCAATCCAAATTGATCCAGATGGTAGCTATAGGCTATTTTTTAAAAAAATGCTTTATCTTGATTGGTTCTCCATCATGTCTATATCCCTAGGTCTCCTGCCTTGAAACTGGCCCAACTCCTATCACACACACAGGCAAGGGCTGGTTGCTATAGCTACCAGTTAATCCCTGCAGATTTCTCTGTACAGCAGTACTTGAAAGGGAAATATAAACAAATTAGACAAAAATGAAATGAAAATTATCTCATTTGTTGCATTTTACACATTGGTTTAAACAAAATGTGCATTGCTGCCTACTAAGATTAGATTTAAAAAAAGGTTCATTGGGGATTACTGAACAAAACCATAAAGTATGTAAAAGTACTCAGATAAGTAAATCTTTAAATATTTATAGAGAAAAATATAAAAAAGTGCTACATCTGTAAAGCTATGTACACTAATACTCATAGCATTGGAAATAATGTCCTGAATTTAGAAACAGTCATTGAAGTAGCTGACTTGGACGTAGTGGCTGTCATACAAGCAAGAAGCATGGAAAACCATGATCAGATATACCAGTCTAGAATCTATTCATGTAAGAAGCCATGGAGATCGGGAATCCAAATGGCAGATAAAATTTAATATATACAAGTTCAAAGTTATGCATATTGGGAAAAATTAATAAAAATTGTGGTAGTACAATTTTAGGTTCCATTTAAGAGCCACCACTCAGTAAAGGGATCTAGGCATTATCATGAACAATATGTTAAAAATCCTCTGCTGTTAGGCTGATGCATTTCCATGCACTGGCTGCAGTACATGGTTCAAGACATGATTGGACGTGTGTTTAGCATATGTGTCTATAACCCCCGATGAACAGGGGTTAGTGTGTCCAAAACCCTCTTCCAACCGAGCGCTAGCTAATAGACGCTCATCACATGTGAATTCATGTTGATGAGGCTATTAGCTATGTCCCCCAATGCAAAACAATGTGCACCTAACTCACACATTTTCAATCTCAAAAATTAACACTTACCCTGGATCAGGCATTATTGAGGAGCCCAAAAGGTATACAGTAAAACAGAAAATATTTCTTTTACGTAGTTCCTTCGACTTAATATCCTGGCGATATTAAGTCAGAGGAACCAGAAAACAAGAACCCTAAAATAATAATAATAATAATAATAATAATAATAATAATAATAAAGTGTGACAGCAGTCAGGTAAGGATAAGAGATGCTCAATTAATGAGCATGCATTTTCCTAACCTGTGGCTGAAAACAGGTTAGGAAAATGGACACTCATAAAACTGAGCGTCCGTTTTCCTAACCTGCTGACAGCCACCTCTCCTGGGTACCCAATGTTGTGGAGGTACTAGGAATGCAAAATTTTCCCTAGTGCCTACTTTTTACTGCAGCAGCCAATATTAAATTGGGCACCCGGGAGAGAGGGATTGGTGGGTGTTAAGAGAGGCTGAATCATGAGTATCTGTTTTATGCACACCAATATTGCATCGGTCTGAGAGTGTGATGGCTATCAAAAAATCAAACTGATTGTTGCGGTTCTGGCCACGAGTGCCACGACCAGACCCTTACCTCCATGCTCCTGGACCTGTTCCCGCTTCTGGAGGCCTGGTTTGCGGCCTGTTCGGTGGCGTCCTCGCATGGGCCGCACCGCTGGGAAGCCTCCCATGGATGCCCTGCTTCTAGGCGCGCGGGCGCGCCACTTGGGCAATTTTCTAGGCCACTTCCCGCCAGTGGTGACTCCGCCCAGTTCCTGACGTCAGATGCCACGGCCTTGATAAGCCGGCTGCGGACACTCAGTCTTTGCCTTGCAACGGGTTTACCTCCTGGTTCCCTGTTGCTTCGTGCCCCGGAGTGAGCTGCCTTGGTACTCGCTCCATTCCTGCTTGCCTGCTACAGTACCTGCTTGGTTCCTGCTCACCTGCTACAGTTCCTGCCTGGTTCCAGTACCCGAGTCTTGCTACAGTTCCTGTCGACTGTTCTAGTCTGGTTCCAGTTCTCAGTCCTGATCATCAACCCGCCTAAGTTCCAGCAGCCGGGCCCCTATGGGCTCCTCTCAGGAGGGCTTCGGCTTCCAAGGGTGAAGCCACCTAAGTCCCAGCGGCTGGGCTCCTACGGGCTCCTCCCGGGGGAGCACCAGCTTCCAGGGTGAAGAGCACCTCTACGTCCTGCCTGAACATCTGCTTCCCGGCCTGCCACATACTAGATACATTGAACACCTATCCCAGTCTCCTGCAGGTCGGCCCAAGGGTCCACTAAATTGAGACTCCATAACACTGATTGTTAGGATTTAGTGGAAAAGTAATGTGGAATAAAATGGAGAATGTCATACAACCTCTGTATTGCTCCATGGTGTAACAGCAGCTAGAGTACTTTGTGCAATTATGATCTTTGTATCACAAAAAAAGATTTAGTGGAACTATAAAAAATACAAATAAGAGTGACCTAAATGATAAAGAATATGCAATGAACCCCCTGTGAGGAAAGCCTAAAGAGGTTAAGGTTCTTCAGCTTGGATAAGAGATGGCTGAGGGGAGATATGACAAGCTCTTTACAATGAGTGGAATGGAATAAGTAAATGCAAATTAGTTGTTTATTCTTAGAAAAAATAAAACGATTACAGAAACTCCATGTAGGTACTAAGTAGAACATTTAAAACAAACCATAGAAAATATTTTTTCACTCAGTTCACAATTAAGCTCTGGAATTCATTGCTGGAAAATGTGATAAAGGAAGTTAGCTTAACTGGGTTTAAAAAAGGTTTGAACAAGTTACTAGAAAAAAAGTCTATAAACCGTTATTGACCAGGTAAATTAGGAGAAGGCCAAAGCTTATCCCTTCACATAAGCAGCATGGAATCTGTCTGTTATTAGGGATCTTGCCAGGTAAGTGTGACCTTAGCCTAGATTGAAGACTTTTGGAAAGAGGATGCTGACCTTGATATTAGTTCTTATGTTCTTATGTTACTTCTTATGTCAGGCTAAGAAGAAAGGAAGGAGGAGTGCACTATGTATGAAAAATAATATTAAACCAATAGACCTGCAGAGCTTATGAGATAAGGAGAAGGCAATGTGGGCTCATTTTAGAATGAGATAGTGAAATGTATTTATTAAGAGTGTGCATATAAAAATCTTTTGTTTTGTCTAGCATTTTTGTTTCTTCAAAGTACCATTTTGGGTTTGTTCTGTATCAGTTTTTTTGTGTTTCATTTTTTGGTTTAGGAAACAGCACTCAATATCTCCCTAAACTACAGACCCCAGAGTCTCTGAAACCCCCCTGTCCCATCTTCCTATTGCCTCTGGAGGCATCCAGTACCAAAGAAAAAGCCAGGGGCAGTTCTATAATGAGTCAGGTTAAGTCAGCTGCTTCAGGAGGCAGAATTTTGAGGTGGTAAAAAAATGCACCTCTCAGAATGCCACTGTGGAGTCTACCTCACCCTGCCTGCCCCTGCCATGGCTGTTGACCTAGGCTGGCAGTGGCAGAAAAGAGGAGGATCACTGCTGCGGGCCACTGCCAGAGGACAGACTGGTGGCATGAAGGAGGGAGGAAGGCCGTTGCTGCTGGATGCCAGGCTAGCAGCTGAAGGGAGGAAGGACACTGCTGCCATTGCTGGAAGCCAAGCCAGTGGTGGCTGAAAGGAGCAGGGATGGAGTGGAGTGAGAGGGGGTGGGGTGAGTGGGGAGGGGGGGCGGGCAGAGCAAGATGGAGCAGGGCGAAGAGGGTGCCATCTTGTCCCTCACCTCAGGCAGCAGATTGCCTTGAGCCACCCCTGGAAAAAGCAGTATTTTATTTTAAAAAATATCATTCACAGGCTCCATCTCAGCCCTTCTCCTTTGTTAAAATACTCTCCCCCTAGTAGCTAACCCCTCCATGTCCTTCCCTAACCCACCCTCCTAAACCCACCCAAACTCACCAAAATGACTCTGGTGGTCTAATGGGGGCCCAGGAACAACCTCCCTGGCATGGCAGTCACCATTATTCAAAATGGTGTAGGCCCCATTTGCCCAATCATGTGTTAAGGGCTACCAATTCCATTGGGTCAATATTTATTTATTTATTTAACACTTTTCTATACCGATCTTCATGGTTGGAAGACCATATCAGACCGGTTTACATCGAACAGGGTAATAGTAACAAAAAACAGTAAAAATAGTAAATAATAGTAAAAAACCAGAAGAATAAAGTTACATTTAACAAGGTTGGTAAACTTGGAGCTATATACTGTTGGAAGGAAAAGGCATAGGAACGCAGTAAACCAGAAGTGTAAACAATATGATAAAGGGTCTTTAGGTAATTGAAATCTCCCATTATTACTGTGCTGCCAAATTTGTTAACTTCCATAATTTCTGTTAACATTTCATCATCTGTCTGTTCATTTTCACCAGGTGGACGGTAGTATATCCCCACTGCTATGCTTTTCGCCATCACACATGGGGTTTCCACCCATATTGATCCTACTGTGCATTTTGTCTCCTGCAAGATCTTTTTCCTTTTGGACTCAATGCCATCCCTAACATAAAATGCCATCCCCTTTATCAATGTGATATCATTTGTACGCTGCTATAGCTCTGTCCAATTGGTTTTCCTCCTTCCACCTGGACTCTGAGATGCCAATTATATCTACTTCTTCATTCAGTGCTATACAATCTAATTCTCCCACCTTACTTTTTAAACTTCTGACATTAGCATGCAGACATTTCAAGGTATGTTTTTTAGTTAGAATTAACAATCTGTTTATCAATTGACAAGGGAATCTTTTAATTCAGTTAATATTTACTTATAGATATGTGGGCTATTTTGCTTTTATTGGAACCTCTCTAGTAGGATGCCATAACTCCTCTGTTTCTTTAAGTATCTTTGAAGATAGCTCCCTCCGAACCATTTGTTGCTGAGTGACTGTCAGCTTTCCTCAATGTTCTAATTTATAAGCTGTTTTATCTAATCTTTGAAAATTAGTGCCAGATGCCTGGTTCCATCCTGGTTAAGGTGGAGCCCATTCTTTCGGAATAGGCTCCCCCTTCTCCAAAATGTTGCCAAGTTCCAGGATATTCATAAAATTGCTATGAAAAGGGAGATGCTATTGCTAGTTTGTTTCAATTTTCCCAGTGTTTATTGGGTATATGGTTATATAGCACGATAAGCAGCATGTAATGTGCATTGCATGCTGTTTAATCTGCAATATCACTTTACCGTGGCTTAGTAAATCTAGGCCTGAATTAAGCATTTACCAAGTGATAGAGGTCTGTGCTTTTCCAGCATTATCCCCTGATAACACTAATACAGTAATGATCTGCTTTGCCTGCAAATTAATACAAATCAGATCATTACTAGGAAATTTCATGCTATTAAAATAATGTGGCAAGCCATTATTTTTATGAAAGTTAGTTCCGACTCAAGATTTGTAGCTCAATTTCCCTGGGAGCATCAGGACACTAACATGCCCAGGGATGCATCTTCATAAAGGGCCCTGAAGAATTATCTCAAGTCAAGGCCAAATCCCAGGGGTCTTGTGAGATCACCCCTTTCCCATCTCCATGTTGCCCCTAAAGAAGGTTCCCAGTGCACAACAATAAAACAATGAAGAAATCTTTTTTTTTTTTTTCATGCTCCTTCCTACCATCCCCTGCTCCCTAGGCCTTCCAATCTCCCCAGACAGCCAAGACCCCCTATGCCCCAGGGCCCAATGATGTCCAGGTAAAAATGTTTTCAAGGGAAACACATTTTGTTTGTTTGAAATAAAACAAAGGCTTATTTGTCAAGTTTTCATTTTGTTTCAAATGGATGCACATTCCTACTACTCACAGGCCTGCATACTCATTTTTAAAAAGAACCCCCCTCGCCCCAGTTTCCCTTTGGAATATACTCCCAGCACACACACCATGGATACAAAGAACCTGAATACTTTACATCTGCGTTGCCTTGATTGCAAAGTACAAACAAAAAAACTGCATGTGGTGATTTGAAAATGAAGTCATCTCACATATTTTTTTCATCCCAGACCTAACCATTCCGCATTTTCACCAGTGGATAAAAGAAAGGTGAGAGGTAAACAACACGCACACTTAAATCTGCACTGAGTGGAGGTAGTGTTCAAAAAAGCACTTTAATGTATGTAAACACGTGTTTACATGCATAGAAAACTTTGAAAAATGTACTCCCAAATCTCTGCCTACAATGTTATAAATCTAGAACTGGATTACTCTTTTTTTGGAGAAATAGATACAGATGGTAATCACACTTTTTCTGTGCAGAAATATTGCCTTTGCCTTTGAATGACTCATCATTAGACTTTCCAGTAATTTCAATCTTGTAAGATCAGAGATCAAGCCTTTAAGGTGAAAGCAGAATATTAACAAATCTTTCAGGAATTTTCACAATTACTTTATTAGTTTACAAAACTTGGCAAATTACATATTACTGCTCCACTTAGTATGACAGTTGTATGCCTGCCATCTGTCTCAGTTTTGTTGAGGAAGCATTGAATGGAATTACGAGTCTGACAGCAGCATAAAAGGGCAGAGTTGATGGAATTAGCAGTACATCATTGTCAAATTCACATTCCTGATCAGAAGCAGAAAAAAGTTTTAATTTTTCAAGTAGCACAATACAGTGGGAAGTAAAGTTACAAAACTAGCAAATAGACATCTGAAAAGTCAAAAAAGTCAGTTCTGTTTATTCATTCATTTTTTAAGTCACAGTCATTCATTAGCTTAATTTTAAGGAAAAACAAATGATTGCTTTATTCATTCATTCATTTCCCATTATAGTCAATGGGGGAATAAATGCAGGATATTTTAGGCTTCCAAATTGGGATTTTCTGAATATTTCTAATGAAACTGGAAGGTAGACATCATCAGAAGGGCGATGTCATGTCAATACATCAATACTATGCCAACTTGGCACCAAAAGTGGCAAGAAGAGCCTAAGGACCCACAATCGGGCCAAATCATACCAGCAGTGACAGTAGTTCCCCAAGGTACAATCATTAGAGCAAAACAGCAGCAAGAATGGCCAGATCACACCAAGGCTGAAAAGGTTGGGCAAAGGGCACTAATAACAGTGGCATGAATCCCCTCAGGTTGTATGAGAACATAAGAACATAAGAAAATGCCATACTGGGTCAGACGAAGGGTCCATCAAGCCCAGCATCCTGTTTCCAACAGTGGCCAATCAAGGCCATAAGAACCTGGCAAGTACCCAAAAACTAAGTCTATTCCATGTTACCATTGCTAATGGCAGTGGCTATTCTCTAAGTGAACTTAATAGCAGGTAATGGACTTCTCCTCCAAGAACGTATCCAATCCTTTTTTAAACACAGCTATACTAACTGCACTAACCACATCCTCTGGCAACAAATTCCAGAGTTTAATTGTGCGTTGAGTAAAAAAGAACTTTCTCCGATTAGTTTTAAATGTGCCCCATGCTAACTTCATGGAGTGCCCCCTAGTCCTTTCTACTATCCGAAAGAGTAAATAACCGATTCACATCTACCCATTCTAGACCTCTCATGATTTTAAACACCTCTATCATATCCCCTCTCAGTCGTCTTGATATCGTTTCCATATGGCAACTTTAGGTGAGATGGGCAAAGCAGCATCAAGTGTGGCATGAATAGCTTAAGGTTCCATGAAGGAGGAACAAAATACCAAGGAGCCAGTAGCAAGTGAGAGAGTGGTGTGAAGATCCCAACGCATCCACCCAGAATGGTAAGAACACCCAAGACTCCAAATGAGAGGAGAAGGGTGCCAACCAAATTGATAGAAAGCCTAGGCATGGACAAGCCACAGAAAATTCCTAAAGGAGGCTTGATATATTTTCCATATGGCAACTTTAGGTGAAGGAGCTGGCTGTTCAGGATAGGAGTTTGTCTCATTGGAGGCTAAGATTTACTGACTAGAGGCACTAAGTGCTTTATGCTACTGGCTGTTTAATATCCAGGAATCAATTCTTCTTCTCAATCAATTTTTCCAAAAACTGCTCCATTAGCTCAAAAGCAGAAATCATAGAAGAGTACCATCCTGGTTTTGGGTGCTGAACCTCTGCAGACCTTGAATTTTGTGGTGGCATAATCCACTTAAAACTACATATCAGATAAGACCAACAATTCTAAGAAACATAAAGAAAGGGAGTCTGAAATAAATGTCAAAGAGGGCATGAAACTGTCAAAGATGGATGGATAAGGACTATGTAAAGCATTGGATGGCCAGGGCAAGACCAAGCATTGGCAATTACCATAGGGGAAGGAGATTTGAAAAGCAACAAGAAGTCAGCCAGAGCAGAAGGAAGCACCCTAAAAGTACCAATACTGGCTTGGAGCAGCAGTAAAAACAGTGATACTGACAATTAAAAATAAAAATAGAATGAACAAAAAAATTCAGCAAGAAGAGTAGCCAAGAAAACCCTCCAAGTTGTACCTTGAGGGTAGAAATAGGAGAAAGAAGAATGGCATCACAAGCCAAAGGCACCAGGAGGGGAAAAGTGGTACCTAGTGTGGCATGAATGGCCTGAAGATTAGTGAAGCAAGTGTGCAAAGTAACTGATACCTAGGGCGTGATGATGAATCAGCAAGGGAAGGAGATTTGGAAAGCACCATGAAGCCAGGCAGAGCAGCAGAGAAATCACTCAAAGGTACAAAGCCTGAATTGGAATGCCAACTGGCACTGGTATTCAAACTGAAATGGTAGGAGCAGAGTAATGCAGCAAAATGGGGAGGCAAAACCTGTCCAAGTTGTACCTCAAGGGCTGAGGTGGGAGTAAGAATGGCATCAAAAGCCCAAGGAGTGGTAAAAAAGGTGTGCAAAGTAACAAATGGCCAGGGTAAGGCAAAGAATCAGCAATGATCATAAAAGAAGGGATTTGAAAAAAACCTCAAAGACAGAGTGGGAGATGCCTGTTTCAGTATGAAGAATGTAATTTATCCTACCTGTAGCTTTTGCTTCTGTCAGACTGTAAAGGTCATGCGATATGCATGTTACCTACACACAGCCAGAAAGATAAAATCAGTTATTGTTCCATCTGTTAGGGATGTGAATCGTTTTAGGACGATTAAAATTATCGTCCGATAATTTTAATATCGTCTTAAACCGTTATGGAACACAATACAATACAGATTCTAACGATTTATCGTTATAAATCGTTAGAATCGTGAGCCGGCACACTAAAACCCCCTAAAACCCACCCCCGACCCTTTAAATTAAATCCCCCCCCCTCCCGAACCCCCCCCCAATAACTTAAATAACCTGCGGGTCCAGCGGCGGTCCGGAACGGCAGCGGTCCGGAACGGGCTCCTGCTACTGAATCTTGTCGTCTTCAGCCGGCGCCATTTTCCAAAATGGCGCCGAAAAATGGCGGCAGCCATAGACGAAAAAGATTGGACGGCAGGAGGTCCTTCCGGACCCCCGCTGGACTTTTGGCAAGTCTCGTGGGGGTCAGGAGGCCCCCCACAAGCTGGCCAAAAGTTCCTGGAGGTCCAGTGGGGGTCAGGGAGCGATTTCCCGCCGCGAATCGTTTTTGTACGGAAAATGGCGCCGGCAGGAGATCGACTGCAGGAGGTCGTTCAGCGAGGGTTCCGGCGCCTCGCTGAACGACCTCCTGCAGTCGATCTCCTGCCGGCGCCATTTTCCGTATGGAAAATGGCGCCGGCCATACGCGTATGGCCGGCGCCATTTTCCGTACGAAAACGATTCGCGGCGGGAAATCGCTCCCTGACCCCCGCTGGACCTCCAGGAACTTTTGGCCAGCTTGTGGGGGGCCTCCTGACCCCCACGAGACTTGCCAAAAGTCCAGCGGGGGTCCGGAAGGACCTCCTGCCGTCCAATCTTTTTCGTCTATGGCCGCCGCCATTTTTCGGCGCCATTTTGGAAAATGGCGCCGGCTGAAGACGACAAGATTCAGGAGCAGGAGCCCGTTCCGGACCGCCGCTGGACCCGCAGGTTATTTAAGTTATTTGGGGGGGGGTCGGGAGGGTGGGGGATTTAATTTAAAGGGTCGGGGGTGGGTTTTAGGGGGTTTTAATGTGCCGGTTTTTCGATTTTTCGATTTTTCGATTTTTAACGATTTTTAACGATTTTTCACGATATTTTACCCCCCCAAACGGCAACAATACGATTCCCTCCCCCTCCCAGCCAAAATCGATCGTTAAGACGATTGAGGACACGATTCACATCCCTACCATCTGTTACTTGTATAACTGTTGTGACTTTAGTGCTAATATATGCTGATGAGCATGGAATTGCAAACAGCAAAAAGTTGTAAAACCCCAAGGCATAAATGCTTCCAATTGCCAACAACACAAAGGTGTCAAAAATGCCAAGGCTTAGAGTGTGATCCATTGCAAACAATGAATAGGTGTGTAAACCCACAAGAGAAGTAGTGTAGTACATTGCAAGAGCACAAATATGACTAAAACCTAAAAGATTTGAGTGTGGCCAATCTCAAACAGTACAAAGATGTCTAAACACCCAAGATATAAGGTGAGGTCTAATGCAAACAGAACACAGGTGTCTAAACTACAGTGCAGTCCATCACAAACAGCACTAAGTTGTGTAAACCACTAAGGCTTAGAGTGCAGTCATCACAAACAGCACAAAGGTGTCATAACCCACAAATCATGGAGGGCTGCCCATCATATCACAAACAGCACAGAAGCCTTGACAGGAAGATGGAAAAACAGAAAAGAGGTGGGCCAGGAGGGGAATCATGTTTTTATTTTCTTTATTCAAATTGTTTTTTTTTCTGGGAAGAAAATACCCCAGTATAACCAACAAAGAAGAAATATAGTAGAAACAGTTTGGGATAATAGAGAGGTAGATCAAAACAAAGAACCCAAAAAGCAGTAGGGTAGGAGGAGAAACTTTTTTTTCCCAAATATTTTTTTTGAAAGCACCACATTATAACTAACAAAGAAACAATGTGAGAGAACTAGGTTGAATCCAAACAGCAAAAACACAGAGGTTCCAAAACTCCAATAATGGTATATCAAAAGCATGGCAGCTAGGCAGAGTAGCATCAAGACCCCTAAGGTGATATGCTGGAGTCATAGAACTTAGGCAGAGCACCAGCATATCCTCTAAGTTGGAATATCAGGGTATGGCAGGTAGGCAGCGTAGTAGTAAGACCCCCAGAGGTGATACATCATGGCTAGGGATGTGCAGTTGGAAAAACATTGTTTCATTTAACAATTTATTTCATGGGGACCCCAATTCATAGCTGCAGTTTCAAAACAAAAAAAATCATTTTTTAGTTTGATTCATTTTCCATTTAATCAATTGGAGAAGCATTAAAGAGAATATTGGATAGCCCAATAAACTCCAGAATTGGGGTTTTCTAATTACTTGTCTTAGAAGCTGTAGGAAGAAATCATCAAAAGGGGGGATGAACTCCAAGGTACTTAGAAAGACTGTGGATAGTGGTGCCAAAATTGGAGTGAATAGGCTAAGACTCCATAAAGGAGCTAACGGGGTACCAGCATTGGCAGGAGTTCTCCAAATTAAAGTGACAGAAGTAAAAAAAAAAAAAAACATCAAAAGTGGGAAGAACACCCCAAGGCTCCAAAAGAGGGCACCATAAAAAGTATCATGAAATCTTGAGAGCCAACTTGGCACCAAAAGTGGCACCAGAATCCTAAGGCATCATGGAGGGGGAATGAAGCAGAAAAGGTGACAAAAATAAAAAAAAAAACAAAGCAGGCATTGATAAGGGGGCCAAGCAGCACAAAGAGTAACTTCACCCAGACACCAAAGCAACATGAGAGGTGCAAATTAGCTTCCCACCTCCAGAATAGAAGCAAAGTGTTAGGTCTGGAGTATGACAGCAAGGCACAGTGAAAAATAAAGAACTCCAAGGTGTAAAGTCTGGGTATGGAGGCAATTCTGAGTGGCACTAAGACCCCCAAGGTGCTGGGTGGATGTAGAATGGGCTTTCCAAATGAAAATGATATTATGTTTAATACATGACAATGGTTTCTATAATGATTATGGTGTGGTTTTCCTGGACAGTGGTCAGGGCGTCTTTATTTAGAAAATGTTTCCCATATTATTTAGCTGACCAGGCTGTTCCATTTCCTGATTTTCTAGTTTTGCATGCAATCTCTCACACTACACTAACTTTTATCACATTCAAAATATCAAAATGCTTAATCTTGAGCATCTTTTGATTTGTGCCTCTATTTCGACCTTCAAAATGAGCACTTTTTTGGACAAACCATCCCAGTGTAATCAACCATCAAACAGGGTGTGAGAACCAAGCTGAGACTGAGTATGATCTGTATACCCACCATGCTAATGTGTGTGTGTGTGTGGGGGGGGGGGGGGGGCGGGTAACACAGAGACAGTGCTGCACTGAGTGTCACACTGTGTGTACTAGTTCTGCCACTGCTGAGCTTTGTGACAGGTTCCATAAAAAACCCTGGTATGTTTCAGTCTCTGCCTTGCCCCGAGTGCTAATCTTGTTATGACTGCTGCCCACGCTGTCCACGACCTAGGTAGAGGAAAAAATTAGTAGCAGCAGCTCTGCAAGCAACTCTCAGTCTGCCTCCTATCACCTCAAACAATAAAAAAACAAACAGTCTACTCTCTCTAACATAAAACTCTTCTGACACAGTGCTACTGCCTGGCTGTTAGGGATGTGCAGCAGGGATGGATACGTTCAATTTTGTATTCGTATTCGATGGGACCCAAATCCGTTACATCCGTTTTCGGGGGACCCCGATTCGTCCATTCGTCCATTAGTTACATATGGTATTCATTTCCCATTAAAGTAAAAAAAAAAACACCCCATCCCAATCCTTTAAATTTAATTAACTAAAAACCCCCACCCTCCTGAAACGCCCCCCCCCCACCCAAAGACTTGCCAAAAGTCCCTGGTGGTCCAGTGGGGGTCCTGGAGCATTCTCCTGCACTCGGGCCGTCGGCTGCCGGTATTCAACATGGCGCCAATAGACTTTGCCCGCCAACGACTGTTCACCTATTACATGACTGTTACTTGATTGATCAAAATCGCTAGTTATGTTAGATTCATTATTTAAAATGTTATATCGCATAATGTGTTATGTATCTTAACTATATCCCAGTTCATACTTCCTGTTCTCTGTAAGACACACATATGTTATGTCATCCCAAAGTTACTTGTAAACCGAAGTGATTAGTAACATTGTTACCAGAACTGCGGTATATAAAAAATTGTTAAATAAATAAATAAATACTATGTCACAGGGGCTACCGGTGCCATTGGTCGGCCCCTTGCAAAACTTCAGCTAGTAAGAACATAAGAACATGCCATACTGGGTCAGACCAAGGGTCCATCAGGCCCAGCATTCTGTTTCCAACAGTGGCCAATCCAGGCCATAAGAACCTGGCAAGTACCCAAAACCTAAGTCTATTCCATGTTCCGTTGCTAGTAATAGCAATGGCTATTTTCTAAGTCAACTTAATTAATAGCAGGTAATGGACTTCTCCTCCAAGAACTTATCCAATCCTTTTTTAAACACAGCTATACTAACTGCACTAACCACATCCTCTGACAACAAATTCCAGAGTTTAATTGTGCAATGAGTAAAAAAGAACGTTCTTCGATTAGTTTTAAATGTGCCACATGCTAACTTCATGGAGCACCCCCTAGTCTTTCTATTATCCGAAAGAGTAAATAACTGATTCACATCTACCCGTTCTAGTCCTCTCATGATTTTAAAACCCTCTGTCATATCCCCCCTCAGTCGTCTCTTCTCCAAGCTGAAAAGTCCTAACCTCTTTAGTCTTTCCTCATAGGGGAGCTGTTCCATTCCCCTTATCATTTTGGTAGCCCTTCTCTGTACCTTCTCCATCGCAATTATATCTTTTTTGAGATGTGGCGACCAGAATTGTACACAGTATTCAAGGTGCGGTCCACCATGGAGCGATACAGACAGTCTAACTCCAGTTAGTCAGCCAAAGTGACTCACTGCTCTCTTGATTAACAAATGTTGTTACCTATTCAAACCAAATCACACTACCTCAACACCCTTCCAAGGTGAGTAACTGAACTGAACTTTTCAACCTTTTTACTTAGGTATACACTACTCCTAGCTTATTTCTAGCTTCTGGCTACTTTTTGGGTTTTGTTTTTTTGTGTATGTGTTTTTTTTTTTTAAATACAAACACTCAGTTTGTATTTAATACAAACACTCAGGGCCAGATTTTAAAAGGGTTACGCGCATAAGTTATGCATGTAATCATTTTAAAAGCCCCCTTCACACGCCGAGCCTATTTTGCATAGGCTCGGTGGTGCGCGCAAGCCCTGGGACGCATGTAAGTCCCGGGGCTTTGCAAGGGGGGCGTGTCAGGGGCATCCCAGGTGGACGGCATGAATTTTGGGGCAGGGAAGGAGGCGTGTCGGGAGTGTGATGCCGGCCCGTGGGCATGGTCGAGGCCTCCGGACCAGCCCCTGGGTTGGGTGATGGCACGCCAGCAGTCCGCTGGCGCGCGCAGAGTTACACCTTCTTCGGGCAGATTAAGGGAGATTTCTACATCTTCTCCATTCTCCAAGTCCATTACCTGCTATTAAGTTCACTTAGGGGCGGATTTTCAGAGCCCTGCTCGCGTAAATCCGCCCAAAACCGGGCGGATTTACGCGAGCAGGGCCCTGCGCGCCGGGAAGCCTATTTTACATAGGCCTCCCGGCGCGCGCAGAGCCCCGGGACTCGCGTACGTCCCGGGGTTCTCGGAGGGGGGCGTGTCGGGGGGCGGGGCCGGAGCGCGCGGCGTTGCGGGGGCGTGTCGGCAGCGTTTTGGGGGCGGGTACGGGGCGTGGCTACGGCCCGGGGGCGTGGCCGCACCCTCCGTACCCGCCCCCAGGTCGCGGCCCGGCGCGCAGCAGGCCCGCTGGTGCGCGGGGATTTACGTCTCCCTCCGGGAGGCGTAAATCCCCCGACAAAGGTAAGGGGGGGGTGTAGACAGGGCCGGGTGGGTGGGTTAGGTAGGGGAAGGGAGGGTAAGGTGAGGGGAGGGCAAAGGAAAGTTCCCTCCGAGGCCGCTCCGATTTCGGAGCGGCCTTGGAGGGAACAGGGGGAGGCAGCGCGGCTCGGCGCGCGCAGGCTATACAAAATCGATAGCCTTGCGCGCGCCGATCCAGGATTTTAGTGGATACGCGCGGCTCTGCGCGTATCTACTAAAATCCAGCGTACTTTTGTTTGCGCCTGGAGCGCAAACAAAAGTAGGCTGTTCGCGCTCGTCTGAAAATCTACCCCTTAGAGAATAGCCACTGCCATTAGCAATGGTTACATGGAATAGACTTAGTTTTTGGGTACTTGCCAGGTTCTTATGGCATGGATTGGCCACTGTTGGAAACAGGATGCTGGGCTTGATGGACCCTTGGTCTGACCCAGTATGCCATTTTCTTATGTTCTTATGTTCTTATTTCTACCGGTTCACCTTTATCCACATGTTTATTAACTCCTTCAAAAAAGTGAAGCAGATTTGTGAGGCAAGACTTGCCCTGGGTAAAGCCATGCTGACTTTGTTCCATTAAACCATGTCTTTCTATATGTTCTGTGATTTTGATGTTTAGAACACTTTCCACTATTTTTCCTGGCACTGAAGTCAGGCTAACCGGTCTGTAGTTTCCCGGTTCGCCCCTGGAGCCCTTTTTAAATATTGGGGTTACATTTGCTATCCTCCAGTCTTCAGGTACAATGGATGATTTTAATGATAAGTTACAAATTTTTACTAATAGGTCTGAAATTTCATTTTTTAGTTCCTTCAGAACTCTGGGGTGTATACCATCCGGTCCAGGTGATTTACTACTCTTCAGTTTGTCAATCAGGCCTACCACATCTTCTAGGTTCACCGTGATTTGATTCAGTCCATCTGAATCATTAGCCATGAAAACCTTCTCCATTACGGGTACCTCCCCAACATCCTCTTCAGTAAACACCGAAGCAAAGAAATCATTTAATCTTTCCGCGATAGCCTTATCTTCTGTAAGTGCCCCTTTAACCCCTCGATCATCTAATGGTCCAACTGACTCCCTCACAGGCTTTCTGCTTCGGATATATTTAAAAAAGTTTTTACTGTGAGTTTTTGCCTCTACAGCCAACTTCTTTTCAAATTCTCTCTTAGCCTGTCTTATCAATGTCTTACATTTAACTTGCCAATGTTTATGCTTTATCCTATTTTCTTCTGTTGGATCCTTCTTCCAATTTTTGAATGAAGATCTTTTGGCTAAAATAGCTTCTTTCACCTCCCCTTTTAACCATGCCGGTAATCGTTTTGCCTTCTTTCCACCTTTCTTAATGTGTGGAATACATCTGGACTGTGCTTCTAGAATGGTACTTTTTAACAATGACCACGCCTCTTGGACATTTTTTACTTTTGTAGCTGCTCCTTTCAGTTTTTTTCTAACAACTTTTCTCATTTTATCAAAGTTTCCCTTTTGAAAGTTTAGCACGAGAGCCTTGGATTTGCACACTGTTCCTTTTCCAGTCATTAAATCAAATTTGATCATATTATGATCACTATTGCCAAGCGGCCACACCACCGTTACCTCTCTCACCAAGTCCTGTGCTACACTGAGAATTAGATCTAAAATTGCTCCCTCTCTCGTCGGTTCCTGAACCAATTGCTCCATAAAGCTATCATATATTCCATCCAGGAACGTTATCTCTCTTGCGTGACCCGATCATACATTTACCCAGTCTATATTGGGGTAATTGAATTTAAAATGAACTTTGAATGCCTGAAGTTATAATAAAAGTATATTTGAAGTTTCAATGGAACTGTATATTCTTTCCTGCACCATGTTTATGTGAATACTTGCTTATGTGCAAGGTTTGCTTCGGTTGATTTTTGGTAATTGAAGTCTCCCATTATTACTGCACTACCAATTTGGTTAGCTTCCCTAATTTCTCTTAGCATTTCACTGACCATCTCACCATCTTGACCAGGTGGACGGTAGTAAACCCCTATCACTGTAGTCTTCCCTGACACACAAGCCTCGGTTTTTTCCCCCCTCCTGGTAAAATCAACTGTGATAACCATGGATTCCTTATGGAGTGCATTAACATCTTTAGAAACAGCTATTTCCAACTTGACTAAGATAGCTTTGGACACAAATCATCATGTTCTTACAATGGAAAGCACAGTTATATCTCATATTACAAACCTGTAGCAAATGGAATCTCGTGTTTCAACACTAGAGACTTTTCAACATAAGGGGGTCATTTTCCAACCTGTGTTATGGTGTTTTTGCATGCAAAAAATGCATCAATGCAAGTGAAAAGCACCATAATGTGATGCTAATTTTTAAAAGAGGATGGATTGGAATTTTTTTATTGGTGTTAAGCTGTGTGATGAATTGCAATTTTTTTCACAAATTGTGCTTTGGGCATTTTTAGGAACAGGCTTGAGATGTGAAAGTAGAGAGAGAGAGAGAGAGAGAAAGAGAAAGAGAAAGAGAGAGAGAGAGACTAGCTACAAGGCTCTCATACTAGGTAGGTAATTTTACGTCTATAGGAGGGCCTCCTAGCTACTTGAGGTGAGGTTTAGGTATTACTGTAGGGGTTAGGGGCCACTTTGATATGCAGAGTGCTACGTACGAACAGAACAGTGCACTCTTGTGAAGATTTGATGACTTTCAGAGTGAGGAAACTCACCCAAAGATGAGATTTGTGCAATCTTCTCTCAACCTAGTTTGATGGACTCTTTACCTGGGTAACAACAAGCTAGGTTGAAAGAACATTGTACAAATCTCATCTTGGAGTGAGTTTCCTCACTCCGTAGGTCATCAAATCTTCACAAGAGACCACTGTTCTGTTCGTACGTCTCACGTTGAATGTGAAAGTGGCCCCTAACCCCCTACACTAATACTTAAACCTCACCTCGAGTTACTAGGTAGGCCTACCATAGGGATACAAATACCTGTCTAGGGAGGAGCCACTATGGCAAGGCTTGTTCTCTCTCTCTCTCTCTCTCTCTCATATGAAAGAGCAGTGTAGTTATTAGCTGTTTCACGGCACATGATAAATCCCAACTTTACATTTGCTCCACCCCCTGAATGAAAAATTTGCATTTGCAAATCACATTAACTGCTGTTAGCGTGGAATTATCACACTTGGTAACTCCTTGGAAAATGTTTGTTATATACAATAGAAAGGTTAGTACAAAAGGAACATAATGATCAATTATGAGAGAAATTAAATTAATTATAATGATATCATATATATATACATTTTTTAGAATTAATCACACAGTGGATTACAATCGGCCAAACAAGTGTGGCATTCCGGATCACACACATTTCAACCTGAGTCCTAATTAAATTGAGGTAAAGTTCCCTTACTTGTTGAATTATTTCGTTCCAGATAATTCAAAATGGGCAAACTAGAAATTGATAATGAGTATTTTACAGAAGCCTTTTATTCAAATGATTTTATAATTCTTATGTTAAGAATTTTCACCTCCCCATGTTGTAATGTCACAGTTTAATGTCACCTTTTTTATGATATTCACACATTTTTCAGATATACATGCTTTTATTTTATTTTCCTTTAATATTTATTGGTTTGATTGATTATTTATTATTGATTTTTGTATATTTTAATTATGCATTTTATGATTTGTTTTTAGCCCCTGAGGCAACCATTTGCTAATGGTGAAATTCAGCCAGAGTCGGGCTTTAAGATTATATACGTCTCCACTACAATAAAGATTTGAAAAAGACTTTGGCGTCTAACCTTGGTTTCTTCCTGACAGCTTTCTTAGACCACCTACCTTCGTGTTTTTTAGGGGCTGACCAATGGAACCGGTAGCTCCTGTGACATAGTAAGAGCAAAGGATATCGGCGCCATTTTGATTACTGGCAGCCAATGGCCCGAGTGCAGGAGATCGCTCCCGGACCCCGCTGGACCATCAGGGACTTTTGGCAAGTCTTGGGGGACCCTCCTGTCCCCCACAAGACTTGCCAAAAGTCCCTGGTGGTCCAGCAGGGGTCTGGGAGCGATCTCACTGTTGGCTGCCAGTAGGAGCACAAGATGGCACCGGCCATCCATTGCTCCTACCATGTGATAGGGGCTGACCAATGGCACCGGGAGCCCCTGTGACATAGTAGGTCAAAGGCTATTGGCACCATTTTGATGTGAGGTAGGCCAGATAACCCGACGGCACGGAGGGAGAAATCGCTTGCGGGACCCCGCTGGACCACCAGGGATGTTAGTAAGTCTTGGGGAGGGATCGGGATGCTGGGGGGGGGGGGGGGTTGTATTTAATGTATTAAAGTAAATGTTAATGCTTGGGGTGGGTGTTTTTGAGCTTCGTTTTCCTGCGTCATTTTTTGGGCCCGTTTCGTTTTTCCTTGTTTAGTTTTTTGTTTGTTTTTCCAAAAAACTAACCGAGGAAAAATGAACTTTACCCCGAAGCGTCCAACTCAAAAAATGACCCGGTAGAAAAAACTGAAGCACATCTCTAATAAATATGCTATTACCATAAAATACACCCTTCTTATCACATGCAATATTTTGATGAATCTAGCCCTAATTTTGTTCAATCAGCGGTAGTACATTACAAAATATTGAGAATACTTTGAAATCTTTAAATTTAAGGGTTCTTGGTCGGGATATCCTTAACCCCTGGCTCACCAGTAAGGCAGGAGCTGCCAGCCTGAAGAGAAGAGCATTGGCAGCAGGAGACCGCAGGCCCACTGGAGGGATTCCGTGGAGAGGTAGGAGCAGACGGACGGAGAGAGACATCATTTGGACTTACGATCTCAGAGCAACCAGCGAAGGTAAAGCCCTGTGAGGCAGTTGGAGGAGCTGGGCTGGACTCTGCTGGAGAACTGGAGTCTTTGGGCGTGGGCTATGGCATCGGCCTAGCAACGGGTGGAGGAGGTGGAGAAGTGAACTGAGAACCTCCAAGGCAAGTAATATTACAACAGCCTGGTGAAATAACTTTATCTACAATTTGGATAGCCCTACAATCAATTGAGAAAGCTATAATGGGACTCACTAAAGAAGTGCATGATGTGAAAATACAAGTAAATTTAAACGCAAATGAAATAGCTTCTCAGAATAAAAAAATAGAAAAAATGGAAGTTCAGATGTTAGAAATGGAAAGAATACAAACAGCTATAATACAGAAAGATGGAGAATGGGACAAAAGATTGGAAAGGATGGAAAATAGCCTTAGATCTCACAATCTAAGGTTTATAAATTTTCCTGTACTAAGAAATATAACACCTTTGGATCTTTTTAAGTTGTATGTGTCTCAAATATTGAAAATTCCCGAAGAAATAAAACCAGTTATTACCAAGGCATACTACTTATATCCAAATGATTGAAATCAGAAAAGTCTTCAAGAGCTGGATCAAATGCCACCTGATTTAACAACGTTGTTAGACTCGTCTCAAGAATTGATAGTTTCTCAGTGGAGACCATTACTACTAGTTTCTTTCGCTTTTCTAATGGATAAAAACATCATCTTTAAACAGTATTTCAGAAACAATCAAGCTCTCTTTTTCGGCCAAAAAATATGGTGCTATCCTGACCTGGTAAAGCAAATGCAAATAAGAAGGAAATTATTTCTAAATATGAAGGGTGAGGCACTCCAAAAGGGTGCATCACTCAAATTACAATTTCCATTTAAATGCTGTTTGTTATATCAAGGGCAAAGATATGTTTTGTTTTTTTTAACCTCAAGAGCTAAGGTCCTTCTTGGATACTCACTCCACACCTAGTTAAAGCCTGTTGTTTTGGTGAAATAGTAAATTTGGTTGGGTGGGTCTGCTTAGGTTATCCATTATGTATGAATTAATTTTTATTATGCACTAGCTCTGTATTTCCTAGCTCTCCTGTATTTCTTCTATTTTTATTTAAGTGCAGAGTGTTTGTTTTTCTTGAAAGTAATTTTGAAATTGTGTATATTTCTATTTCTTTACTTAAGAGATTTCAACAACAAGTGGATACTTGTAATATTTTTAAAATGCAATAAATTAAAAATTAAAAAAACACAAAAATTTAAAGGTTCTTAATTTCTCTTATGAAAACTTGATATCACCTTATGAGATGTTTAAGTCTTATCTTATACATATTTAAAAAATGTCTACCAAAGCTTTGCCAGTAATTTCCAAGATTTATTATCTTCCCTTTAAAGAGGATGATATAACTGAAAATCAGCCATTGGATTCATCACTGAATCTGATGGATATTTTAGAGTCATCCATAGAGACTACTATATTAAAAAGGGCAACCCTTTTAGTCCCTTTTGCTTTTCCATTGGATAGAACTTCAGTATTATGGCTCTTTATGTGTAACCATTTATTGTTATTTCATTGCTATGAAATATGGATGTATCCAGATATATCTAGAGTGTCTCAAGATTGAAGGAAGAAATTCCTTAGTAATCATTCACAGGTATTATCAAAAGGGACTAAGTTAATTCTGAGATATCCCAGTAAGTGTATAATGAAATATTTAAATTCTAATTGTGTATTTTTCAAACCATCTCAACTGTGTAGTTCTGGACTCTCATGCTCAAGAATCTCCTATACAGTATTAGGTTCGGGCGAATAGATTATTTTTTTCTGGTGGATCTCTATGTTTCCTCTTATGAAGAATTTATTTTTCCTGTATATCGATCTTTATACATTTGCCCCTACTCATTGCCTAATTATGAGGATAAACTGTGAATTTGCTTTTTGTCTGCTTTTTGTTTGAATGATTGCATAGTTTATCTGTATTTCCTAACAAGTGGATTATTTTTGTTATATTTGAAAATGCATAAAAATAAAATAAAAAAAAGGCCTTTCATTTTTCCCGACTTCACAACATAATGCATTTAAATTTAGAGTAGATTTTAAGAGGGTTATATGCCCGTTATCATTAAAACATTTTTTTCATATTATTCTGTCAGAAATACCATCTACTTCTCTTATTAAAATAAAAAGTAACTGGTGTCCTCCAGGTCCATTACATCCTATATTATACAATTTTAAAAAATTGGTGTTGGAAAAAGTAGATCATGGAAAGAAAATGATAAATATAGGTTGAATCTTCAGAAGGAAGACAGATTAGCACTTCAGCATTTAAAAAAAGACAACACAGTACTATTAAATAAGCCTGATAAGGGCTGTGCAATCGTCATTCATGATAAATAAGATTATATCACTTGGATAGAATGTCAATTGAGAGGTAGCATTAGTTATAAAAGATTAATGGGAGATCCAACTCAGCATTTACTAGGGATGTGCAGACCAAAAGTTTAAGTTCATAAGTCCATAAGTCGAAAGGGGGTCCCATTTGCGGTCAATATGGACATATGGAGAATTCCATAAGTTGAGTCTATGTCCATATGTGCAAATAAAAATTTAAACCCCTCACCCGCCTTAATCCCCCTCCCCCCAAGACTTACCAAAACTCCCTGGTGGTCCAGCGGGGTCAGGACGCCATTCCTGAACTCCTTTGCAAGGAGCACGTGACGTCGGCGTCACGTCGGAGTGACGCAGTGTCACGTGATTCCCCTCTGGTTCGCTCCCGGACCCCTCGTTGGGCTCAAAAGGAACTTTTGGCCAGCTTGGGGGGGCCTCCTGACCCCCCCAAGCTGGCCAAAAGTGCCTTTTGGGCCCAACAAGGGGTCCGGGAGCGAACCCGAGGGGAATCACGTGACGTCGGCGCCACGTCAGAGTGACGCGGTCAGAGTGACGCGGTCAGAGTGACGCGGTCAGGAGGCCCCCCCAAGCTGGCCAAAAGTGCCTTTTGGGCCCAACGAGGGGTCCGGGAGCGAACCCGAGGGGAATCACGTGACGCCGTGTCACTCCGACGTGACGCGGACATCACGTGATTCCCCACGCGTCCGCTCCCAGACCCTCACAGAACTTTTGGCCAGCTTTGGTAAGTCTTGGGGGGGGGGATTAAGGAGGGTGAGGGGTTTAAATTTTTATTTAGATCAACAATCGCGATTTCCAACGTATTCAACATAGCTATGTTGAATAAGTTGGAAATCCGATCGTTTAAGCCTCATCTTTTTTTTAAGTTAAAAAAAAAAAAAAGTTGCGTTTTCCATTTAAGTTCAAAACGAATGCACACCCCTAGCATTTACAACTGATTATATGAGACATTACAAAACAGCCTTTAATGATTGGATATAATTAGAGATGACTATTCATTTTTGTTGCGCTTCCTGGCCGCGTATGCTCCGCAGCTGGGCCTGCTCACCTCTCCAAACTGTCCACAAGCTCAGGTCTCCTCTCTTCTGCCAGTCCCGGCTGTCCCCATCACTCACTTCGGCCCGCTCCGACTTTGGCAACGTTAAAGGCCTCCCAGCGGAGCTCCCACTCGGGCTCCATGTCTGGCGTCTCCTTGGCCCCGCCCCTAGGCACGCGCGTGGCCGACCTCCTTCTATTTAAAGGGCCAAGTGCGGGAAACCTGGCCGGGCGGCTCAGTGATGACATCATCCCTGCATAGTATATAAGTGAGGCCCTGTTCCCCAGGACCTTGCCTTGGCAATCGGGTTGATCACCTTGTAATAGCAAGTTTGCCTTCCTATGTTTCCTGTGTCTCCTGTTCCAGTTTCTTGTTCCAGCATCTCCTGTGTCTCCAGTTCCAGCGACTCCTATGTCTCCAGTCCCAGCGTCTCCTGCTCCTTCGTCTTTCCATCCCTGGTAGTACCCTTTGGACTGACCTCACAGTACTGACCTCTGCTTGTTTCTTTACTCCTTGATCACTGCCTGACCTGACCTCTGCCTGGAACTCTGACTATTCTTGATTGCTGCCTGCCCTGACCTCTGCCTGGGACTACACTTTGTTCGCTGCCTGCCCTGACCGCTGCCTGGAACACCATCTACTCTCAACTGCCACCTGGAACCTGACCTCCTGTTTGACTTGACCATATCTGATCTGACCTCTGCTACCGACCCTGCCTGGCTGACCACTCTACTCCAGGACTCTGGCCTCGATTCTCGCTATACACTCGGACACTCTATTTTGGCCTCCTGCAACCTCTGGACTTCATAGAAATGACGGCAGAAGAAGACCAACCGGTCCATCCAGTCTGCCCAGCAAGCTTCACACATTTGTTCTCATACTTAACTGTTTCTCTTGGCTCTTAGTAATCTTATGTTCTAATTCCCTTTTCACCCCCACCATTAATGTAGAGAGCAGTGCTGGAGCTGCTTCCAAGTGAAATATTAAGTTTGATTAGTTGGGTAAGCGGCAGCATAGCTCTCTGCCATGAAGCAGAGGGCAATGCTGGAAATGTGTGAAGTATCAGTTTTTCTTTTCCCCTGTCATTGAAGCAAGGAGTCATGCCGGACATGCACCGAAAGTGAAGAATGCCTTGAAAGTCACATTAACTATCATCAAATATTGAAAAGCCTAATAATTGGTAATACCTATAAGCCCATGAACCCATCCCTGTTTTTTTTTCTTTTTTTCTTTTCTTTTTTTAATTGGGAGATGGATGCCCTTCATCCTTCTACTCTGTGAAGGTGGACACCTACCACCGGCCACTGGCATCCCGCTCCGTTAATGCCTCTGTGGCTACTGCCGCTCCATGCAGTGTTTTACTACCTGCTCTTTATATGCGTCCTCTAGAACTGATGGATCCCATCCCTGGGTTTTTTTATTATTTATTTAATTGGGAGATGACAGCCCTCCATCCTTCCGCTCCGTGAAGGTGGACACCTACCACTGGCCACTGGCATCCCGCTCCGTGAATGCCTCTGTGGCTACTGCCGCTCTGTGCAGTATTTTACTACCTGCTCTTTATATGGACACCTACCACTGGCCACTGGCATCCCGCTCCGTGAATGCCTCTGTGGCTACTGCCGCTCCGTGCAGTATTTTACTACCTGCTCTTTATATGTGTCCTCTAGACCTGATGGATCCCATCCCTGTTTTGTTTTTTGTTTTTGTTTTTTATTTAATTGGGAGATGACAGCCCTACATCCTTCCGCTCCATGAAGGTGGACACCTACCACTGGCCACTGGCATCCCGCTCCATGAATGCCTCTGTGGCTACTGCCGCTCCGTGCAGTATTTTACTACCTGCTCTTTATATGCGTCCTCTGGACCTGATGGATCCACAATATTTATCCCATGCCCCTTTGAAGTGCTTCACAGTTTTGGACTTCACCACTTCCTCCGGAAGGGCATTCCAGGCATCCACCACTCTCTCCGTGAAGAAATTCTTCCTGACATTGGTTCTTAGTCTTCCTCCTTGGAGCCTCAGCTCGTGACCTCTGGTTCTGCTGATTTTTTTCTGTTGGAAAAGGTTTGTCATTGTCTTTGGATCGTTAAAGTTTTTCATGTATCTGAAAGTTTGAATCATATCACCCCTGCTCCTCCTTTCCTCCAGGGTGTACATATTTAGATTCTTCAATCTCTCCTCGTATGTCAACCGATGAAGACCCTCCACCTTCCTGGTCGCCCTTCTCTGTACCGCCTCCAACTTGTCCTTGTCTCTTTGTAGATACGGTCTCCAGAACTGAACACAGTACTCCAGGTGAGGCCTCACCAAGGACCTGTACAAGGGGATTATCACTTCCCTTTTCTTACTCGATATTCCTCTCTCTATGCATCCCAGCATTCTTCTGGCTTTTGCAATAGCCTTGTCGCATTGTTTCGCCGACTTCATATCATTAGACACTATCACCCCAAGGTCTCTCTCCTGCTCCGTGCACATCAGCCTTTCCCCCCCCATCGAATACAGTTCATTCGGATTTCCACTCCCCAAATGCATGACTTTGCACTTCTTGGCATTGAATTTCAGCTGCCATATCTTCGACCACTCTTCCAGCTTCCTTAAATCCCGTCTCATTCTCTCCACTCCTTCCGGCGTGTCCACTCTGTTGCAGATCTTAGTGTCGTCCGCAAAAAGACAAACCTTACCTTCTATCCCGTCCGCAATGTCGCTCACAAAGATATTGAACAGGACCGGTCCCAACACCGATCCTTGCGGTACACCACTTAAAACCGCTCTCTCTTCAGAGAAAGTTCCATTTACCATCACGCATTGTCTTCTGTCCGTCAACCAGTTTGCAATCCAGGTCACCACTTCGGCACTCACTCCCAAGCTTTTTGTTTTATTCACCAGTCTCCTTCTCTGAACACTGACTGCGCACCCTTGTTTGTGATGGGCACTCCCTTGTGCTTTCTCTCTTGGAGACCCTGCAAGGCCCACCTAAGACCAGGTGCCCCGGGTAACCAAGGGCTCAACTTGAGGGATCCCCGGGTTGCTATTGGTGAAGCTCTAGCTAGCCTCTGTCTCCTCTGTGTTCTACCTCCTGGTGGAAGATGCTTTCCAGGTCCGACTGGAGGGCCGTACCAATCCTGCACTAGGCCAAGGGTCCACTCCTAGTGCAAGTTTTTGCCGAATTGCAAAATTTCAACGAAATTGTCCAATTCGGCATGGATCGGAGGACCCGAAAACGATCGGGCTTTCCCTGAAATTTCGGGGAAAATCATTTTTCGGGTTAGCACAGGGAGGAGGGGAAAATTTATTAAAAAAAAAATCCAAACCCACCCCAACCCTTCAAATTTACATAATTACAACCCCCCCCACACACACCATCCTGATCCCCCCAACAAGAATTACTGAAAGCCCTGGTGGTCCAGCGGGGGTCCCGAGAGTGATCTTCTGCTCTTGGGCCATTGTGCCTGCCAGGAATCAAAATGACGCCGGTGGCCCTTTGCCCTTACCATGTGACAAGGGCTACCAGTGCCATTGGTCAGCCCCTGTCACATAGTAGGAGTAATGGACGGCCGGCGTCATCATAGAAAATGGCATGGGCCATCCATCGCTCATTTCATGTGACAGGGGCCGACCAATGGCACCTGTAGCCCCTATCACATGGTAAGGGCAAAGGGCCACTGGAGCCATTTTGATTAGTGGCAGCCGACGGCCCAAGAAGGAAAGATCACTCCCGGGACCCCTCTGGACCACCAGCATTTTTAGTAAGTCTTGGGGGGGATCGGGATGGTGGGGGGGAGGGTTGTAATTAAGTAAATTTGAAGGGTTGGAGTGGGGTTTTTTTTCATGGAAAATTGCCCAAAAAAAAACTGAGCCGCAGGAAAACAACATTTTCCACGAGGCGCCCAAACTGCAGCTCAACCCAAAAACTTTAAACGATGCACATCTCTGGATACAATACAAGTAAAGAATACACTTTTATTAATAAAATACATCCAAGGATTCCAACTATATGCACCTTGCAAAAATTCACAAAGTACTACAAAATCCACTGGGATGTCCAATTATTTCTTCCAACAAGTCACTTCTAGAACCATTGTCTAAATTTGTAGATTGTTTTTTGAGAGGTCAGGTATCATAAAGGGCTACATATTGTTATGCTTGCCGCCTGCAGCAGCCCCAATGGTGCGGCCCTCTCACCTCTTTACACAAGCTTCAGGCTCCAGCTCCTCGTCACTGACAGCGGTGGGCTGCCAGTCCCAACCTCAGACTTCCGCCAGCACCTCCAGCCCTGCTCTGCTTCCCAGGACCTCCAGCCAGGATACCTCCATCTGTCATTCTTTTCCGCAGGGTTTGCAGAGAGATGTTGGCAGCAGTGTCGCACCCCTCCCTAGGCTCTCACGCGGGCACCAATGAAACCTTGAAAGGGCCCACAGCGGGAACCTGGCCGCAGACCCGGATGCTGACATCAGTTCACTCAGCATTTAAATGCTCAGGTCCCTCACTGAAGCATTGCCTTTGCAACAGGTCCCCTTGGTCTCCTGTTCCAGGTTTCCTCATACTCATTGCTTCTCCATGAGCCTTGCTTCGTGTTCTTGTTAATCCAAGTTCCTAGTTCCTGTTCCATGTTCATCTCGTCTGTGTGCTGATTGACTTCCTGGTTCTGACCATAGCTATGCCTGACCTTTTCTGCCTTCTCCAATCCTGACCACTGCTATGCCTGACCTTGCCTGCCTTCACCAAGCCTGACCACTGCTACGCCTGACCTTGCCTGCCTTCTCTGAGCCTGACCACTGCTATGCCTGACCTTGCCTGCTTTCTCCAAGCCTGACCACTGCTACGCCTGACCTTGCCTGCCTTCTCCGAGCCTGACCACTGCTACGTCTGACTTTGCCTGCCTTCTTCGAGCCTTGACCATTGCTACGAATGACTTCGCCTCACACTTTCTTGAGTCCAGAGTTCCACATTGCTTGCTACACCTTCCAAGTGCTGCCAGCTTCCATTCAAGCTTGACAGCGACGTCTCTGTCCTTATTCTCTGGACATGGACAATTAAGGCTTCAGCCTTCCTTTGCTCAGGCACCTTGAGTTCCTGTTCCATTTCCTGTCCAAGATAGGACCACACCATCTGCTGGCTGCTGTCTCTGGGCTGAACCATCTACTACCTGTACTTAACCTTGAGGCCTGCCTAAATCCTGCTGGCCCTGGGACCCGAAGGCTCAACCCGAGGGGAACGAGGGCTGGTATAGATGAAGCTCCAGTGGCCTCCAGCTTTAGCCCACTCCGCCTGCTGATGCTGGGGACCCATAGGCCCTCGCCTTTGGGTTGCATCAACCCCACCTCAGCCCAAGGATCTACCTCCTATGCATCACATATGTTCAAGATTAGGGATTTGAATCGTGTGATCGATCATCTTAATGATCGATTTTGGCTAGGGGGGGGGGGGAATCTGATCGTCTTAGTTTTTTTGGTTAAAAAATCATTTTATCGGGGGAGGGTGGAGGGCAGGAAAACTGGCACACCAAAACAACCCTAAAACCCACCCCGACCCTTTAAAACTAATCCCCCACCCTCCCGAAACCCCCCCCCAAATGTTTTAAATTACATGGGGTCCAGTGGGGGGTCCCGGCGCGATCTCCTGCTCTTGGGCCACGGCTGCGTTAATAGAAATGGCGCCGGTGGCCCTTTGCCCTTACCATGTGACAGGGCAAAGGTAGCGCCGGTGCCAATTTGGTTCCTGGCACCCGATGTCACGAGTGCAGGAGATCGCTCCCGGACCCCCGCTGGACACCCAGGGACTTTTGGCAAGCTTGGGGGGGCCTCCTGAACCCCTCAAGGCTTGCCAAAAGTCCAGCAGGGGTCCGGGAGGGCCTCCTGTACGCGGGCCGTATTGCCAATTTTCAAAATGGCGCCGGTGCTACCTTTGACCTAACTATGTCATACGGGCCGACGTCTCTAAGTACAGAGCTGTTTACTTTGCTTTTCCACTGAAAGCTGTTGGGTTAATGTTCTACTTTCAGCTTTTAACAACTCAACTTCAGTAAGATGTGTCTCCTGAAGAGACAAGTTCTGAAAATCAAGCTTTTTGGTTCTTTGATCCTTTCCACTATTTTGACTATTAATCCCAGCTAATTGTATTTGTATCTCTGTCAATTGGTTTTTTAAAGACTTAATCTTTTTGTCTAACTGTTATTTCTACATTTTAATAACTGATTTTAATTCCTGAGTTTTATTTGTTTCATAATCAGAAACCCCCTCAGAGTTCTTCTCTCTGATTATCTCCTGCAATGTTTGTATTTGTTCAAGGTATTGAGGTAGTTTATCTAAATAAGGGTCTGTAGGCTGGGCTTTAGCGACCTTTTTCTCTAAAGCTTCTATTTTTTCTGTTAACCCCAGATTCTGTTTTGCCATTAGCTTATGATCTGCTTCTTGCAGTGCACATTTTTAAATGTAATCATACATCCTTGCTCTCAGCTGGCTAATGTATTTTCCAATACTTGATCGGTTGCCTGTATATGTGAGTTATCACTTTGCATTAATTCTCTCAGTAAGTGCAAAGTGGTAGCATATTCAGCTAATGTTTTAAGGCTTAATTTAGACTCAATAACCAAGAATTGCAATTTCGTTAAGTATTGATTAGTAACATTGCCTAGCTGCAGAGCAGATATGTTTGTTTCAAATTCTCCCATACCCTAGAGATCTGGAATGCCACATATTCTTTTTTTGTGAAAATGTGTGTGACCTTCACTAGCCCTTCATTTTCTAGTTCAACTAAATATATCTGCATATATGATGTTATATATATGGATAGGTGAGGTCTATCCAGTTTCAGTGGAACCCCCAAACTATAAGCAGGTTTAGGGGTGCAGGGATCTATCTGCTACAAGACACTGCCAGCTGCCCTCCCACCTTACTTGTGATCCTAAATCAGGGACAAGATAACATGTATTCTCCTAAGGAATAGACTTTTATTTATCAGATTTGGTGGGACATAGCATTGATAAAATGACAACAGAATTTATACATTTAGAACGAAAAAGATCGGGGATCGGTCAAAACCCAATTATACTCAACAACCAAAAAATAGAGTTCGCAGATAAAGTACGGAACCTAGGCGTAATAATAGACACAGAACTAAGCTTAAAACAACACATATCTCTAAAAGTAAAGGAAGGATATGCCAAACTAATGGTGCTAAAAAGACTTAAACCGCTTCTAACAACCACCAACTTCCGATCAGTACTTCAAGCGCTGATTTTTGCCAGTACCGACTACTGTAACGCCCTTATGCTAGGTCTACCATACACGTCACTAAGACCACTACAGATATTGCAAAACACAGCTGCTAGAATTTTAACCGGCAAAAGCAAAAGAGACCACATCACAGAAACCCTAGCAGAACTGCACTGGCTACCCATTGAACAAAGAATTCAGTATAAAACACTATGCACCATACATAAATTAATATACAATGAAAAAGCAGACTGGCTGAACACAGCACTTCGTGTACACGTCCCAAATAGGAACCTGAGATCTGCCAACAAAGCACTCCTCACTATTCCATCAATCAAAACAGCTAGACTCACACAAGTAAGAGAAAGAGCTCTATCCCTCGCAGGACCCATACTCTGGAACACCATGCCCACAGAGCTGAGACTACAAAGCAACAACAAAACCTTCAGAAAAAATCTAAAAACCTGGCTATTTAAACTAGCTTACCAAAAAGAGAAAGGAGAATAAGACTCAAGGGAAAGCAGGTACAAACAAACAATTGAACAACAAACACATAACCAAAATCTATGTATATAATTTTAAACAGAATAAGTTTCATTCTCTTAAAGCTAAGCAAAAGGATGAAAGTGCAATGATAAAGATAATATAGTAACCTAAACTGTTAAAATGTAAACTGGAAATGACTCATTACACTTACCAATTAATATCATTTACAAACTATGTTACCGACCCTAAAATGGCACCTATGTAAATTAAGATACGTTGGCCTCTTTTTATGTGCCTTAATGTAAACCGTTGTGACGGTTCCCACCAAACGACGGTATAGAAAAATGTTAAATAAATAAATAAATAAATAAATAAATAAATCTCTAACATCCTGGTCACTAAGCAGCAGTTTTTCCTAAATAAAGTTCTATAACAAAACATGCCATAAACCTTAGCCTGCTTAATATATTAACTCTTATGGCTAACTTACTTACCCTTGATTACAATTTCAGGTGATACCTCTGTTCACCTCTGAAGCAGGTTCAGGCTGGAGAGCTGGAGAATGTGGGCAGGGAAGAAGCTTGCATCCTGGGCTTGGTGCTGGCAGAGCGAGTGGGCTGTACAGGATGGTGGCTAGCTTCTGGATCTGGTGCTTGCCAGCTGTCTAGGCTGGTTCTCACCCTTCACCATCTATGACTCCATGTCACTCTCCACACCTGAGCCGTGGTCTCCTCTCTCTGATCACATGGCCATACCTGGTCTTCTCCCTTCTCAATAGTTGGAAGGGCTGGTCTGCTTCTGACCCCCCTTTCCTTTCTGGTATACTTCAGCACAGGCTCTCACTATCTGGGATTTCTCCCAGGGTTTGTGCTCTCTTTCCCCCTCTTTTCTTCAGGGGGCTTGCAACTTCAGCCTTTCTCCTCCTTTTGGTTTCAGGGTACTCTCCCCAGGGGTTACATTGCCTGCCTTTTCTCCCAGGGTTTGCGTTCAAGGTTTGTGCCTCCTCCCTTCTTATTTGCCCCTCTGTCTTATACTTCCCAGCTGATGGATATGCCTAATCTCAAGCATAACCTCTTGGTGGGTGGAGGATCTTTTGTCACATTGCAGGTCTTTTTCCCCCTCCCCATTGCTTCTGGGGAGTCCTTCCACATTGCAGATCTTCTTCCCCCTCCCATTCCTTTGGGGGTAGAACTGCCATGTCTTTATGCCAAGCTGTGTGTCAGAGTATTTTCTCTGTCTCAGGATGCCCTCCCCATTATAGGGTGAGGGTCTTTCTGACCTCTGCCTGCTTTGCTGTCCTTGACACTTGCTTAGGATCTTAAGTCATTGCCTCTCTGTCTCCTTTATATTTGCACAGGGAGTGACAAACAGGCGCATCACGCTAAGAGATCGGGCATTCTCTACAGCCATTCCACCGTTATGGAACTCCATCCCCTCAAACCTCAGACTGGAAACTTGCATCTCAACTCTCAAAAAAAGACTAAAGACTTGGATATTCATACAAGCATTCCCGGACTCAAACTGACCTATCTCTCCCACGCCAATCCTTATCACCACCTTCACCATGATTAACCATCTCCTCTATTGTTTACATGTTTAAATTAATTATTTAACATGTCCTTTCTCTTCTTTCTCCGCCAAGTTCTAATCACCCTGTTATATGTAACTGCCTTTTCCGCACCATTGTTTTAGTTTATGTTTACGATACACCCCTGTTTTATGTGAACCAGCATGATGGGACTGCGTTCTCGAATGCCGGTATATAAAAACCTGAAATAAATAAATAAATAAATATCCGTCAGTGTATCAGGGCAAGGCCTCTTCATTTTTCTCAGAATCAAGGTTTTAAAGTTCACCTGGGCAAAGTTTTTTCTTATTTCTTGCTGTGATAGTGCCTTTTGGGGCCTGTCACAATTTTGCCTGTACATGGCTATTATAATTCATGATAGTGGAAAAATGAGATAACTCCCTACACTAACTGTTGGCGAACATAAACCACATTTTTAATTTCTTCCAAAATTTTGTTAAATTCACCTCTTCTCTCAGGTCCAGAGGTATACTATTCCACAAACTTGGAATGACCATAGAAAATGATCTGCTACCCAAATGGGAATGTAAATACCGTCTTCCTACAGAACATACATTTCTTTTAGACACAAATGCCATTTAAGAGAATCTTTCAATGAAAGAGAGCAGAACCATTCAAAATTTTTAAATTCCAAAACCAAGTTCTTGAACCTACATTGGTCTACAATAGGTAGCCAATACAAGTCCCATAACAAAGGTTTGGCTGGAGTTCTCTGAGATTTTCCCAAAACCATTCAGGCAGAAGTGTTTTCAAAAAGTTGTATTTTTCAAATCAATTTTCCCTGTAATACCACATATATTGCATTACAATAGCCCAGCTAAGGGCCAGATTTTAATACCTACGTGCGGGCGTAGATTTGTGCATGCAACCCAGCATGCACAAATCTACGCCCGATTTTATAACATACGCACGCAGCAGCGGGCATGTTATAAAATCCGGGGTCGATGCGCAAGGAGGTGCACACTTGTGCATCTTGCGCACGCCGAGCCCTAGGGGAGCCCCAATGGCTTTCCCTGTTCCCTCCGAGGCCGCTCAGAAATCGGAGCAGCCTTGGAGGGAACTTTCCTTCCACCCCCACCTTCCCCTCCCTTCCCCTCCCTTCCCCTCTCTAACCCACCCCTCAGCCCTACCTAAAACCCCCTCACCTTTATTTTGCAATTTGCGCCTGCCTCTGGGCAGGCATAGGTTGCATGTGTCGATCGAGTTCCGGCGTGCAATCCCCCAGCCTAGCGGCCCTACGGAGGCCTCTGGCCATTGCCAGTTTCACCAGTCAGTTTGCAGTTCATCCAGACAAGGTAAAGGAATTCCAAAGCCACCTAGGTCAAGAGCCTCCCTTTTTCCCTGTTAACCCCAACCCTTTAAACCCTGCTGACAGGCCTATACTTTTTTGTTTTTTGAATTACAGGCCATCCATAGCAGATGTAAGGTTACATGGTAAGGGACCCCAGAGCATGCTTATGCATATTAGATTTTTGCATGCTGATTTCATTGACAAATCCAAGAATGCCCATGCCCATCCAGATCATGCCCATGCCATGCCTCTTTTTTATTTATTTATTTATTTATTTATTTATGTTCTATACCGACCTTCATGGTCATAACCATATCAGATCGGTTTACATAGAACAAGGGGTTATAACTTTAACAAATCATTTAACAACAAGGAGCAAAAAAAAAAGTTACAATCAACAGGGTTGAATAACTTGGAGGCTAGAATAGCCGGAAAATAGGATAGGGGTACAGAGGTTAACAAAGAACAATTGAGAATTAGGAGATTGAACGTATTAGGTACTTATTAGTAGGTTCCTGGTTGCATGATTGGTGAGGTATGGCTAAAGGCCATTTGTATGTTTCTGAGGGTTATGGGAAGGCTTGACAGAATAGCCAAGTCTTGAGTTTTTTCCTGAATGTTAGATGGCAGGGCTCCAGTCTAAGGTCTGAAAAAAAAGTTTGTGCTTGCAGCAGGAGATATGCATGTATCTGGGTGGCTTTTAAAATCCACTCAGCAGTTGCTGGCCCAACATATTTGTGTATCTCCTGGGTTTGGTGCATGCTGGGTTTTTAAAATTCACATTATAGGGTGGTCAACTCTGGTCCTCAAGAGCCACAAAAAGATCTAATTTTCAGGATATTGACAATACATATGCATAAGATAGATTTCCATGCACACCCTTCATACTATGCAAATCTATCTCATGCATATTCATTGTGGATATCTTGAAAACTTGGCCTGTTTATGGCTCTCAGAGACTGGAATTGGCCAGTCCTGAAATTTACCCCCAAAAGTTATTAGTCTTAATAAGTATGTCAACATTAAATCATACCCTTTTATTATAAAAATAATATTAGGCAGAATAAAATAAAATATTTCCTCTTAAGGGTAGCTGTAAGGTGATCAAAAGCAATAGTATATATATATATATATATATGTGTGTGTGTGTGTGTGTGTGTATAAACACATGTTTTGGATGTCGTTCGTTTCTCTCTTTCTTGCTCTCCCTCTCTCTCGCTATATATATATACAGATGAATGATATTAATAGTGTTTATATATAATGTATGTACTTATGCAGACAGGTGTAGGTCCTCTTGGTTAATTACATTATTTTTCAAAGATTTTCTGGCTTTTTAAAATAAATAATGAAACAGTACATAATATAAATTCAAACCGCTGAATAGTAGAGAATTTTAAATATAGATTTCTCATGCATTTTTATAGAGAACTACACTCTATAAAGAAATAATTTCTAATCAAAGATTAGTTTGACACATTTATAAGTCATTTAAATGCAGAAGATGGCTTCTAGCACAACCTGAATGAGATGGTTCTGTGTTTTTAGGAAAACAACCCCACTGAAAAATAATAGTTTATTTCTGGTCTTTTGCTCACATATATCAAGAGAGTGATAAGACAATACAACTTTCTTTAATGTTTAAAAAAATTATTTATTGTGATTTTTTTCTTTAATTTTCATTAAAGTCACCGAAAATAATTCATGTACGTGAGCAAAAATATGTACAAAACTGTACAGAATAAATAGTTCATACAAATCTAACCAGACTTTGCAGTAAGATAAAGCTGTAGTCCATACTCCAATTTGCATCCACTATCTGCTAACATGTGGCAAAAGTAGACTATTCTCTAAAGGAAATAAAAATAATTACATCTTGCTTTTGCACTTAGAAAGTACTGGCCACAGTGAATATATATATCTTTTAGGAACATTTATAGCCACCACGGGAGCCAAAAATATAGACACAATCAACCAACCAAACAGAAAGGAACAAATGGGTAACCACAGTTGATTCTCAATAGCTTTCAGTTTCTCATGGTCCATACAGATTTTAAAATCTTTAAAACCTAGTAATATAAAACATTCTACAACAGTTTTATTAGGTAAGATTGTCCAAACTTGTTTAATGCTACATTGGAGAAAAAAGGAAAAGGCTTAGAGGCCAATGTACCAACATGTGCTAATGTTGTTGTAAGCGTGAACATGCATGTCAAAGTACCGTTAGTGCATGCAACCTAGGTTTACATGTTCTAAAATCACTTTTGGTACTGCAAAATAGCTTTTGCCAGTTTAAACACAAATAGCATGCTAATAAGGCAATGAGATGCATGACTATGAAAAATAGCTCATTACCTTTTAGCGTAGCAATATAGTACGTACACAAGCTGTTTTTCAGATGCATTAATGCAAAAATATTAACTACATCTCAAAAGGTAACCATTAATTTCCTGTGACAGCATCCATAGTTGAAATACGTGTGTACTTTATTGTGTTTCCTAATTTGCATGTCCGTAACATTGGCTGTTAGTATGTGTGATAAGTACTGTATTTACATGTGTAAACATCCAATGATAGCACTCTTTAGTACATTGGCCTCTTGATTTGTTTCTCAATAGCTATTAGGAATAAAATGCGCTTGTATTTTACAGCAACACTGCAAAGCACGTAAAGTAACAAAAGTTTATCATATCAGAAGTCCAAAAACTTGCATACAAAATGGGTGCTTATAACTTTTTCTGATATTTTCTTAAGTCTATATCATGGCATAATGCTTTGAATGTTGCAAGTACAGTATATATCACGAGGGAATATTAAAGGTATCTCTTTTGGTTACACATGCTGTGCATGTGCTATATTGAATTGATACCCAATCAATACATTAAGACCAGATTTAAGTTTTAGGAAAAGTAGAACAAGGAAAGTGGAAAAAGTTTGTAAGTCAGTTTGCTCCTACAATTTTGAATCTTTTGGCTAATGATTTAATTTAATACAGTTTGAGGAAGGTCAAATAATTCCACAGAAATATTTGTGCAAACAAAACTTCAACAAAATGTATAGTGGGATTTGGGTCTGAATTTGATAAATTTATGAGACAGTTAAATATTCCCCACTCCTTTTTTTTTACATGTTTTATGTTGCACAATATTATGGGGCAGATTTTAAAAGGTACGTGCTACCCGGCATGCACAAATGTACGCCCGATTTTATAACATGCGTGTGCAGCCGTGCACATGCTATAAAATCAGGGGTCGGCACACGCAAGGGGGTGCACACTAGTGCACCTTGTACTTGCTGAGCCCTCGGGGAGACCAGCTGGCTTTCTCCATTCCCTCCCCCCCCCCACCTTCCCCTCCCCTCCCTTCCCCTACCTGTCCCGCCCCCCAGCCCGAAAAAAAACAAAACTGTACGTTTGTTTCGGAAGTTACGCATGGCAGCCGAGTGCTGTGCCGGTGTGCGATCCCCCGGCCACTGTGCCGGAGTCCTCGGCCACACCTCCCAGACCGCCCCCAGACCGCCCCACCACACCCCCGGACCATCTTCCCCACCCCCATCCCCATCCCGCCCCCTGCCCGCCCATTCAGAAAAGCCCCGGGACATAATCATGTTCCTGGGCTTTACGTGTGCTGCCAGGCCTTTTGAAAATAGGCCCAGTGCATGTAATCCTCCTGGATTTACGCGCGTAAGACTTTGAAAATCTGCCCCTATATGTGTGCATGTATATATATGCTGAACTTTTTCCAGGCCAGAAGTTTTATAAAATTAAATCATTGGTCAAGCATTTTCCCCATTAACACAGAATAGGAGAAAATCTTTAGTAAATGTGCCCCAAAATGACTTGAAGACTTTTTGCATTTTTCTGTTCAAAATTTAAAAGATGCCTATCTTTATTTTACCTCATGAGCAAACTTTAGCTAGTATAATCCAATTCAAGACATGATTAAAGCAATATAAATATTTTATATTATTCTATACATGGAATGGACACATACATACTGTAAAAAACCACAACTGACTATAGCAATTTTGTTTGCTTTAATCATTCACAATGTTCCTGTTATATTAGGGTGATAGATAAATTGTTTACAAATATTCCAATGGCTTCTAACAGTGATCCCTGAGAGTCTCTTGGATTACTGCTGTGCTTAAACTCTAATGGCCCAATTTTAAAAGGGCCATGCACGTAAAAAAATGGCAGATATGTTCATGGCTGGGCCTTGTGCGCTCCACATGCATTTTAGAATGGGCCCGACCATGCATGTAACCCCCCTTAAACGTTGAAGTGCTGGGCACTGCAAAAGTGGTGAGCCGGGGGGGGGGGGAATGGTGTGAGTGGGGAGGAGCCGGTTGGGGGTTGGGACAGGAAAATGCCATTAGCCACTGCCCCGGAGAAGCATGCACCAGCAGCCAGCCAGTCCACAGAGATTACTTCTGCTTGTGGGGAGAAGTAAGTATTAAAATTAAAAAAATTAGGGATAGGTAGGGTTAGCTTAGGGGTCAGGGAGGAGAGGGGAAGAAGTAGGAAGGGTAGGGTTAGGGATAAGAAAGTTCCCTCCCAGTCCACTCCTTAATTGGAGTGGACTGGGAGGGTACTGGGGGAGGCCCGATTATATCGCCATATCTTTCTAAAATTCCATCCCCTGCGTGCAAGAGTCGTGAGCTTCCCACACATATGTGGGGAAATTCTAAAATCCAGTGTGCATGTGTGTGCAGCCATTGGATTTTATAATATGCGTACGCCAGCGTGTACATATTATAAAATTGGTGCATCCATGTGCACATGCCAGGAACCACATGCACATGGACATGCGCACGCAGGTCTTAAAATCGACCCCTTACTGATGACAAAATTATAAGGCACTTTTTATTTACAAAAGTGTTGGCAAAGACTACAGTTTTTGCCCATACCAGTGAAATACGTCATGTTTGCTGTTCTAGAACTTCCAGATAATCAGGTTCGGCATGCAAATTGGCTTTGAGTTCAAAGTACTCATTTTTTGTTTGTTCCACTAAAAAGTTCCTTGGTCTGGCATACATAAGTGTCTCCATTATCTTGAGCTCCTCACGTGTACCAGGATAATGATGCTCAGTGTCAGGCTGGAGCTGAGCAATGCTTTTTCTTAAGTACTCTGTAATTCCTAGTTGCTGAAGTTCTCTTTCTTTCTCAAGGATATTTCTGTACAATGAACTGGCATCTTGAAAGGTTAAAAATTCTGGTGAGTGGTCTGCAGCTCTGAATTTGAGATTTGGGCCTGTGAGAGGTGAATCATTTTCTCTTTCAAGAAGACTTCTTCGGAGATGTTTGGAATCATTTACTTCTTTTTCATCCTCTTCTTCCTGATGTTCTACATTCTTTGGGCTGAATGGTGGAGTCCGGTAAACGTGAACCATGGGGTTGACCATGTGCTGGTCATAGAGAGTTGCAGTTGGATGTTCAGATGTCTGGTGGGTCATTTTGTGACCATACATGCTATATTGAAGACGTACAGGACTATTTTCTCTTATCTGTTCATCTGCTTGTTTCTTTTTGTATCTTTTCCTCCGTTGCAAAACAAGAACAATTACACCGGCAGCACAAAATACAATTGTTATAAACACAATAAGTAGACCAAGTATTAAAACTGATAGTGGGACAAAATCTGTAATTGATCGTAAAATAGTATCAGCTGTGTTTGTTGTGGTAGTAGATGTTGGAGTTGTCACAATTATAAAACTGGCTTGAGTTGGCTGGTCTGGGCTGTTTACTAAACCTGGGCAAAGTAGATCACTATTTAGTGACTTCAATTCTTGTTTTGCTAGAGTTCCTGGGTATTTACAAAGAATTTCATTTATCATTATAGTCTTGCTAAGTTTCTGTATCCACTGTTTAAATCCAATTAAATCACAAGTACAGTCCCAAGGATTGTCCTCCAGTTCAATCTGTACCAACAAATCAAGTTCATCCAAGACATTGCTTACAGGTAAATGTGAAAATTGGTTTGATTTAAGATTTAATCTTGCTAATGGAACTCCTAAAAAAATATGAGGTGGCAAAGTTTGAAGGCGGTTGTTGTTTAAGTATAAAACTTTCAGTTTTGGCATGTTAGTAAATGTCCCTGGCAAGATTTCTTTTATTACATTATATTCAAGATACAAATATTCTAAGAGCTGTAGTCCAAGGAATAAATTTCCATTAAGTTTTGTAAGATGATTCCCATTTAGGTAGAGTTTCTGCAGTCTAGTAAAATTTAGAAAGGATCCTTCTTCAATAATCTCAATTCGATTATTTCCCAAATGAAGCATCTCCAAACTTTCATATTCCACCAGATCAGACTTTAAAAGCATTTGAATAATATTACCTGCCAGAAATAACTTTCTAGGGTTTTTGGGTGGGAGTCCTAGATCAGATAAGCTTTCTATATTGCGTTCCTGGCAATGGATTAAAAGCCCAGAGATGGCATGGCTGGTACAATGGCAAGGGATAGGGCAGGATATCCCTGGAGACTGAGTAGCTGGCTTTGAGACATGAAGCACTAAATTAGGTTCCTTAGTGGGAGCTTTAGGAAGAGGTATTAGTTTAGTTGGTATGTGGCCATCACGCACAGAAGTTGTTACTACCAAATGTATTGACTCTGAAGGATCATCAGGTTTATTTATAGGATCAGTGGGGCAAAATGTTTCCTTTTTCAATCTACTTAGAATGCTATTTTTGAGATTTGGAGGGCTGTTGCATACAACATCACCTATTACGGATTGTGGAGGCATATTTTCCAGCCAGGTCTTTAGCTGTACTAAGTCACAGTTGCATATCCACTTATTGTCCTCCAACTGAAGATCCAGTATTCTGCCAATGTGTTCTAAAAATCCAACATAAGGCAATGTTTGTAATTGATTTCCTCTGAGGTCTAAGTGGGTCAGCGGTACAAAACGAAATATGTTTGCTGGAAGAAATTCAATTGCATTATCATTTAGAATAAGTACTTTTAGTCTGCTGAGCTTGCTGAAGGCACTTGACTCAATTGTTGTGATAAAGTTGTTATCAGCTTGAAGAAATTCCAGGTTTTCTAATCCATGAAAAGTATCCTCTCTAATTATTTCTAAGGAATTGTGATTGATATGAAGTTCTTTAAGATGACTGAGACCATTGAAAGATCCAGAAGCAATATCTGCAATATTATTAAATCCAAGATACAGCGATATCATATTGGTAAGACGAGAAAAATCATGAACTTGTAACTTTGACAACCCATTGTTTAGTAGACTAAGATGGAATAACTGTGATAGTGGTACATTAATCTGAGATACATTTGTAATGCCTCTTTCTTCACAGTTTATTAATATAATACCATCCTTTTCTTCACAAAAACAAAAAGAGTCACAGGATCCTCTGGTTGATGATGAATTATACTGTGTTCCTTCAGAGACAGAGATGATTATAACTGAAAATAAAATTAGAATCCAAACCTTCATATTGTCAATCAATTGAAGCTGGCTCTGCAAAATATAAATTGAAATATATATTATAATTTCAATTTTTAACATGAGTAATAATTATATTTTGACTTTTTGCAAAAGGTTTAGACATTGATGCATTCTTTTTAAAGAGTTAACATAGTCCATACTACTATTATATTCTAGAAAAGAAAAAATAAAATAAAGACGTTGACTAATGGCTTGTGTAAATCTATAAATATAATAATGAAATAGGAAAGAGTCATTAGTGTTTTGTAATATGCATTGGCTGGAAGATTTTATATCAAGGGCAATTGCATATATTGGGTTAACATTTTTTAAATACTCTATCATAGACGTCGAAGCTACTGGACCAAAATGTGCTAATGCTGCTTCAAGCATTAACATGCATGTAAAAGCATTAGTGCAAGAAACCAGGGTTTACAAGTAGTAAGATCACTTTTAATATATACAAATTAGCTTTTGCCAATTTAAACATAAATAACATACTAATGAAGCAATGAAATGCAAAACTATGAAAAATAGCTTTCATTTTAGCGCCAAAGTATAGTACATTCACAAGCTGTTTTTCAGATGCATTATTCCAAAAAACTTAAGCACACCTCAAGAGATAGAGTTAAGTTTTTGTAACAGCATCCATAGATGAAGTACATGTATACTTTACTGTATTTCTTAATTTGCATATCATTGCCATCAGTTGTTAGTATGTGTAATAGAGTGCCAAGTTAATATATGTAAAATTCCTATGTTAGCACTCTTTACATTGACTTTTTGATTTGTGTGTCTATAGCTATTAGGAAAAAACTCACTTGTACTATATAGCAACACAACAAAATATGTAGATCAGCATTCTTTAGGACCCAGAAGCAAACTGAAATCCACAGTCTGTTTGACAAAGGCATCAAGCCTAGAATGTTCACTTAACTGGGTTTAATAGTCTGCTTCCTAATGAATATCCTTTTAGCCAGTGTGTGAGTGATTTTGCAAGGTCCTAAAGTTTGATATTTTTACACTATTGTTACATTATAATACTATACTTTCTTAGACATGCTAAATTCTCAATATTTTTACAATATTCAAAAATATGCCGTGTATTTGTAAAAACAAATTATAAATTGAAGGAAAGGTTAATTTAAAAGCAAAATTCATATAGGTAAAATAGACTATCTTATGTAGATTAATAATGTTCCACTAAATATTATTAGAGAGTAACTTTCAAATCTATTCACATTACTGGATTTGTGCATGTACATAGATGTGCATAGTATTTATAAACTGTACAGTGGGTTGCTGTACAGTTTTATAAACTTTGAAAATTTGCATGCATATATTTCAGGATAAGCATATATTTGCAATATAATAAAAACACATACTTTTTCTACCAATTTTATAACTATAGATACATATATTTTAGGTGTGAAAAAAAATGACTTGTTCATGTAAAACCCTGATTTATACACATAGGCAAATATTTTTTTTAAATATGTGTTCATACTTGAAATCACCAGTTTGCTGATACTTCTGCCAGTTCATCCAGTTCACCAAGACCATCCTAGTACTTCACCCTGAACTCCTCCCAGTTCACCCACACCTGCACCTCTAAACAGCAGAATACAGATGAATCTGATATCAATTGATCTAGGTAATTCTGAGTTTTACAATAAAATTTTTGAATAAGAGACATTATGAAATTATAAATACAGAGCAAAATGTACTAAAAGTTTATTTTCTTCCATTTTTTTTTAATCTGTGGAAAAAAAACTTTGCATATCTGACTCTGAAATGTACTATTTAACATCTAATTTACAAACATGAAATATTCAATTAATTGGCCACAAATAATATCAGGAGCATGAAATCTGAATTGCCTTTCAGATCAAATATCACCTTGGAGGTGTTTACATATAGCTAAGTTACTAGTGTTTCATATGACACATTGCTCTTCAGGAAACTACCTGTTTAGCAACTTTAGAAGGCCATATTTCTCTCATACACTGTAGTTAATTATTTAAAAATAAATATGCTGTATGTTTTTTCATGCTATAATGTTTGAAGAGCCAAACATACAAGAACATTTGCTTCCAGCTTCCTAAAAATACTCACTGTATAAATGTATTGCTTCATTCTGTACACACATTTTCTTTTTTACATTGCACAGAGTTCAATTGATTTCAAAGACAGTTTTTGATTACTTTTCTGATGTCATTTGATCTCCTCAAGTACAGCATTCAAACTTGTCATGCAGTACTCACACAGTAAACCAACAAACACCCCCTCCCCACTCACTCAAAGCAAAATGCAATACTATTTCCAGGGAACTTTAAAAATTGCAACAACGATAAGACCCTTGAAATTTCAGCCTATTTTTGGATTCATATTGTTAGCAAGAGTTAGCAAGAGTTTAGTTCACAATAGTCTTCCAGGTCTGCATGCCTTGTTCTTTATATAAATTTAATGAACAGTCTGTTTCATTAATAGAAAGATCAGCAGTCTGATTTTCATATTAAAAGATCAGTATTATAAATCATATTATGTGTTATTCTTAAGTAATTCTTCAACCACTCTGTTGCACAAACATCTGACTCACAGACTTTCCCCTTCATTGTTGGACAAGGCACTGCATGGACTGATCTCATTTTGAGGTATTTGGGTTGCAGTAATACTTTTACATGCTGTATGCTTCTTATCATACTTTGGTTTTTCAAAACCTTAGCAAGTAAACTATGTAGCACTGCATATGTTGAATATCACTGTAGAAATGCTAAGTAGTAGTAGTAGTAGTAGTAGTTGTAGTAGTAGTACTTAAGTTGTTTACTACTTCTCTAAATAATCATTTTCTAGAAGGACATAGGAATCACATGCAATTTGATAACTCACATGTAATTTTTAGTTTACTGAAAAGTTGAATTCATGAACAGATTAAAAAGAATATCTGATGTTATTAAAAGGATTTCAGCATATGCAGTCAACATTTTAAGACTTTGAATTTTCAATGTCTGCAGTTAATTTTAATGGAGGGATGTTTATATTTTAAGCTTGTTCTGAAAAGTGAACTAGGTGCATTGCAGAAAAGTACCAGTACAGAGAAATCCAAATATTAATATCTAAATCAGAGATGAGATTAAATATAATGATCCTATTTTCATGAATATGTAAAATGAGTAATCACCTGAAAGAGGGGTTTTATTGGATTGTGATTACACACTATGAAAATAAAAATGCACTAAAGCCAAGGATAAATGGTAAAGTTCCCAGTATGATCATCTGTATCCTGTAATGTATGCTTATTAACATGATTACAAAATGAGATCTAGTAAACTCCACCTACAAGTGAATGCTCTGATAATTGGCAGTTTCAAGTGGTGGCTAGCCCCCTTTTTTTTGGCACATCTGTATTCTAATGGTTTGGAAATCTGATAGCTGGGAGAGGTGGAGGAAGGTAGAATTGTAATAATCGTGTATTTGTTATGCATTCCAAATGGATGTTTTTATATCAGATAATGTATAATCCTTCTCATTACTACTAATTAAAAGGGAATTCAGTGTTCTGTAGTCAGTTTGGCAGCCAACTTAGATTCTAAAAATCAAAAAGACACTGAAGCTCCCATTACAGTTCTTTGAAAAGGAAAATCAGAAAGACCATATTTCCCTTATTTTGTTGTCCTGGAAATTTCAGAAAAAAGTAAATGCAAAACAGTTATCAGTAATGCATGTTACATTATTCTCTGTGCTAGAGCAATAAGCAATTATACACGATTGAAATTCCCAAAACCCACTAAAAATGCACCAACTTCCCAAAAATATGGATTGCATTTTAAAATGCTGACATGCAGACAGAATGTGTTAAAAGGCATTGAATGCATATGTAATATACTTAATGTTAAAAGAAATGGAAACCTTACATCTACTCCTTTGCTACTTTGATTATTTCAGTTTTTCTGAAGTCATACCAAATAGGAACTTGGGGAAAAAAATCACACGGAATACTGAAACACGCAGGTAAAGTACAACTTTTTTTATTAGCTACTTGTTTTGCCTGTTATGCTCCGAAGTTTATTAAGATATACAATGTTTCTGAAGCAATAAGGTTTCAAAAAATAAAACCCTCATCGTAAACTCAAAATCTGTCTGGCTCTTTATTTTAAAGTATAAGCCCTGTTGTTGCATCAGAAGTCAATGCATTAAGATTTGCTACCCAAGTTGCTACCCAGTTGGATCAGCAGCATTTTGAAACACTCATCTTTTAACCCGAATCATTCAATTCAACATTGTAAAAGTTGTTGAAAGTGAAAGCTGTTGTTAATTAATAGCGAACATTTCATTGAGACTAAAGTCATTTCAACACACCTTATACATTTAAAAAAAGGAAAATGTTCTCACCTGTGAAGCAGTGGCACTGGTATCTGTAATAGCGAGTTGGAGAGAAATGCAGCTTTCTTCTTCAATCAGTGTAGGACTGAAGCAGCTTTTGGATTGTAGCACAATTTTTTTGAAGACAGCAGAGTACAATCGTAGGTATATTTATTTACTTTTTTTTTTTTTTTTACTGCAAATACAAGTACACATGCATTTACCCGTAACTGAGTCTAAAAGCTAGAGAAAAAAACGACAGCAGACAGTGTATTAAACTGAATATGCAGGAGTTCATCCACAGCACTTGTCCTTTCTTAATTAAAATTCACAGCATACTTCCCAGTTACAGTACGCTGACTTGCAGGGATATCTGTAAGCATTTTCAAGCTGCTGAGCTGAGTAAGAAAGCCATCTGTTAACCAGAACTAGCAACGATCACTCTCGATTTTCTTAGATTTTAAATCCCCACTGAGACTGTGTTCTCTTTTCTCCTTCTAGCTTTTCTTGTTAGCTCAGTTTGTTATTAGTCAGATTGCCAGGGGCTAGGAGGTAGGCGTAAATAAAGAGACTTCTTGACTTTTGACTCGTTCTGTAAGTCCTTCCCCATCAGCGATCTTTTAATCTGTTAGTGTCGTATAACACAAAATTCAACTCCACCTTCGTAGAACCAGACTCCTCCTCCTGCTGTAAACTAACCTTACCACTTTTTTTGTGGGTGTTACCGAAACAGCTAACAGTAGACGAGGTAACATTCAAAGGAATATGTTTACTCATTCGTGTTGCAGACCATTCCTTTTACAGTGACTGATGTAAACCGTAGCATGCATTTTAGAGGGGTAGAATTGTGCTTTTTTATCCCTGCAAATACATCACAGTCAAAGTAAAATACATTAATTTAAAATATGCAACGTTATCTTCTGAATTACCAGTGTTCGTATTGTCTGGCACAGATCTTCAGTTGCAGAGGAATTGCAGTAGAAGAAAGGTTTGCACATGCATCCTTTGCAAAACTGCAGGAGGGAGAACTCTGTTTCATCCGGTGTATTGAAAGAAGATGCTAACTAGTAAGCACAACATAATATATCCTAGATGCAGTCACAGTGTGAATGCAGCTAGTGTAATAACTGCACTCGTATAGATTGACTCTAAAGAGTGCTTTGTGAGATATTTCCATGATATCTGCAACTTGATGAGGTTTAAATATCTGGATATCAATATTCTACTATTTCTGGTCCATTTACCAATACATCGATCTTCCAGGTTTGTTTGTTTTTTTTTTTTTTGTTGTTTTTTTTTTGGGGGGGGGGGTGAAGGATGGGAGGAAGATTTCTGCAACAACAACAACAACAAAAAAAAGAAACAAAATATGGAAGAGAAGAAGGATGTTTGCAATGTCAGAAGATTTACTGTTTAAAGAGACCCTGCTAATATTTTTTCATGTGTATTTCTTTCTCTTTATACATATATATAGTCACATAGTAATGATTGCAGAAAGCTTCTTATGGTCCTATACTATCTGCCACTTCATGCAGTTAACCCCAAGCCTTATGATAAGTGTAGTAATATTTACAATCAAAACCAAGCAACTGTCAAACCCATAATAAATTATTGCTAGCAACATGTTTACTGGGTGAGGAGCCTTCTTGATTATTCAGACAATGCTGCTTGACATTCTTTGCTTTGGGTCTTGGCTGCAGAAGCCGCCCTGTACTTTTTGCCCTTATGTCTCTGTGTTAGAACCCCAGACTATAAAAGTCAGGGCCCATGTTGGTTGCTGTCTGTATCCAGTTCTGCTTTCCCCCCTCTCACTCCCTGCTTAGTATTATATAGAGAGAGATTTGGATTATTTATTTATTTATTTATTTATAACTATTTCTATACCGGCATTAGTATGAAACATCATGTCGGTTCACATTTTAACAGTAGAGTGAAAGTACATCATAACAGGGAGAGGGGGAAGGGACAACTTAGTAAAGCACTAGAAGATAGGTAATGCTGCATAAGTAAACAAAATTGCGAGATAACAGAGCAAAAGGTCAAACAACTGCAAAATAACAATGAGTAAAGTCAAGCATATAACTGCAAGAGAAAGTAACCATACAAGGTGTAATTGCAAGAGATGACAAAATCAAACTAACAATGCATCGTCTAGGGGGGGACGAGATAGGATTTATCACGAAATAAATAGGGAATGGGGAAATGGAACTTTCAGCAGGGGAAGTAAGGGCAAGAGAGGGCTGCGGGAGTAGAGGTCTAATCAGGATAGGCTTGTTGAAACAGCCATGTTTTAAGTTTCTTCTTGAATTTAATTGGGCATGTCTCTAGGCGGAGCACTGTGGGCAGGGAATTCCAACAGGAGGGGCCTGCAATGGTTAGGGCACGGTTTCTGGTCGTGGAGAGATGCGCTGTTTTTAGAGAAGGCACCTGCAGGGCTCCTTTGTGGGTAGTTTTTGTGGGTCGGATATTTTGCACAGGGCTGAAAGGTATATCTAGCCAGAGGGAGTTGTGAGAATGTATGGACTTGTGTATGATACCTAGTGTTTTTATAGATTATTCTGGAAGGGATGGGGAGCCAGTGGAGTTCCTTGAGTATAGGGGTGATGTGGTCTGTTTTACGTGCGTTGCAGATGATTCTGGCAGTAGCATTTTGCAACATTTGCAAAGGTTATATTGTTGCGAAGGGGAGACCTAGGAGGAGTGAATTACAATAATCAAGTTTGGAGAGAAGGGAGGTTTGAATCACAGTACGGAAGTCTTGAGCATGTAGAAGGGGCTTGAGTTTTTTTAGGATATTAAGTTTAAAGAAGCCATCCTTGAGAATCGAGTTCACTTGTTTTTTCATATTTAGCTGTTGGTCTAGCTGGACTCCCAGATCTCTTACGAAAGGTAGTTCTGTATTGAACTTGCAGGCAAGGTCTGAGACGGGGAGGGATTTATGATGAGAGTTTGAAGAAATGAGTAGGAGCTCAGTTTTGTTAGTATTCAGGGCCAAGTGGAGTGTGGTAAGCAAAGAATTTATGGATGTAAGGCAGATTTTCCAATATAATCATATCTCAAAGCTTTACTCTGCTGTTAGTTTGCAATTCTACTCAACATTTTGACATTTATTTTACTGTCTGTTGAAGCTGTCTTTCTATCTGTATTTGTATAATTTTGGAGAATAGAAAAAATTACTGCATATTTTCTTTTATAGCACTTTATAGTGTGTTAAGCAAGCATCATTATTTTATTCCCTATGGCTAAAGTACTGAGCCTAGAAGTATTTAAATCCATTACAGATTATCAGTTGATTCAAAACACATTTAAAACTGCATATCGACAATTAATTGTTCATTTTTTTTAAATAATTATTGGTTTAATGACAGGTTATTTAAATCATCTGAAAAATGTATTAGAGTAAAACTAAATAAATGTCTAGCTTATTTTCTGCTACTAAAATTATGCATGATTAGTTTTGTTGGATCATGTTTGAAACACCAGGGTTGATGTACAACTTGTTTGCAATGGTGTTAAAGTAACAGAGCTGGCACAGAAATGGAAACTGAATTTTACCATCATCATTGTCATCATCAAAGTTCAAAACATGTTATATTTGATATTGAGGGTTAACTATGGGCATGTAATCCATCAATAGTAATAATTCAATGCACATAAGAATACAAAAAAGGTAACATATAGCATAAATGTTCAGTATATTATAGGGTTTATCTTATGATGGTGTGAGTGTGGAGTTTATGGTTCTGGCTGTGGGAGGAAGACTTCGACAAATATACAAGTTTTTAGTTTCATTCCAAAAATGAGGAAATCTGGAGTTGACCTGATGTCAAGAGGTAGGGAACTCCAGAGGTTGGAGACCGATCTAGAGAATAATGTCTTCCTAGTCTTGGTAAGTCATATTTTCTTCAGAGTTGGTACCATTAGACAGGAAGGCTCATCTCCATACCATTCCCAGCAGCCTCCAGAAGAGGACTCCAGAGGTCGCAACAAAGGATCTGGGATTCAAACACCACAGCCCCAGCTTCCAGAGTCCCCACACCCCTTGCAGCAGAAGAGGACTGGAAGGCTCATTGAAAACTGTTTTCAACAATCCTGGGAGCAGACTCTAGAGGTCTCAGCAAGCAATCCAGGCTTTGATCACCATATTCCCAGCTTCTAGAGGCCTTGCATTAGGGCTGTGCATTCGTTTTTGAAGTATTGGAAATCCGCAATGTATATGTCCCTATTCGTTGTATTCATGGGATCATGAAACATATGGTGAACCCCCACGAATACAACGTATCTAATGAATAAACCCCCCACCCTCCTGACCCACCCAAAAAAACTTACCAAACATCCCTGGTGATCCAGCGGGGGTCCTGGCATGATCTCCTGCACTCGAGCTGTCGGCTGCCGGTATTCAAAATGGTGCCGATAGCCTTTGCCTTCACTATGTCACAGGGGCTTCCAATGCCATTGGTTGGCCTCTGTCACATGGTAGGAGTAATGAATGGCCGGTGCCATCTTGTGCTCCTACCATGTTACAGGGGGTGACCAAATGCACTGGTAGCCCCTGTGACATAGTAAGGGCAAAGGTTATCGGCGCCATTTTGAATACAGGCAGCTGACGGCCCGAGTGCAGGAGATCACTCCAGGACCGCGGCTGGACCACCAGGGATTTTTGGCAGCAGTCCAGTAGCAAGAAGGGGGCTTTCCGGTCTTTTTCATCAAGTGTCACATGTATGATTTTCTTACCCACCGGTGACAGGTTGTATGTGTTCACCTGGTGCAAATAGTTCTTAGCTCTCAGAGAATGAGTCCAATCTCTGGAGGCTAGAATGACAAACCTGGAGGAGCTGAGGCAGACAGAGAGGCATATAGATGAGACCTTTAGGGACATAGTAATCAAGTCCCAAATACAGCCTGGTGCTGCCTTGGATCAGGAAAGTCTCCTGGTCTGAAAACATCACCCTGGTGTAGTAGGAAGTGATCTTGTAGCAAGGACCTGCTCTCCAGGTGATGCATTGTAGGGATGTGAATCATTTTTTGACGATTTAAAATATCGTCCGATATATTTTAAATCGTCAAAAATCGTTAGGGCCACGATATAATACCAATTCCCCCGATTTATCGTTAAAAAATCGTAAATCGGGGGAAGGGGGAGGGCAGGAAAACCGGCACACTAAAACCCCCTAAAACCCACCCCCGACCCTTTAAATTAAATCCCCCACCCTCCCGAAACCCCCCCAAAAATGCTTTAAATTACCTGGGGATCCAGCGGTGGTCCAGAACGGCGGCGGTCCGGAACGGCCCCCTCAATTGAATCCTTTTGTCTTCAGCCGGCGCCATTTTGCAAAATGGCCGCCGCAAAATGGCGGCGGCCATAGACAAAAATGATTCGACGCAGTAGGTCGTTCCGGACCCCCGCTGGACTTTTGGCAAGTCTTGTGGGGGTCAGGAGGCCCCCCCAAGCTGGCCAAAAGTTTCTGGGAGTCCAGCAGGGTTCAGGAAGCGATTTCTTGCCGCAAATCGTTTTCCGTACGGAAAATGGCGCCGGCAGGAGATCGACTGCAGGAGGTCGTTCAGTGGGGGTTCCGGGCCGCCGCTGAACGACCTCCTGCAGTCGATCTCCTGCCGGCGCCATTTTCCATACGGAAAACGATTCGCGGCAAGAAATCGCTTCCTGAACCCCGCTGGACTCCCAGAAACTTTTGGCCAGCTTGGGGGGGCCTCCTGACCCCCACAAGACTTGCCAAAAGTCCAGCGGGGGTCCGGAACGAACCTCCTGCGTCGAATCATTTTTGTCTATGGCCGCCGCCATTTTGCGGCGGCCATTTTGCAAAATGGCGCCGCCTGAAGACAAAAGGATTCAATTGAGGGGGCCATTCCGGACCGCCACCATTCTGGACCACCGCTGGATCCCCAGGTAATTTAAAGCATTTGGGGGGGTGGGGAATTTAATTTAAAGGGTCAGGGGGTGGGTTTTAGGGGGTTGGCTCACGATTTTAACGATTTTTCACGATATTTTTAAAACCCAAATGGCAACAATACGATTCCCTCCCCCTCCCAGCCGAAATTGATCGTTAAGACGATCGAGGACACGATTCACATCTCTAATGCATTGTCTTCTTGCACTGAGGGGGAGTCCCCCAGAGCTACTGCCCAGGAAGGAAGGGCTAGGTTGTCTGTGACAGTTTGTTATTCAATTATTAGAAATGTAGATAGGTTGGATGTGAGGACCACTTGATAATTTGCCTGCTTTGCAAAGTTGGCAGACCTCTCAGATCACCTAGTCTGGATTTTAGACAGTTCAATGGAAGAGCCGGATGTCATGCTAGATATGAGAACCAACAACATAGAAAATGTGGGAGGGAGGTTTTGGAAGCCAAATTTAGGCTTTAAGGTAGAAAGCTGAAATTCAGAACCTCAAGGGTAGTAGCATTCTATGAAAGGTTCCCTGTTCCATGTGCAGATCCCCAGAGGCAGCCAGAGCACCAGAGTCTCAATGTGTGGATGAAACAATGGTACAGGGAAGAAAGATTCAGTTTTGTAAAGAATTGGGCAACCTTTTGTGGAAGGGGGAGTCTTTTCCAAAAAGACGGGTTCCACCTTAACCAGAGTGTAACCAGACTGCTGGAGCTAACTTTTAAAAATGAGATAGAGCAGCTTTTAAACTAGAACAAGGGGGAAAGTCAAGTCACTCAGCAATGCATGGTTTGAAGGGATACTAATGAAACAAGAGTGATGGGGCATCCTGATAGAGAGGTTCCAATAAAAGCCTATAAGTAAAGAATCATCTGAGCTAAATGATTCCAAATATCCCTATCTACTAAAGAGCAGATTGTTAATACAAACACAAATCACATTTTGAAATGTCTGTATGCCAATTAGAGATGTGCAGGCAAAAAGTTTTCGTTGCGTACGCGATACATATTCGTGGGGGGTCAATTCCGTTCAATGTGAACGTATGGCGAATTCAATAAGTTGTCGATCTGTAAATACGTTACTACTAAATTAACTACAACCCCCCACCCTCCTGACCCCCCACCCCCCAAGACTTACCAAAACTCCTTGGTGGTCCAGCGGGGAGTCAGGAAGCCATCCCTGCACTCGTTTGTGGTTTCCTCACAGCGTCGATAGCCTGTGTCACAGGGGCTCCTGGTGCCATTGGTCAGCCCCTGTCACATGATCACCGGCGCCATCTTGTGCTCCTACCACGTGACAGGTCACGTGGCAGGAGGTCGCTCCGGGACCCTCGTTGGACCCAACCGGAGCTTTTGGCCAGCTTGGGGGGGCCTCCTGACCCCCACAAGACTTGCCAAAAGTCCAGCAGGGGTCCGGGAGCGACCTCCTTTCACGCTGTCCGTCCGATCCCAATACTCAAAATTCTTTCAGCATTTGATCTTTCAGATCAAATGCTGAAAGAATTAAGGAAAACTAACCAATTTGACAGTGCAGTAATAATGGGAGATTTCAGTTACCACTATACAGAAACAGTTAATAACAGTTATACGAGCACCTTCAATCAGAAATCCTTGCCTACTAAGCACGGCAGTATTGAAAATAAAGGTTTGGAAGCGCGGTGGCGCTCTGCACAAGTGAGTGAAGATAACAGCTCGGAAGCGCGGCGGCCCTCTGCTCAAGTAAGGCAATTCCGCTTCTAACATCGTTAAAAAACATTTTATTATAAATGGACAAAAACTGAATAAAAAAAGTAAATTAAATAAAGTAGAAAATTGAAGTAATTCAAAAGACTATCCGACCGATGATTAAAAGTGACCCATTGTGGTTGAAAGCGTGGCTTACTGCCTGAATCAACCAAGGGTGGTATGATGGTCCACATTGTGAGATAAATTCCTGCACATAAAAGTTTAAAAAATCTTTTGCAACGTGTTTTGTGAGATTTCAGTTACCCCAATATTTACTGGGTAAATCTAACATCAGGACATGTTAGAGAGGTAAAGTTCCTGGATGGAATAAACAACTGCTTCATGGTGCAACTGGTTGAGGAAATGATGAGAGGGAGGTATTTTAGATCTAATTCTTAGTGCAACACAGGATTCAATGAGATTGGTATTGCTGATGAGGCGACTTAGCAATAGTGATCATAACATGATCAAATTTGAATTAATGCCTGGAAGGGGGACAATATGTAAATCTACAGCTCTTACACTAAACTTTGCAAAGATTAAAAGTGTACAAGAGGCATGGTCCTTGTTTAAAAATATAATTTTAGAAGTGCAGTCCAGCTGTATTCCATGCATTAAGAAAGGTGGAAGGAAGGAAGGCCAAATGGTAACTGGCATGGTTAAAATGCAAGGTGAAAGAGGCTATTATAACCAAAAAACTTCCTTCAAAAATTGGAAGAAAAATCCTTTTGAAGAAAATAAGAAAAAAAGAATAAGCATTGTCAAGTTAAGACAGGCTAAGAGAGAATTTTGCTGCGGAAAGTAAACATTGATACTGGTTAGTAATTGCTCAGGACATCCAGGTCCAGATTTGTTATTTTTCAGTGTAAGTCTGACCATCACTTTGTTAGGAAATTTGGTAGGTGGTCTTCCGCTTGTGCTGTCTCCTCTTTCAACCTGGGGCTGGTGGTCAAACTGGCTCTGATTCCCCCCAAATTAAAAAAAAAAAACACTCAATAATATGCATGCCAGTGGACTCCCCAAGTCTAAGCTTTCCACCCCTATCGCCCACCCATGCTCAAACCCAGCCACCCCCCCACTCCTGGCCCCCCTGAAGTGAAATCCTGCCCCAATTCCTCCCCAGAACCCATTTTACCTTAACCTGGATCCTACATGGCACCCATTATAGTCAGCACCATTTTCTAAAATGTCGCCAACCTGACCTTGCCCCAGACATGTATGCGCATTATTGCATTTTTTTTTTTATTTTTGTGGAATCGGGATCCACTTCAACTGACAGCCCTGGGCGTTGAAATGTGGGTCAGCACTGATCCCTGATGAATCTCCCCATTTGGCCACCATTTTTATGGGGGGCACCAGTAGCCCTTTGAGACAATAGTGCTCCCAAGAGCTTGGGGCTGCAATTATGTTAAAGGCTGCTTGCTGTCTTCTTTTATGTTGCACCATACAGCCACAATGTGTTTTGGGGGGAGTGCCCCCGCTATCACAGTGACACCCTTCCCCACGATAGTGGGACTCCATCCTGTGAAAACAAATGTTGGTTTCATGATCTAGGAGTGTGCCAGATAAGTTATATCCTTCTAAGGGCCTGATTCACTAAGGTTTTTTCTCCTATTCTGGGGCCAATGCAATAAAATGCATGCTGAAAACAGGCACTCGTATTGAGCGTCCATTTTCCTAATGCACAAACAGCTACAACCCCTAGGGGCCTGATACAGTATTTAAATGAGTGGTTGCTCAAGAAAGGACTTGCTGGAGAAGAATTGTTCGTCCATAGCGTTCAAATGCATCGGACATCCACAATTGGAATGAGCACTCAATATGAGTGGCCATTTTTATCCCACTTCTTCAGGCCAATTTCTGTGTTATTTTGCTGAGGTTGCTGAAGACTCCCATAGCTAAGCGTCCCATGCTATCGGCATCTAAATTGTGCAGCTATAAGAATTTTTTTGTTTTTAATCAAGCCAATATACATTTATTTTTCAACACCACAAGCAGCTAATTTAAGTGTCTTAATGATACTAAGTAGGAGAAGACACATGACCGTATTTTTTTTTCCATGAGCCCTTGGCTTATGAATTGACTTTATGCCACTTCCAGGATTGGAGTTAAACTTATGGCATTCAAAAGTATGCGTTGGGCACCCTGAAAGTTCCTGCATCAGGGGGTAATAGCTAATAGTTTCATCTACATGTAATTTACATGTGATGGGCACAATCGACTAAACATTTGTTTGGGTACATGTTTTGGACATGCTAATCTCCTTATTGCATCAGGAGCTAATGTAGCACATCCAAAGCACATACCCAACTGCGCATAGACCCGTTTGCTAGGCTGAGTGCACTTTATTGCATCACCCCTCTGTGGCTATGGGAAAAATGCTTAGTGAAACAGGCCCTGAGTAACTTATTCAGGCAGATTTAAATGTTGGCCCCATTAATTCTAGTTTAGACCAAGGTAGTTTAGTTGTTTCTCTCAAAATAGCCAGAGTATGTCCAACTCTAAAAAGGAAGACTCTAGATCCTGATTCCTAAGACAGCTGTACTTATGGTCTTATTAGGTATGAGTGTGGCTTTTGATACTGTTAACAATAGAAAAGGAAATATCAGTCTACATGCCGTTTCCCAGTTAAGCTGGTTGTCAATTTTTTGATTTTCAATTTTTCTGTTTTTTATTTATTATTTTTTATTTTTTATCTTTAGCCGCATCAGCAAGCCTGTCGGCGTGCTTTCTTATGGTATTTCAAACGAAAGCCGCCCGGACTTCTAATCATTTGCGGCAGTCTTTGATAGTCTTGTTGTTGTATTCTTATATCAAGAGTAAAATGTGCTAATGCAACAGAGCTCGATCCTCATCGGGCGTATTTTGACAAAGTCAGATGTTACTTCAATGTTAGCTCATTTTGACAAAGTCAGATGTTACTTCAATGTTAGCTCAGTCAGATGTTACTTCAATGTTAGCTCAACAACCGGCCGAAGTTTCGCAGCTTATGCTGCTTCATCAGGAGCTTGGAATATAACGTTCTTTGTCAAAAAGCAATTGTCTCTATTGAAAAATGATATTACATACATAGTGATTTAAATGTTTAAACATAAGATAAATCAACCACTTATCTGGTATCGGCAACAGCTCAGACCTTCAAACAGGACGACTTCGTCTCATGACATCTTAGAATGAACAGAGACCATTTTGGCCTCAGACGCAGATATTTAAGTCAACACTAACCAATCAGGACTACATACGTCAGCACCATGAGTGACATCACTATCAAGTTTGTTCTAAACAGGAACTGAGGTGATGTGACGTCAGTATCAAGGTAGCGTCCATTGTCAGTCCCATTAAAATACAATACCACATGTAGATCTACAGGTGTTATTTATACAATACAATGCCCCTGCAAGATGACATACATTGGCAAAACGATTAGACAACTCCGGACCCGCATTATTGAGCATCGCTCAAGTTTGGTTACACAACGTGAAACGGCACCAATTGTATCACATTGTCTTAACAAAAAACATAGCTTTGAAGATTTACAGGTCTGTGTCTTAGAGCAGATATTCCCTCACTGGCGCGGCGGTGATCTCAATAAGCAGCTTTTGCGAGCTGAACAACGATGGATCCATTATTTGGACACCCTACATCCGAATGGTCTAAATTCTGAAACTGAACTCAATGTTTTTTTTGTGAACGCTACCTTGATACTGACGTCACATCACCTCAGTTCCCGTTTAGAACAAACTTGATAGTGATGTCACTCATGGTGCTGACGTATGTAGTCCTGATTGGTTAGTGTTGACTTAAATATCTGCGTCTGAGGCCAAAATGGTCTCTGTTCATTCTAAGATGTCATGAGACGAAGTCGTCCTGTTTGAAGGTCTGAGCTGTTGCCGATACCAGATAAGTGGTTGATTTATCTTATGTTTAAACATTTAAATCACTATGTATGTAATATCATTTTTCAATAGAGACAATTGCTTTTTGACAAAGAACGTTATATTCCAAGCTCCTGATGAAGCAGCATAAGCTGCGAAACTTCGGCCGGTTGTTGAGCTAACATTGAAGTAACATCTGACTGAGCTAACATTGAAGTAACATCTGACTTTGTCAAAATGAGCTAACATTGAAGTAACATCTGACTTTGTCAAAATACGCCCGATGAGGATCGAGCTCTGTTGCATTAGCACATTTTACTCTTGATATAAGAATACAACAACAAGACTATCAAAGACTGCCGCAAATGATTAGAAGTCCGGGCGGCTTTCGTTTGAAATACCATAAGAAAGCACGCCGACAGGCTTGCTGATGCGGCTAAAGATAAAAAATAAAAAATAATAAATAAAAAACAGAAAAATTGAAAATCAAAAAATTGACAACCAGCTTAACTGGGAAACGGCATGTAGACTGATATTTCCTTTTCTATTGTTGATTTGGTTGTGGTGGAAATTATTTTTGTTCTTTTTTGAGTCGTTTTGATACTGTTAACCATGGGTTGCTGTTGAAGCACATGTTTGATATTGGACTTAGAAATTCATCACTGAAGTAGTTTGCATCATTTCTCACCAACAGCTCTTATTATATAGACTGTAACTCAGCTTTCCAATCCTATAGCATGCCCTTTGGTGTCCAGTTGGGCTCCATCCTTTCCACCATTCTATTTAATCTACCTGTCTCTCCTGGCAACACTTATTGTATTCAGAGTCTTGGTTTCTCTTGCTATCTGTATGCTGATGACATAACACAATATCCTCTATAGATATAACATCTGATGATAGCATGTTTAATTTTATTCATTGTTTCTATGAAGTTGGCAGATGGCTCTATGCTGCCAAATTTAAAGTGAATCCAGAAAAGTCTGAAACTATCCGGTTTACAAATAAATTCAATATGTTTGATTTCTTGGTCCCTTCTATTTCCTGCATACTTCTTCAACTAAAAATTGTCACCTGTTGAGTATCAAATTTGACACACAGCTCACTTTTTAAATACAAGTGTCCAAATTAACCGAATCATCATTCTTTTTCTTGCATCTTATTCAATGATTGAGACTTTTCATGGGTATAGGGGGATCTAAACCTTTTAACTCAATCTCTTGTGGAATAGGTTAGACTATTGCAATGCACTATATCATTGCCTTTCATCAAGTGCTTTCATCAGCAAATTCAGAACACAGCTGCTAGACTTATTTTGGGGAAGCAAAAATATGGCCACCTGACACCACTTTTGTAAAATCTGCATTGGCTTCCAGTCTGAGGGTCCAATTTAAAATAGGTTTGTCTTGTTTTTAAAGCTTTCTACTATGGAAGTCTCTCTTATTTGGCTAAACTGTTAATCTCTTATTTACTAGCTTGTTCTCTCTGCTCCATGAAACACAAACTTTTAAAGTCCATAGTTTTAAAGAAATTAGACTAGAAAAACAAAGGGACATAGCTTTTTGTTTTTTAGCCCCATTTTTCTGGAATTCTCTTTTTCTTGCCTTGCATTTTGAAAAAAATGTTGGCAAATTCAGAAACAGCCGAAAAACATCACTTTTCTGCAAGGCCTTTGAAATATATAATTTACCTCTTCATTTTGATTAGGATAATTTTTGAGTTTCTGCTTTGCATAGGTATTTGACTGCCATGTATGTTAAATTTATCACACCCACAATATTTTCACAGCTTTTTAAGGAAGGAAAGAGAGAGAGAGAGAGAGGTGGAGAAAGAGAGAGAGGGAGAGGAAAGACTTTTTATAAGGCTTTCATATTAGTCAACTCTTTATACCACTGTAGGAGGGTCAATTATTAACTCAAGGTGAGGTTTTGATGGTGGTCTAGGGTTTGGGGGTGGGGCAGTTTTACATGCACATTCAGAAGTATGAACAATACAGTACACATCAATAAAGCTTTGATGTGATTTGGAGTGAGGAAAGGATTTGTACAATGTACTCTCGCTCTAGGTTGATGCAGTATCTACCTAGTTGCTATCAAGCTAGAGTGAGAGTACATTGTAAAAATCTCATCTTTGTGTCCCTTTCCTCTCTCCAAATCACATCAAAGCTTCACTTATGTGTAATGTACTGTTCGTACCTCTGACTGTGCATGTAAAACTGCCCCCAAACCTTAGACCACCACTAAAACCAATCCTCCAGTTACTAGTTGACCCTCCTAATATGTGTGCCACACCAGAGGCTCTCTCTCCCTCTTCCTCTCCTTCCCTCTCCTGCCCAAAACAGGATTTATAATATTTATCACAAGTCCTAGTTTGGGCATATCACACAGCATTACGCTAGGAAAAAAAGTATAGTTATTTCCGGCATTAAAACATGCATTATGCTATCGCATGCAATGTTAAACACCCCTCATATTCATAAACTCTGCATACACATTTCATGATGTATTATCACATGCATTATGGTATTATCACAGGCATTATGGCCTTAATGCCCACAAAAATGCCCTAATGCAATTTAATGAATAACCCTGTTTATTTGTTTTCCTTATTTAGGGGTATTTTTCTTGCTTTTTAAAAATCATTTATTATCTTATAAGTAGTCACATCTTTTTATTGGTTTTCTCCATTTTGAAATGTTACTTTTGCTTATTTTTTAATTATTTGTATTTGTTGTTTTTTTATGTAGTTATAATTTTACTTTTGTTTTGTTTTAAATTATATGAATGTGATATTTTACTCCAATCGTATATTGTATATTATCTTGGATCTTGATGGGAAGAAAGGCAGATTTATCCAATGAAATAAACCAACTAATTAACAAGAAGACAGGGCAGAGGACCAATTGAGGTGAAGCTGCCCTGCTCCTGATGATACACCCTGTGGATTTTGCTACCATTTAGCCTTGTGGACATACTAAAAATCTACACATTAGGGATCTTGATGCCACTCTTCCTAGTATTCAGCCAAGCCCTTGATCCTGCATGTGGGGGTTTTGATAATCCTGTATCTTGTTGCTATACTCTTAATGCTGCTCCTTGGGGGTCTTGAAACCACACAGCCTTGCTGCCATATCCCAGACTCTACAACTTGGTCATCTTGATGCCACTCTACCTTGCTTCTCTGCTCCTGACACTTGGTCATCTTGATGCCACTCTGCCTAGCTCCCATCTATGCCCCTGATGCTACACCTTGCTGCCACTTACACTTATACCCTTTTTTCTACCCATTAGGGATCTTTCTCCCACTCTATCTTTGCTGCCATATCCCTGTTGTACCACCTTGGGGAACTTTCTGTCACTATCTATTGTTGCATACCCTAGACCAGAGCTTTCCAAACTGTGTGTCGGGACACGTTAGTGTGTCGCCTGCAGTGTGCAGGTGTGTCGCGCAAGCCCGGTCAACTCTGATGCGAGTTTGGGCTTTTTTTTTTCTAGAGATTCACTTTTTTTTCAGTTTATGGGTTGCTTATTATTGGGTGATTTTTGCTGTCAATCGCGGTTTTTGGGGGGGGCTTGGTGGGTGGAACGAGCCCAGCCATCCTTGCATTGGCTGCTGCTGCCGATGAGGCCTGGCCATGAGGAGTACTGACTGCAAGCAGCAGTGTCTGGTGATCATGGAAGGGAGTGAAGTACTTAACTGGCAACAATAAAAAAGACGAGGTACATGAGTGTGGGGGCCAGACATGTGCTGGGGGGAGAGAGATGAGTGAGTGGGGGGCAAACGTGCTGGGGGGACAGACATGTGCTTGAGGGGGAGAGATATGAGTGTGTGGGGGCCAGACATGTGCTGGGGGGAGGAGAGAGATGAGTGTGTGGGGGACAGACAATTTGTTTTATTATTGTTTCTCATAAATTATAACAATAACATGAATCTTGGAATATATATTTTTAATATAAATTTAAGGTTTTCATGAGATAGGTTGTGTCGTGAAACATTTTATTTATGTATATATTTAAGGAAACATACATAAATTGTCGAAATATGTTTCGTTCGTTTAACCTTTAACCTCTGGTTTACTAGTAGACTGAATTACCGTGTCGTGAAATTATGTTTGTCTAAAAAGTGTGTCACCAACATGAAAAGTTTGGAAAGCTCTGCCCTAGACTCTACACCTCTGGGGTCTTACTGCCACTCTGCCTTGCTGCTGCATGATTTATGCTACATCTTGGGGAGTCTTTCTTACACGCAGTGTTGCTTCCATACCACAGACTTTAAACCTTGAGTGTCTTTCCTCCACTTTTTCTTGCTGCCATTCCCTACTGCGGATAGCTGCTTTGCACCTCTCATTGTTCTTTTGATGATTCTTGACTCTGTTTGTGCTGCTTTTGTCCCTGTCAGTGCCTAGGTCTTTTTTTTTTTTAAACTTTGCTGCTTTGTTTCCACTTCCTGTAGTCTTAGGATGTTTATGTCACTCTGTTGTCACTTTGCCCATTTTGTGCTGCCTTTTGGGATTTATGACACTGTTATTTGTGCCCTCTTTTGAAGCCTTGGGGTCTTTTTGACATTCTTGCTGCTGCTTTTTTCCTCCCCTGGTGCCTTGGAAAACAACTGCAATAGAAGGTACCCTATTACCCTCTTATTATGCCTTTGGCTATTCATACCACTTTTGATTCCACTTTGCCACGGGTTTGAATTTATTTTCCCTCTTCTGATATTAACTCACACACTTAGACCTGGATTCATCAATCATCACAAAATGATGAATCCTGCGAAAACGGGGGGTGGAGGGGCGAAGGGGGGGGGAGGCAGTCCTGCAAAAGCCCACAGCAATTTTGGCAGCCATGGTGTGCCGGCTGCTGGCTTTCGCACCGAATAGCGCCATCGTGAAAGGTGGTGCTATTCGGCCCGCTACTGCCAACGATAATGATAGCAACATTATCTCTGGCAGTGAATACACCGCTGACTCTGCCCCCTCTGCCCCTCCACCCCTCGCCACCCCAACCTCGCCCCTCCCCACCCCCCCCCCCTGCCCCAATCTAATTTACATGCTATCGATAAGCCTTTGATAAATGACCCCCTTAATTATAATAGATTATAAATCACCAATTTTGAATCTCAAAATAGGCTACATTTACTGGGAAATTAATGAAATGAATAAATATTTTGTTTCAAACTAATGAAATAAATGGGGATAACCTACAAGACAAAGGAACAAAATGAAAAAAATAGTTGCCTCTATACTTCCCTATTAAGTACACAATTCTAAAAATTACCCTATAATTTATTTTCTTTGCAAGTATCTCCAGTGCTTCTCTTGGGTTGTAAACTATATATTGCATGGTCACATGGGTAGCTCGAGTGTATAAGGTTGAAAGGTTTCCTTCTGATTTTATTTGGTAAATTACTAGTTCACCAGATTCCTCAAGAATTTCACAATGAAATTAAAAAATGAACTTAAAAGAAAATAATTTAAGTAGTAAATTGTATTTTAGATTCAAAATAAAGTGGCAGAGACAAATAGTAATATTTAGTTGCAAAAATTATATTCCAACAGAAAATCTAAGTACCATGGAACTGGTTCCCAGGACAGAAAACAGCAAAAGATATTCAACAATAACAATCTTTCATATAAGTAACAATTTTCATATGAACACAAGAAATTGTCATACTGGGTCATACCAAGGGTCCATCAAGCCCAGCATTCTCTTTCCAATAGTGGCCAATCCAGGCTAAAATTACCTGGCAAGTACCCAAACACTAAGTAGATCCCATGCTAATGATGACAATAATAGCAGTGGCTATTCCCTAAGTAAACTTGATTAATATCAGTTAATGGACTTCTCCAAGAACTTATCCAAACCTATTCTATTACTATGATTTTGTGTTTAAGGTAATATAATTTTTTGTGTTTTAGGAACTAATCCTTCATGTGTTTTATCTTTAAACAAAGTCTCAAGAAGAACCTTTTATACTGGTAAAAATTCACCTCAGATAAGTAATATCTATATACTTTATAGATATTACTTTATTTCCCTCACAGCTCATAAATGTGGAACTAGGATACCCTTTGATGAAAAGCTGCTTTGGATGCCTTGGATGCTGGAGTCCGCTGATCGGGCTTGCTGCTAGAGGATATGGCTTGTTGACCTCTCTCACCTCTTGACCCCATAGACCGCCTCAGACCTACTACACTATCTTTAAAAACTAAGAAAATATTAACTCCCTGTTCTTCTGCTTACTAAATGTTCATTTAAAATCCAGGTAAAATAATGAATTAACACTAGGAGGAAGCTGTGATATTTATTTTAAGTAAACTATAATGATTTGTTGTTCCAGCAGCATTGAAGCTTCTCAATTAGTGATATAGGGCCTCATTTTCCATGCCGCTCATACGCGATAAGGGACCTTTCGCACGCGAAAAGTCCCTTATCGCGTGTGATACCAGGATGGGGCAAGTCGGGGCGGAGTCGGCCCCGGAAGAGGAGGACTTGGGGCGTCACCGGGGCCGACTCTGCACCAATGCTGCGGACAGCGAAAAGGTGCCTTTTTGCGTCAGCTTTCGCTCCCAATAGCTACACCTCCTATGGTGGCGCTATTGGGTGCGAAACCGGCAGCGATCGCACCACACCGGTGCGATCGCTGCCGGCTAGTTCAGGCCCTCCCCCTGTTTCGGCCCCCCACCCCTCATCTTCTAAAGTATTGCAGGCCTGCGATACTTTAGAAAATGAGGCCCATAATGTTTTTTTTTATTTATGCAATTTTACATATACAAAAACCAATAATCCTCTGCTTAAGAAAACAGAATTTGACAACTATATAGAAGTTCAAAAGAAGAAGCTAAGTATAATAAATCATAGTCATTGTCAAAATTCAATCCAAGTCCATTAGAAGGAGATCTATATACAATTCAAGGAAAATATAATTAAATGTAATCAAGAAAATACATCACATACAGAGAAAAATATAACATTTGTGGACTTCTTGTTGTCTTTCTAGAATCATTCAAACAACTACAGAATGAAGAGAAGATTCTTCTAATGCTATCTTAAAAAATACAAATAAGTCACTCTTTTCTACATTTACAGGGACATTTAAAAAAATAAAAGTGCCCCCAATTGCACAACTCTAGGTCTCATAATTAAGAATTGTTTCCCCTTTTTCTGTGTCTGTTTAGCTACATCTGGGAAGGTTCTAACCTGACAATTTAGGAAAACCTCTGAATGATGTCTGAAGATTAAACATAAAACCCAAGCCCTGTCAGGTTCTAGAAGAAAAGAGATAATCAAAGTTGCAAGAAGAACCCCCTCACTATCAGAAATTTCCAACACAGCAGATATATTGTCCAAACCCACAGTATAGCAGGCTTTTGAGCCGTATTACAAGTTTCCCTTTTAAATGGAGGTAGATAATATGCCTTAGAAATAGGAGGGAGAGCTTGTTCCAGAATTTGGAGTATCTCTAAAAAGTATTTTTTTCACCATGTCCTTTGGTGTTATCAAAGGACTTTTATGAAAGTTAATAAGTCTCAAGTTTTTTCCTGTGATAAGGTTTTTCAAATTTTCCATTTTATATGATAACTGATTTTCCTTAATAGACTGTTGCAAATCTTTTCCTGACTCAGCTTCCCATTTCATAGATTCAAAACTAGTGTCAGAGTTAGTTTTGAAATATTCCAACACAGAGACCCGAGTTTCCATATCTGCAATTTTTGCCACCAGAGGATTAAGTTGAGCAATAACTGATAGCCCCAAACCTTTGATGGCTTCCCATAGAGTCTCCAGTGTAAACTGGGTAGGTCTTTCTAGGGAGAATTTCATTGAGAAAACTGGAGCATCCGTTGTAAGTTGAGAAATAAAAAAATCTCCTCTTCTTCAACCGGCCTGGAATTGCTAATGGCAGGAGCACCCCTCTCACTTCTGATTGCCAAACCAGGAGTGGCTGGAACCACGGTCAAATCTCCAGTCTCTGCAGGGGAAAGTATCACTCCAGAATCATTGGCCTGCAATACTTCACTTCTGGGAGTTGATGCCCTTGCAGAGGCTGAATTCAATAGGGGAATCCGCTCAACCAGAGAGAGAATGGTGAGTGAATCAAAGGAAAGGGCAAGGGACTCTTTTTCCCACCCATTTCCCAGCAATTCATCCTTCAGTGATAATGGTCTCCGCACTATGGGCCAGATTTTAAAACTTATACGCGGGCATAGATTTGTTTGCGCAACCCAGCACGAACAAATCTACGCCTGATTTTATAACATGCGTGCGCTGCCGCGCGCATATTATAAAATCCAGTGTCGGCGCATGCAAGGGGGTGCACACATGTGCACATTGCATGTGCTGAGCCCGAGGGGAGCCCCGATGGCTTTCCCTGTTCCCTCCAAGGCCGCTCCGAAATCAGAGTGGCCTTGGAGGGAACTTTTTCTCCAGTCCCCCTCACCTTCCCCTCCCTTCCCCTATCTAACCCACCCACCAGCCCTAACTAAATCCCCCCCCCCCCTATCTTTGTTGAAAAAGTTACGCCTGCCGGAGCACTCAAACCTGTCCCCAGACCACTCCCGGACTGCCACCACGCCCCGGCCATGCCCCCAGACCGCCCCTTTTTGCAAGCCCCGGGACATACGCACATCCCCGGGCTTGCACGCGCCACTGAGCCTATGCAAAATAGGCTCGGCGTGCACAGGGGCAGATTTTCATGGGTTACGCACATATGTTGCGCATGCAGTCTTTGAAAATCTGCCCCTATATGTGCATTCATTGGGCCTCACTGAGGGGGTTCAGGAGGTGCTGCAGAGAAGACCCTGTCTTTAGACCATCTGTTACAGCTGGTATGAGGCATCTACAAGTGGAATTAATTAAGGAAACAGGGAGACAGCCACATGCAGAAAGTATTACGACGTAAGATATTTGAGTATTTAAATACTCACACATGCCACAATAAAAGTGTGTAAATCTCACACTCTCACAACACTTTGTTCAAAATCAACACCTTTCAGACTATTTTAAGCTGTTGGAGGAAATCCTATATGTGGATCACAGACATGCTATTGGTGAAGAATCTCTCTAGAGAGGAGTAATATGTATTTTCAGACTCTGATACATTCTAAAATGTCCAAGTATTTATATAACCATGAGTCTCTTTTGCTAATAATTTATTATATTGTTGTAGTTAATTTAACTCATAGCTGGATTATATTCAACAATTCCTTATCGTTTATATACAGGACAGGACAGCTTTCATGAGTAATTCTTCAGTCCTTTTGTTCTTTATGTACAGAATGGACAACTTGAAACATTAAATCAATGTTCTTTAAAGAACTTTAATTTCCTCACTTATATTAGTGTGGGTAGTGACATTTAAATAATTATCCACCTTTTGAAAGTTCCTTTCAGCCTTCTAATAAAGCCAAAGAAAGCCCACTGGTTCGCTATTCGTTTATCTTTAAGTATTCCTATTTCCTTACCTTTTTTAAAGATTATCTTAAAGTGAACAACTATATCTCAGTCATGCACACAAATTCCTTTGTATTCTCTTGCTAATTTGAGAAATTTTACATAAAGTAGGCTCCAAATTTGGGGCTCTAGCTTCACAGCTCCTTTATCTCTCAGCGTCTCTTCAGCAATCTGTGAGTCAATTCTAAACTGTCAGTTTGCAAGCTTTCTCCGTGTGATGTCACTTTTCCAATTTATCAGCAGATCTCTGCGAACATCCAAATTATTGTGTGAGGAACAGTGGTAAAATATTATGTCACAAGAAATCGTTCTTAGCTTATTTAGAAATACCATATAATCTTCACAAACCTTAACAAAAAATGCACAGATAAACCAATTAAAAAGGAAGTTTTAGAATCCTCAAAATGTTCTTAAACATGAATAATTTAGAAATCAGCTTTGTGCTTTGACTAGAATTTAGTATAGTTCCTCCAACCTGTTTACCTTGTATATCAGGTGAAGGTTACATTGTCATGGAGTTGCTATGGTAGCTCCAAAGTGCCAGCTTCCGAATGTTAGCTAGAATCAGGTTTTTTTGTTAATGGTCTTTGGATTTTTTTTTTGGTTTTTTTTTATCTTAGCCCCATTGAATTTAATGAAAAGGAAAAAAAAAACATTTAAATAAATAAAAATAAACTACCACTAAAGAAACTCAAATTAAAACAGCTCAATTTTTAAAAGCATTTACCAACGTTATCCTCAGCAGTAGCGCCGAATAGCGCCACCTTTCATGTTGGCGCTATTCGGTGCAAAAACCGGCAGCGAAGACACCACGGTAGTGCGAAGGCTGCGGGCTTTCGCAGGCCCACCCCCCTCTTCACCCCGCTTTTCGCCCCCCACCCCCGTTTTCGCTGGATTCATCATTCAGCAATGAATGATGAAGCCAGGCCTAAGTGCCCCTTTACATAACGGGTCAAATAACTTTAAATATAACTGCTACAGAGTTCAAATTCAGGTGTTCGTCATGTTAGTGACTTCCATTTATGTGACCACTACTGGCAAAATTTATTTTTTTATTATTTACCAGGTTATGTTAATTCATTGGTGCCATATTCACCATGGCACTTCCTGGAGATACAAACTAATGTGGCAGCCTCTTCCTAGGCTTGCCACCTAAATCGCATTATTTTGAAAATGTAAAATTGCCCAAATCTTTTATTTTTAATATAAAAATAGCCTTCAGACATTGCACCAGACAGCTGCTTATGTTATTGATGACTTCAGTGGGTCCTGCACTTCCCTAATGCACCAGAAGCTTTCTCATGGCTCCTAGTGCCATGTAGGGATGTGCAGCCAGAAAGTATTCATTGGATTCGGGATACGTATTCGTCGGGGCCCAGATATGTTGCATTCATTCAATGGCACCCGATACGTTGATACGTGCATTTGTTTTCCAGTTCCCATTAAAGTCAATGGGGGAAGTATTTGCAGCCTAATTTTGGCTGCAGAATTGGGGTTTTATTATCAATTTTGATGAAACTTCTGGGGAGTAATCATCAGAACAACAAAACAGCTCCGAAGTACTTAGACTGTGGCAAAGTGGCACCAAAGTGGCATGACTAGCCTAAGGTACTTTAAAGTCCTTGTGACCTTGGGCAAGTCACTTTACCCTCCATTGCCTCAGGTACAAACTTAGATTGTAAGCCCTCTGGGGATAGAAAAATACCTACAGTACCTGAATGTAAACCGGTGTGATATCTCAATTGAGATCGAATGTCGGCATATAAAAAATAAATAAAGCGGGGATCCGGAAGCGACCTCGTGCATGCCGGCCGTCCGATGCCAATACTCAAAATGGCCACTGAATTACAATATTCAAAATACTCAAAATACTCAAAATACTCAATGGCCATTTTGAGTATTGGCATCGGACGGCCAGCGTGCACAAGGTCGCTCCTGGACCCCCGCTGGACTTTTGGCAAGTCTTGTGGGGGTCAGGAGGCCCCCCCAAGCTGGCCAAAACTCCCTGTGGGTCCAATGGGGGTCCCGGAGCAACCTGCCGTCCGATGCCAGGACTCAAAATGGTGCCGATAGCCTTTGCCCATACTATGTCACAGGGGCTACCAGTGCCATTGGTCAGCCCCTGTCACATGGTAGGAGCAGAAGATGGTGCTGGTGACCATGTGACAGGGACTGACCAATGGCACTGGTAGCCCCTGTGACAAAGGCTATCGGCGCCATGATGAAAAACCAGCACCGAGGGTGTGAGTGAGTTCCCGGACCCACCGCTGGACCACCAGGGAGTTTTGGTAAGTATTGGGGGGGGGGGGGGTCAGGAGGGTGGGGGGTTGTAGTTAATCTTAATTTTAGCTGGGACAGGAATTTAACTCGCCGTAGTAACGTATTGACAGATCGACAACTTATGGAATTCTCCATACTTCCGCATGAAACGGAATTGACCCCCCCCACGAATACGTATCACGAATGAAACGAAAACATTTTGGCTGCACATCCCTACTTATTTGTTTACCCAGACTATGTAATTCAGTCCTTGTTGGTTGTTGTCTGTATATAGATCCACTTTTCTTCATTCCCCCTGCCATTAAAGCAGAGAGCTATGCTGGATATGCATTGAAAGTGAAGTATCAGACTTTCTCCCCTGCCGTTGAAGCAGAGAGCTATGCTGAATATGCATTGAAAGTGAAATATCAGTCTTTTTCCCCTGCCGTTGTAGCAGAGAGCTATGCTGGATATGTATTGAAGGTGAAGTATCAGGCTTATTTGGTTTGGGGTAGTAACCACCGTAACAAGCAAGCTACTCCCCGCTTTTTTGTGAATGCAAATCCTTTTTTCCACATTTCCTCTTGCCGTTGAAGCTTAGAGCAATGTTGGAGTCGCATTAACCTTGTATATATTTATTGAATAAGGATATCATCTCCAGGTAGTAGCCGACCTTCCCGCGAGCCACCCACTCTTCATTCACGTCCTCTAGACTTTATGGATCCAGAGTGTTTATCCCACGCCCCTTTGAAGTCTTTCATAGTTCTGGTCTTCACCACGTATCAAATGCTTATATTTTTATGTATCAAATACTTATATTTTTATATCAGAACTTTCTCAACTTATATTTATATATTTTTTACTTTGGACCTTCATACCACCCCATGGTTTACAAGTTCATGATTTTCACTTGTGTATTCACCGCTCGGGGTCCCCTTTAATCATTGGTCCACTGATCCTCCTTCAAGGATAAATATATCAACAAAATGTTTCTTTTTTTCTTTTTTTACTTTTTTGTAAAAATGCAGAGAATGGTACTTCCCTTTCTTAATATAAACACCAGAGTCCAGAGTCCGGCTTATTTCAGCTGCTGTTATTGAGGGAAAACTCTGGATATTCATAAGCATTTCATTTCAACTGGAAGGTCCATCTTATCTCTTCAGACACTGTTCCTTTGCAGGAGCAAAAAGTAAGTTAAAAAAGTGTGTGTGGAGGGGAACCTGGCATAGGGATAGGGGGTGGATAGGATAGGGGAAGGGGAAGGGAGGTTAGGGTAGGGGGTATGGAAGTTCCCTCCCAGTCTGCTCCTTAATTGGAATGGACTGGAAGGGAACTGGGGAAGCTGGATGATGTGTCACCGCACAATTATGGCCTATGTCTGCCCCCCGCCCCCCCCCCCCCTTGCATGCACCAACTGCAATTTTATAACATACATGCACCGGCACGGGCATGTTATAAAATCATGCATCCATGTGTGCGCGCCGGGTAGCATGTGCACATGGACGCGCACGTGTTCTTTTTTTAAAATCTGCCCCTATGTATTTGGTACAGACTCAGGTTTAATTGAGACTTAGTTCACTTACTTCTTCAGAGTTCTGTCTGCACATTGAGTCTTAATCAGCCAAAGGGAATGCTTTGTTGAATAATCCCAGTGTTTTCCCCACACAGTCAAACTTTAATTTCTCAGACACTCAACTCCCTAATTATGCTGATCATTATGTGTACATGCAACAGCTCTTTTAAAACAAAGTCTCCCTTAGTCTTGCCTCTCTGGTACCTCAAAAATTGCCTTTTTCATACTGTCTTATTCAACTAATGTTTTCCTGTTATGTTCTTTCAATGAGTTTTGTAACTGTTGATCACTTTTTATTTCTTTCAATGAGCAGCTGAGCTGATGTGAGTCTTCTCTCAGCTGTTTCCCCTGTCTCTTCTGTAACAGTTTTAAATCTGCCACACCTATGCTAATGTTACAGTATCGTTTCTCACTAACCTCTCTCTCCAAGAACTTTTTTACAGTGATCCCGAGAGTTAGCATTTTTACTAGTTAGCTTTTGCAAATGTAACTCCTCATTTACTTAATTGCATGCACCACCTGAGATTTTATGAACATTTTTTAGCTTTTTATTTTGTCTAAATATTTTTTTTTCAGCCAAAGGACCTGTCCATTTCATTCCTTTTGTGGTGTTCTTGCTTTGGGTGACTCACACCCAAGCCATTTCCATGGCTAAGGCTACAGCTTCACTCCTGAGGGTTCCCTGCTGTTTGGAATGCAGCCCAGCACTACTCTAATTGTGCTCCTTATAGTAAAACCTGGACTAGACCACAAAATATGTCCGGACAAGAGGCACTGTTCACAATAAATTTAAATTTTCAAAGTTATTTCTGTCACAACTTAATACAATTTAAATGCTATGATGTCCCACAATGTCTCAGTCTTTATTACAGCAAATGTAACTTCTTTTTGGGGTCAAAATACTCTCCTTTCTTCCAATTCTCTTTTTATAATTTTTGTTACATTTTTGATCCCAATAAAGGTCCAATCGGTATCTTTTAACCTTAATCTTGAGTCCCCCTCCCCCACTTTTCCCCTTCTTTTCACTGCCTTTTGTTGCTCATGCCGGCCACGGCAGGCCCGCGGTCGGACCCACTTATCCCTGTTTGCCTGCTCCAGTGCCTGGTTCCACCTCTCTTGCAGCCGTGGGTAGCCACCTCCGTGCTCGGGCTGCTCCCATTGCTCCCTGCTCCTCCGCGGATATCCCAGCTCCGTGGCGGGCTTCCCCGTGTGGTCCGCGGGAAGATGCCGCCATCTCGCGCACCTCTCCCTAGGAGTGTGCGCACGCAACTGGGCTACCTTTAAAAAGGCCATGGCGGGAAACCACCCCGTGGCCCTGGATGATGATGTCACTGGGTCCCGGTATATAAAGCCGGGCCCAGCCAGTGCTTCCCTGCCTTGGCAACAGGTCTCCATGCGTGTGGTGTGCTTAGTTGCTTGTTCCTGCTTTCTCTGGGTTCCTGGTTCCCAGTTCCTACTTCATTTGTGTTCCTGGTTCCTGATCCTGCCTTGCTCCTGGTACCTGTTCCTGCTCCTGAGTTCTGTGTCTTCCTTGTTTGTCTATGCTTCTGATTGATATCTGGCTTGACCCCTGTTTCGTCTGACTATGTATCTGATTGATACCTGGTTTCACCTCTGCTTCGTCTGACTACATTCCTGCTTGACTCCTGAACTGACCTTTGCCTTGCCTGACCATCCTCTGCTTGACTCCGGTTTGACCCATGTCTGTTTGTCACATATCCTTGCCTGCCACCTGCCCTGATCCCAGTCTGCTCTACCACGCCTCTGCTGATTCTACTCTGGACTTGGCCTTTCAGGCTCCAGCCTGTTCTTTCTTGGGCGCCCCCTGTCTTCTCCGAGTTCCCTTTGGCGCCCGGGTCTCCTGAACTCAGCCTAGTCTGAACTTGTTCTCTGATCTCAGTCACTGCTGCTGGCCCCTGGCTGATTCACTCATTGCCGCTGGGAAGACCTCGGATGGAGGCCCACCTAAGACCAGCCAGCCCCGGTACCCAAGGGCCCAACCTGCAGGGAACGAGGGCTGGTATTGGCGAATCTCCAGCCAGCCTCCGTCAATCAGCCAGCTCCACCTACTGACAGTGGGGACCCATAGGGCTTGCTCTGTTGGGTAGTGTCAACCCCACCTCGGTCCAAGGGTCCACCTCCGGCGCAACACATTTTATGCTATTTTCAGGGATCCCAGTATCTTAACTGGTTTCTGCCATTTCCAGTCTCCAAAACCCTAGCCTGGCTCTTGGGTTCTGCTCTTTGTGACCCCTTCTGGCTAGCACAACATCCATTTTATTTTAATTTGCCTTTATTTTGGCTGTTTTAATTGAAATTAGGGTCAGGTTCACCAAGGTTCACCTGGCGCTTTTAAACTTTATTGGTAACCTCTTCTGGTTGTCCTCACTTGGGATCAGGATTTCTTTTCATTTTTACAGGTTTTGTTTTTCTTATTTTCAACTTTTAATTTTGACCCATTTTTGCCATGATCCCAGAAGTGACATTTTTATTTATTTATTTATTTATTTAAATTTCTTATATACCGGCATTCGCGATGGGAGTCGCATCATGCCGGTTTACAAATAACAAGGTGTGACAACAGAATAAATACTTAATAACTTAAAAACATTAACATGTGATAGAAGAATAAGGTAGCAGTTACAATAAAACAGGGATAAAATGCAACTTGGAATGAAGAGAAGGCAAAAGAGAGATTAACACTGAGACAACAAAAGAATGACCAAGGTAAATAAAACCAAGGTAAATAAAACCTGCCTCATTAAAAAAAACATTATTGAGTTGTCAAAGGTTGTTGATTACCCTGACGGGAGTTCTTAGTTGCTTGAGTTGAGAGTGGGTTCAGTTGGTGTCTGGAAAGGCTTTCAAGAATAGCCAGGTTTTAAGTCTTTTTCTGAAAGTGGGGAGGCAAGGTTCCTGTCTCAGTTCTGGTGGGATAGAATTCCACAAGGTAGGTCCTGCTGTAGAGAAAGCCCTGTCTCTGAGAGTCCTCTGGTTAAAGGTTTTTGCAGGAGGCACCTGTAATGAGTCTCTGTAGGACTCTCTGATAGGTCTGATGGAGGTATGTTTTTTAAATGGGATTTGGAGGTTAAGCGGAGAGAGTTGATGGAATGCTTTGTAGATGGTAGTAATGGATTTATATAAGATTCTATAGTGCACTGGCAGCCAATGTAAGTCTTTGAGAATCGGAGATATGTGGTCTCTTCTTCTTGTGTTTGTCAAAATTCTGGCCGCCGTGTTCTGAACCATCTGAAGAGGTTTAGTATGAGAAGACGGGAGACCTAATAGAATAGAATTGCAATAATCTAACTTAGAGAAGATTATTGATTGCAAAACTGTTCTGTAATCGTGGAAATGGAAAAGTGGTTTGATTCTTTTTAAGACGTGTAATTTATAAAAGCAGTCCTTCGTGGTTTGATTAATAAAAGATTTTAGATTTAGCCGATTGTCGATAATGGCTCCTAGGTCTCTTACATGTGAAGTTTGAAAGCCGGTTGGAGGATTTGAGGTAAGGTTACTGTTTTCAGGGGAAATTATGAGGACTTCGGTTTTAGCAGAATTTAAGATTAGATTTAGGCTGGAGAGGAGGTTGTCAATATTTTGAAGACAGTTTTCCCAGATTTTGATAGTTTTGTAAGGGATTCTTTGATAGGGATGACAATCTGGATGTCATCTGCGTATAGAAAGTATTTGAGGTTAAGATTGGTTAATAGTTGACATAGGGGTAGGAGGTAAATGTTAAAGAGCGTGGGGGAGAGAGAGGAGCCCTGTGGAACACCTAGCGAAGAAGGGTAAAACTGTGATTCTTTGTTATGTATTTTGACTTTATATCCTCTGTTTCCCAAGAATGATTTGAACCAGGCAAGAGCAGAGCCTGTAATTCCGATGTTCGCTAGTTGATTTAGGAGAAGGGAGTGATTCACGGTGTCAAAGGCCGCCGATAGGTCGAGGAGTATCAGCAAGTAGGCGTGACCTTTATCGAGGCCCATGATGAGGTAATCTGTCAGAGATATGAGAAGTGATTCTGTACTTAAAGATTTTCGGAAGCCGTATTGAGTGGGGAATAATATGTTGTTGTCTTCGAGGTATTCTGATAATCTGGTGTTGACTAATTTTTCTGTAACCTTGGCTATAAAAGGAAGGTTGGATATTGGGCGGAAGTTGGATGGATCTTTAGGATTAAGGTTCGGTTTTTTTAATAGGGGTTTGATAGAAGCAACTTTCAGGTCGTCTGGATAAATTCCTTGGGCTAAGGAACAATTGATAATGTCAGTTAGGGTTTTGGAGATGGTATCTGGTATTAGCAGCAGTAGTTTGGGAGGGATCTGGTCAAATGGGTGGGATGATGGTTTCATTCTCTTCAATACTAACTTGGTCTCTGATATTGCAATGGGTTCGAAGGCTTGTATAGCAATGTCTTTGCAGTGATGGCGGAATGTGCTGGGTGGGGCTAGGGTATTCGTTTTTAGTTGAGATTGCAGGTTGGAAATTTTCTTACTGAAGAAGATGGCCAGCTCCTCAGCTTTTTCGTGCGCTTGGTTGAGTGGGATGTCCGGAGAATTGGGTTGAGTTAAGTTCGAGACGTAAGTAAAGAGGGCTTTTGAATCGAAGATGAGGTGATGTATCTTGTGAGCGTAGTAGTCCCTTTTTGTTTTTAGTGTGGCGCTCTTGTAAATGTGAAGAGCGAGTTTGTAAGCTGAGAGGGAGGTCGGTGATGGTGCTTTACGCCATTTATTTTCTTTTTGTCTCAGTGAAAGCTTGAGTTTTTGTAGTTGGTCATTAAACCAGGGTTGTCTTCTGGCGGCATTATGTTTAGGTTTTTTTGTTGCCAGTGGGCAGAGTTTATTAGCTGCCGATTCTGTGATGTTGGACCATGAGTGGAGAGCCGTGTTGGGAGTGGAGATGTCTATGTGGGGGAGTTCTAGGACAAGGTGTTCGTGAAGTTCATCGGATGAACATAGGTTTCTGTAAGTAAATTGAGGTTGAAGATCTTGTTTGATGTTAGATTGTGCCAGCGAAAAAGTGGTAGAAATTAAAGCATGGTCTGACCAGGGGACTATTTTGCATATGGGGGGTGCTGAGTACGCGATGCCTGAGTTTACAAAAATGAGATCCAAAGTGTGTCCTGCTCTGTGAGTAGGGTTGTTGATTATCTGCTTGAATCCCATGGCGGTCATTGCATTTAGGAAAGTTTCACAGTTTGTAGATGGAGAATGGTCATCAACATGTAAGTTGAAGTCTCCCAAAATGATGGCTGGAACCGCAAGATTTAGGTTAGTAGATTATTATTTCTAGAATGGGGGAGGCATCTGATTCCAGCAGTCCCGGAGGGGCGTAGACTAGAATGATTTGTAGCTGGTCAGATTTGAAAAATCCGGCTTCAATTTTTGTGGGAGAATGAATTGGGAATTGAGTAAGTCTCAGCTCTTTTTTGGCTGCAAGGAGAATACCCCCACCCTTTCTTTTCTGTCTGGGAATAGAGAAGAAGTCATGGGATTCCGTAGGAAGTTGGTTTATTAGTGCGGTGTCCGTCTGTTTAAGCCATGTTTCAGTAATTGCACAGAGGTCGGGTTTGGTGTCCAGTAGAAGGTCATTAAGTATTAGTGTTTTTTTGGTAAGGGATTGAGCGTTGAATAAAATCAGAGAGAAAAGAGCCAGGCCTAGTGTCTGTGTAAGGGGGGAAATCATGATAGGAATGAGTGATTTATAGGTAGTTGGCCGTGAAAACACTGATGGGTTTCTAATGAGAAATGACCTTTGTTGGAGAATTGGAATAGGGAGACCAGTATGCATTGAGGCTTGGAGGGGTGAGCGCTGGATGCTTGCTGGAGTGGAAGGAAGAGCGCTGGATGATTGCTGGAGTGGAAGGAAGAGCGCTGGATGCTTGCTGGAGTGGAAGGAAGAGCGCTGGATGATTGCTGGAGTGGAAGGATGAGCGCTAGATGATTGCTGGAGTGGAAGGAAGAGCGCTGGATGATTGCTGGAGTGGAAGGAAGAGCGCTGGATGCTTGCTGGAGTGGAAGGATGAGCGCTAGATGATTGCTGGAGTGGAAGGAAGAGCGCTGGATGATTGCTGGAGTGGAAGGATGAGCGCTAGATGATTGCTGGAGTGGAAGGAAGAGCGCTGGATGATTGCTGGAGTGGAAGGAAGAGCGCTTGATGATTGCTGGAGTGGAAAGAAGAGCGCTGGATGCTTGCTGGAGTGGAAGGAAGAGCGCTGGATGATTGCTGGAGTGGAAGGATGAGCGCTAGATGATTGCTGGAGTGGAAGGATGAGCACTGGGTGGAAGGGTGAGCGCTAGATGATTGCTGGAGTGGAAGGAAGAGCGCTAGGTGATTGCTGGAGTGGAGGGAAGAGCGCTGGATGATTGCTGGAGTGGAAGGATGAGCGCTAGATGATTGCTGGAGTGGAAGGATGAGCACTGGGTGGAAGGGTGAGCGCTAGATGATTGCTGGAGTGGAAGGAAGAGCGCTAGGTGATTGCTGGAGTGGAAGGAAGAGCGCTAGGTGATTGCTGGAGTGGAAGGATGAGCACTGGGTGGAAGGGTGAGCGCTGGATGATTGCTGGAGTGGAAGGAAGAGCGCTGGATGGTTGCGTTGGTCTCAGGGCTATTTGAACAGAATGTAAAAGGTCCTCATTGAGCCTAGGCTTCAAGATGTGGTTGTAGATTGGTGGAGTTTCACGTAGCTGTAGTTGTTCGCAGGTGGGTGGTGTCGTCTGCAAGAGGCCTTTGTTTGTTTGCTGGGCTTCCCTGGGTGGAGAACGGGGCTCCTCGGGGCTGCAACGAAGGGGCAAGACAAAGGGGCTGGCCCCTTTGTCGTGCTCCTTAGGCGTGCGACGCGCGGCGTGCGACGCCTAGGCGCTGTGGTCGATTTAAAGGGCTCCTGGCCCTGCTGCTATTGGCGGCTTGTGCGGGTACGGATTGGCCGCTTCACGGCCCGGAGGAGGGCTGTGGGTGGCGCCTCGGTTCGCGGCTCTGCGCCTCGTGGCCGGCGCTGGGGGCTGCCGGGGGCAAGGGTGCGAATCAGGGCCTTACCCCGGTGGGTCTCGGCGCCGGCTGCGCAGGCCTCGCACGATGGGAGACGCTGGATCGGAGACGCTGGAGCAGGTAAGAGGGAGTTTCGCGGCGCCGCGGTCGATTTAAAGGGCTCCTGGCCCTGCTGCTATTGGCGGCTTGTGCGGGTACGGATTGGCCGCTTCACGGCCCGGAGGAGGGCTGTGGGTGGCACCTCGGTTCGCGGCTCTGCGCCTCGTGGCCGGCGCTAGGGGCTGCCGGGGGCAAGGGTGCGAATCAGGGCCTTACCCCGGTGGGTCTCGGCGCTGGCTGCGCAGGCCTCGCACGATGGGAGACGCTGGATCGGAGACGCTGGAGCAGGACTGGAGCAGGACATCACTTTCTGGATGAGTCTGTCCCTGTTTTCAGCTCAGGAGGCTTCCCCAAAGCTTGCAGAGCTCTCATCAGCCACTCCCTCTAAAAATCGACACTCCCCTAGGTCCCTGTTCTTGCCACTATGGTCCAGAAAAGATGCCGGTAGTCTTTCTAGGCTCCTGCTGCTGCTCCAGCTGATCGTCGTGTCTACCTAGCCACAACTGCAAGAAACCACAATTACTCTCCTGTGGTCCTATTCCTGCTCAGCATCACCTTTTCCCACTGACCTATGCTGATCTCAGTCAGTCAGAGTAATAAAAAAAACTCATGGCCACATTATATGTAGTCTAATGCTGCCTTGTTTCAACCTTTCTCTCCATGCTAGCCCCTGGGATCAGCTGAATCAGCTACAATTGGTTCTAGTCAGGTAATTTATTTTGTTTATTTACTTTTCTTTTCTGGGATACGTATTTTTTCTCTTGGTATAACAACATTGCAGTCATTGAAAGCAAAATATACAAGTAACTCAGTGGGTGGATCCCCAGAGAGCAGGAATAAGAATTCGGACCCAAGTGGGAACAAACAGGCCCTGGGTTTCCAGGAGAAAGCTTCTCCTTTAAGAAGGTGAACACTGAAGGTAAAGAATGAATGTGAATAAAGTAAATGCTGAGAAGTGAATAGTGAATATTGAAGATAAATTCAGAGAAGTGAATATGGAAGACAAATATTGAACTGTGAATACTGAAGAGAAATGCTGAGTGTGAATGTGGTTGAAGATAAGCCACTTCTGTAAATTAAGTTTATATGTAAGAAAAGTCCGAGTCCAGCATATGTCTGTCCTCTGGAGAGATACAGGCCAATTGTGCTAGCCCACATATGATGCCAGAAGTGGAATTTTCTGTACTAAACAGTCTACAGTCAGAAATCTATGCCTCAGCGAAAAAAAAAAGAAGTGTTTGTAAACATGTCATTTATTTATTTATTTATTTGCAAGAGAGTCTGGACTTTACCAAGGCATAGGGCCAGATAGGCAGTGAAGTTGCATACATCAGTGCTCAAATCATTAAAAAAAAAAAAAAGAGAAGCAATATTTTGTTTTTCCTGTGATTCCTGCATAGAAAAATAGTCTGGTGCAGAAAAGTGCCGCTTGCGCACAGAACCCTGGAAAAAGTAAACAAGAGTGACTCAGGAAGAGCCCAGAGGGGAAACAAGAAAGTCAAAGTTTTATTGATATGGTTCCTGTACAGAGAAGCAGTCTGGTACAGAAGCAGTTCTGGCAAGTGGGAGTACACAGCTCTGGAAAGATTAAAAGAGTTGGTTAAAGAGAAAAAAAAAAGAAGAGAATTTCCCTGGGGCTTGGGTGCAGTGAAAACTTGAAAGGCTTTATATCTATTTTGTGCCAAAATTGTTAGCCCTGGTCCCAGGTAGTCAGTTGATCAGTGAATAAGTTTAAACCCAACATGAAGGTTTTTGTTTTTGTGTGTGGAAAAGTTGAGAGTATTTTCACTTGCACACCGGAGCAAGCAGGGTTTCCCCCCCCCCCCCCTAGTTTAAAAGTAAGGAAAAGCAGAGCAGGGTGCAGTCCCTGGAGAGCAGCCAGCCTTGATTTCAAGAGAACACAAGTGGGGTAGAATGGAATCTTTGCTTCAAACCCTCCTGGAGGGTCGGCATCCGCTGGGAACTTCTCTGCAGTCCTGGGTAGCTAAGACGCAACTTCTGCAAGAAAAACTGAAAAAGTGGCAAGCTTCCTGGGCACAGTGTATGGAAGTCATGCAAGCCACTGGAATCTGGGGTACCTCTCTGACTCCAGTGACATCAGAGGCAGGTTCAGGAGAGGATGCAGGGTATCCTGAAGCATATGAATGTAAAAACAGGCTTGTGCGGGAGAAAGACAGAGATACATTCATACCCAACATTGCTGAGAAGAACCCAGCTGAAAAGGCTGGCTATGTAGACACTGAAGCTAACATACAGAAGATACAGGGGTGCCATGGCATGTGCTAGGAAGGAGATGGGAATAGGGTACTCTCTCCTAACATTCAGCTTACCAGAAGTGAGGCTAGAGACAGACTAAGAACCCACTGGAAATAGTGGAGGCAAAAGATGCCTGACTGCAGGGGTATCGTACAGGAGCAGGAAGGGGGCTCATGGTTGAGCCTTGCAGACTGGTTGCATGGAGGCAGCACAGACTGGCCTGTGGAAGGAAGCGTAAAGAAGACTAACATTATCAGTGAAACGAGACCTGAGAGAGGCAGCACAGAGAAGCCAGTTAGAGCTGATGTGGAGAGGCTTGAAAAGGAAGTGATAAAGATTGAGCAAGAGATGGACAAAACTGTTGGTAATGAAGCAAAGAAAATTCTCATGGCAAAGCAAACTCACAGCCTGCTAAGGAGCATAATGAGGACAGAATAGAGCAAGCATGCTCTGGAAGTGAATTTTCCAAAGGAGACAACAGCACCCTGAAAGATACCAGGAAGTCCTGGCAGAAGGGGTTCAAGAAAGAATGTGCCTCAAAAAGGACTGAAACTCAGAGCTTTGCATGCTTGGTGTTAGGTTTTGTGGACCCTTGGCCCGAGGTGGGAGTTGACTCTCCCCCTGAGGGGTTGAGCCCCTCAGGGCCCCACCATCAGGAGGTGAGGTAGAATGGAACACAGGCAACGGGACCACAGCTGTGGCCAGAGAGAAAGGAGGCGTAGACGAGATGTCTGCGTCACAGCCACGTGATCACAGACACCTGCACTGAAGCAATACTGTGGGTTGCCCCGAGGAGCAGGGTCTGAGAGTAACAGTTCCAAGTATTGCAGAGGAGGACAGGTCAGGAGACAGGATAACTCAGAGGAAGGATCTCCAAGGCAGAGACGCACTGAGCAGGCCCAAGGAGCGGGAAGCGTGGAGACAGGATCTCTGGTGTAGTAACACTGAGGCTGCTCCGTGGGGCGGGGAAGCATAGAGACTGAATGTCCAATGTGGTAATGCTAAGACTACCCCAAGGAGCAGGGAAACGTGGAGACAGGATCTCCGGTGCAGTAATGCTGAAACTGCCCCAAGGAGTGGGGAAGCGTGGAGACAGGATCTCCGGTGTAGTAATGCTGAGGCTATCCCGAGGAGCAGGGAAGCATAGAGACGGGATCTTTGGTGTAGTATTGCTGAGGTTCCCCCGAACAGCGGGGCAGCACAGGACAGAGTCCTGAAACTGGAAGTGCAGAGCAGGGTCCCCGAGAAGCGGGTACCCAGAGCCAGAGTCCAAGGCTGGAGTACAGGGATCCAAGGCAGGTACTGCAGGTCCGGAGAACAGGTACAAGAAGTACTCAGGGAACTTGTTGCCAAGTCGGTTAGCGTAGGCCAAAGAAGGTGCTTAAATATCTCAGGCTAGAGATGTCATCAGCCAGTGACACCCCTGGAGTTCCCACCATTGGGCCTTTAAAGGGAGGCCTGGTGGCACGCACGCACGCCTAGGGAGGGCTGGAGTCGGAATGTCAGTCGGTGGCATCCCAGCCACCACATGGAGTCTCGAGAGCCAGGAGGAACATGGCAGTAGCGACTAGTCACAGCTGCAAGTTCACCAGGAGTGGACAGCAGAGCATGACATGACGTGAGTTGGGTCGGCCGCGGCCACCAGCAGCCGACGGTCATAACAGTAGCCCCCTTCCTAAGGCCCCACACTGGGGGTTTGGGTTTCCAAGGATGTGTGGCATGGAACTGCTTGATGAAATCCTTATCAAGGATATTGGTGGCAGGCTCCCAGCTGTTCTCTTCTGGTGCAAAGCCCTCCCAAGACAGGAGGTACTCCCACTTCTTTCCACATTTCCTCACATCGAGGATGTCTTGAACTTGGTATGTCACATCTGCTTTGGATGACAGTGGTTGAGGATCCGGTGAATTTTTGGAGAAGCCAGACAATATCAAGGGTTTTAGTAGCGATATGTGGAAGGCATTGTGGATCTTGAGAGAGGCAGGCAGCCGGAGTTTGTAGGTGACTAGGCCCAAACGACGGATCACTGTAAAGGGACCAAAGTACCTGGGAGCAAAGCGAACCAAAAGCAGTTTGAGTCAGATAAACCGGGTGGTGACCCACACCTTGTTGCCCAGTTTAAACTGGGGAGCTTCACAGTGATGTACATCAAATAACATTTTAGCCCTTTGGGCTGCTTGCTGTAGCAACTGCTGAGTGTTGTTCCAGAGTCAATGCAAATCCTGGGCGGTCGACGGTGCCACTGGTGAGGGAACAGAAATTCGGAAGTGGTAGCGGTGGCAGAGGCTGACGTCCATAACCACCTGGAAGGGTGACGACCTGATGGATGAGGACTAATGTGAATTCAAGGCAAACTCAGCCCAGGGAAGGAGGTCGGCCCAATCATTCTGCCAGAGATTAACGTAGGACCGAAGAAATTGTTTAAGAGTCCTGTTAGTTCTCTCTCTCTGCCTATTGGCTTGGGGGTGATAAGCAGAGGTGAAATCTAAAGAGACATTGAACTTTTTGCAGAGGGACCTCCAGAATCAGGCAGTAAACTGGACTCTGTGGTCTGAGATGATATGTTTAGGAACAATTGAGCGAGCTGCGGTGCTGAAGGGAGGCCAGGCAGAGCCACGAAGTGGGCCATTTTGGAAAAGCAGTCGACAGTGAACCAAATGGTGCTGTTTCCCCCAGAAGGCGGAAGGTCCACAATGAAATCTGTCATGATATGGGCCCACGGCTCACTCTGAATAGACAGCGGTTGCAAGAGTCCCCACAGACATCCCATTGAAGGCTTGTGGTGGGTGCAAGTGGGACAAGACTGCACATAGGCTTGTGCATCCTTTTTCATAGTAGGCCACCATTAAAACCGCTGGATGTTGGCCAGTTTCCTTATGCCCGGGGTGTCCTGCAGTCAGGGAGTCATGAGCCCAATGGAGAACCCTCCGGCGTAGTTGACAAGGGACCACCATCTTCTCATATGGCACCAGAAAGGTGGCAGACAGGATGACTTTAGCGGGTCAATTATATGCTATGGAATGTCTGGTACATGCATCGGAACGAAATATCTGGAGAGGGCATTGGCTCGGCAATTTTTGTTGGCCGGTCGGTAGTGCAGCAGGAAGTTAAATCAGGTAAAAAGAGGGCCCAATGGGCCTGACGATAGTTCAGGCACTGAGCATGGTGTAAATACTCGAGGTTTTTGTGGTCGGTATACACTGTGATCTGATGCTGGGCTCAGGCTCAGCATCAAAGGCTAGCTTAATAGCCAGCAGCTCCTTATTCCTTATTGCGTAGTTCTGCTCCACAGGGGAGAAGCATCTGGAAAAGAAGGAGCATAAATGAAAAGTATGGGTAGTCGAGTACTGGCTTAGAACCACTCCTATTCCCATGTCAGTGGCATCAACCTCGACAATCAATGGGCATCTAGGATCAAGATGATGGAGACACGGCTCACAGAGGAAGGCAGTCTTGAGATCCTGGAAGGCGGTCATGGCTTCAGGTGATCATTAGGAAGGATTAGCCCCCCTTGCGAGTCATGGCTGTGAGTGGAGTGGTCAGAGTGAAGTAATGATGAATGAAGGACCAGTAGTAATTGGCAAAGCCAAGGAATCTTTGTAAAGATCAGAGGCCCATAGGCTGAGGCCAATCGCAAATCCTTTTCAACTTCTGTGGATCCATTCTGACCCTTGACTGGAAGCTATGTAACCGAGGAAAGGGAGGGTCTCCTGCTCGAAAGAACACTTTTCGAGTTTGGCATAGAGTTGATTGTCTCGAAGACACTGGAGGACGCGACAGACATTCCGGTGGTGGCTTTGTAGATCTTTGGAGAACACTAATATGTTGTTGAGATACACCACAACACAACACATTGGTATAGCATATCCCTGAAGACCTCATTCATCAAATTCTGGAAGACCGCAGGCGCATTGCAAAGACCAAACGGCATGACAAGGTATTCAAAGGGCCATCTCGAGTATTAAAAGCTGTTTTCCATTTATTTATTATTTATTTATTTTAACATTTTTCTATACCATCGTTCAATGGGTACCGTCACAATGGTTTACATTAAGGCACATAAAAATAATGCTAAAGTATATTAAGTTACACAGTGCCATTAAGGATCGGTAACATAGTTTGTAAACAATATTAATTGATAAGTGGAATGAAACATATCAGTTTAGGATACAAGATTAGCTTTATCATTGTACTTTTATCCTTTATAGATGAACTACAAATGAAACTAATACAATTTTACACATATTGATTTTGGTTATGTGTTTGTTGTTCAATTGTTTGTTTGTACCTGCATTCCCCTGGGTACTATTCTCCTTTCGATAGGTTTGTTTAAAGAGCCAGGTTTTCACATTTTTTTCTAAAGGTTTTGTTGTTACTTTGTAATCTTAACTCCAAGGGCATGGTGTTCCATAGTATGGGTCCTGCCAAGGATAGTGCTCTTTCTCTTACTTGTGTTAGTCTTGCTGTTTTGAATGATGGAATAGTAAGAAGTGCTTTGCTGGCTGATCTCAGGTTTCTGTTTGGGACGTGTACGCGAAGGGCTGTGTTCAGCCAATCTGCTTTTTCATTATGTATTAATTTATGTATTGTGCAAAGTGTTTTGTACTGAATACTTTGTTCAATGGGTAGCCAGTGTAATTCCACCAGGGTTTCTGTGATGTGATCCTTTTGCTTTTGCCGGTCAAGATTCTAGCAGCTGTGTTTTGTAATATTTGTAGTGGTCTTAGTGAAGTGTATGGTAGACCTAGTAGGAGGGCGTTACAGTAATCAGTGCTTGCAAAAATCAATGCTTGCAGTACTGATCAAAAGTTGGCATTTATTAGAAGTGGTTTAAGTCTTCTAAGCACCATGAGTTTAGCGTATCCTTCTTTACTTTTAAAGATATATGTTGTTTTAAGCTTAGTTCCGTGTCAATTATTACTCCTAGGTTCCGTACTTTGTCTGCTAACTCTATTTTTTGGTTGTTTTTGAGTATAATTGGGTTTTGAATTATCTCAGTCTTTTCTCATTCTAAATGTACAAATTCTGTTTTCTCAATATTAATTACTAGGTCCATTTGGTTTAGTAGTTGTTTGATGATATCTATATACATGTTTGCTGTTTTTAATGTTTTTTCAATTGTGTCATCAATGGGTAGTATTAGTTGGATATCACCAGCGTAAATATAATGTGTGATGCCCAAACCAGCTAGTAGGTGACATAATGGTAAGAGATATATGTTGAAGAGTGTGGCCGATAGGGCTGACCCCTGACATTATGTCTTTGATTTGTACTTGAAAATATCTGTTGCTTAGATATGATCTAAACCATTTGATAGTTTTGTTACTTAATCCTATTTCATCTAGTCTATTTAAAAGTATGTCATGATTTACGGTATCAAAGGCTGCTTAGAGGTCTAGCATCACAAGGATGTAATGTTTACCACTATCAAAACCTCTCATGATGTTATCTGTTAGTGCAAGAAGTAGCGTCTGTGCTATAGTGTTTTCAAAAGCCATGTTGTGATGGATACAGGATATTGTTGCTATCTAGGTGATCTGCAAGTTGCTTTTGTATGTTTTTTTCTATTAATTTTGTGATTAGGGGAAGGTTTGATACTGGTCTATAATTGCTTAGGTTAAGTGGATCACTGTTTTTTTTCTTTAAAATCGGTTTAACTATTGCCCCTTTTAGTGTCTCTGGCATAGTTCCTTCCTCTAAGGATAGATTCACGAGCTTTGCTAATGTCGGGGATACTGTCTTCGCTACTTTTTTTTATTTCTATGGTTGGTATTGTGTCATTTGCATGTGGGGCGGGATTTAGGTTTTTTTTAGCATCAATTCAATTTCTAGTTCTGATGTCTCATTGAATGTTGTCCATGGTATAGCATCTCTTTTTTTCATTTTAATTTCTTGCTTCATTGTAATTGTAATTTTAGTTTTTAGGTTCTTGATTTTGTCATTGAAAAACGTGGCTATTTCATTACATCTATTTACTGGTAGGTTTTGTGGAGAGTCTGCTTTGTCAGTGGTTAGGTTTTTTACTATGGTAAATAAGCAGGTGTTGGATAAGGGCTTTGTGTCTATGTGAAGATTGAATTTGCCTAGTACAATGGTGGGTTTTGAGGTGTTTAAGTGTGTTGTTAGGAATTCAATTATTGGGGAGATATTTAATTCTAGAAGACTAGGTGGGAAGTATATCAAGCATATTTGTAAGTTTATGGTTTCAAATAGGGCAATTTTGTGGTTCTTTGGGGGTGTTGTTGGTATTATTTTACGTTTGATTTTTTTTTCAGTTATTAGCATTAGACCTCCACCTCTTTTATTTATTCTGGCGATTGAGAAAACGTCATAGTTCTTGTGTGCTATTTGATTTTTTAGGTCTATGTCTGAGTGTTTTAACCATGATTCGGTGATAGCTAAAAAGTTTGGTTTTATGTCATATAGTAGGTCTGTAATAATTGGGAATTTTTTAGTGATGGATTGAGCATTAACTAAAAGGAAGGTTAGCATTAGTAAATTATTTGATAGGGGATTGGTTGAGGTGTTTGTCCTTTTTATTTGTATGAGGTTACTTGGTTTTGTCTGTTTTTTTATGTTTGTTGTGTTTCTGTTTCTATGCGTCTTTGTGTAATTCTTTCCATATTTACATTTGTTCAGGCAGGTTGTGATTATGTGTCCTCCTGGTTCCTGTTTGTCATTGACTAAATTCATGTTGTCCATTCTGAGTTTATTTTCGGTCTTTTGTCCGGTGGTTTCTCAGTGGCGTACGAAGGGGCGTACAAAGGGGCATGTCCCTTTGTTGCGCTCCTTCGATGCACAATGCAGGCACGCAACGCCTCCAGTCTCGGTGTGGCCCTTTAAACTCTCCCCCTTGGCACGCTTTTCTTCTTTGCAAATTCGAACTAAATTATAGGCTCCCCTGAGGTCCAATTTGGAGAAGATCTTCGCTCCCCAAAGCCTGTCAAAAAGTTCAGAAATCAAAGGTAGTGGATAGTGGTCTTCTATGGTGATCTCATTCAAACTCCGGTAGTCAATGCAGGGGCAGAGTGAGCCATTCTTTTTCCCTACAAAGAAAAAATCCGTTCTAGCGGGAGACTTGGAGGGTCGAATGAAGCCCTTAGCCAGGTTCTCGCAGATGTACTCCGACATGACCTGAGTCTCTGTGAGCAACAATGGGTAGATTCTACCCTGAGGACAATCCGTGTTAGGTAATAAGTTGATTGCACAATCATAGGTATGATGTGGAGGCAAGGTGGCCACGGCCTTCTTGGAGAACACATCAGCATATGATGAGTATTGTGGGGGAAGGCTGGGAGGAGAAAGTAGAGTACTCAGGCAGGACAGAGGCGAGATGGGCTCCAGACAGTGGTGTGGCAGGAGGAACCCCAGCAGGAAAGTTGTAAAGTGGCCCAGTCAAACTGTGGGATGTGCTGTTGCAACCACGGAAGTCCAAAGACTACAGGATGTACGGTTTTGTCCAGAATGTGGAAGGAGATGGAATCCACGTGCAGGGATTGTTATTGTTTGAAAGGATTTGGGTGGAGCCCTGGACTCTGTGGCTGCTGACCACGCCCACAGGGGGAAGTCCCATGAGGGGCCAGAGGTCAGGCTCAGCTTTAGGACACACACACAATTAGATCTTTTATTAAACAGTATTGAGGAGCCACCAGAGGTGGCAGTGGTGAGCAGGAATGTAGCCTGGCTGGGCTTGTAGTCCCTCAGGCTCTGGAACAGTGATCCCACAATGGCTGTGCTGTAGTGGAGAGAAACTGAGATCATGAGTACAAGGAATATATGCAGGGTTCAGGAATAGAGCCTCGTTGGTATAGTACTCACACAGCGGTCTCTCGGTATGGAGCATAGGAGCTGAAGTAAAGGCAGGCCCTCGAGGAGCGAGTACCTGGTTCCAGGGAACAGCTCTGAGAGAAGTAGATGGTAACTCACTGATGGTATAGGCAGCGGTGTCTTCCAGGCAGAAGAGAAGTCCAGGTAGCGAGTTCAGGAACATGGGCCCTCGAGGAGCGAGTACCGGTTCCAGACAGCGACCTGAAAGAGAAGAGAGAGAGGACCCCGAGGAGCGGGTACCCCAAATAGAGTAGTCCAAAAGTGGAGGCAGAGTAGCTAGGTACAGAGAGCGAATCCCATCTGTTAGGAAACCTTTGCTAACTTGATGGCTAGCAATCGCGTAGGCTATTTGTATCCAGGATGCGTGACGTCATCACAGGAGGATGCCCCTGAGGTTCGCGCCAAAGAAGGTACTTGAAGCACGGCCACACAGCGCGCGTGCCCTAAGGCAACTGGACAACATGGCGAGAGGCAGCACCAAGCCGGACCGGGGACACCGGAGAGGACGGCAGGCAGACACCGTGGCAGCCAAACATCCGTCAATCGCAGGAGGAGTTGCCAGAGAGGTAAGGAGGGTGGAGTGGAGACATCAGGCAGCGACAGTCGTAACAGGGATCCCGTGCGGAGCAGAATAGGAGCTGTGGTGTGGGTGACCTGACCAGGTAGTGGCTCTCCGTGGATGGAAGAAAAGAGTAAAGGTACTGGGGAGAGGATGGTGGGAATCCAGAGGTGTTCAGTCAATTGTTTTAGAATAAAATTCCCACCAACCCCAGAGTCCACAAGAGCCCGGGTATGGAACTCCTGATTGTCCAGCTTGATGGAGACAGGCAGTGTCAATGGAGGAGAAGGCGAAGTCAGGCCTAGGAGCCGTCCTCCTGCTGAACCTAAGCCTGTGAGTTTCCCGGACATATAGGGCATGTGGCTAAGGCATGTCCAGATTTGCCGCAGTATAGGCAGAGACCTGATTGCTGGTGGCAGCGATGTTCCATGGGGGAAAGTCTGCTCCAGTCCATTTGCATTAGCTCTTCCTCAGCTTTGCCTTGAGCCAAGTTCAGCCTGAGTGAAGACGAGTGTTGAAAGCAGGAAGAGCTTGGCATAGATTTCTTGGATGCTCGAGACTCCTGCAAATGCTCCTGCAGGTGGCAGTCAATCCATCCGGCAAGATCCAGGGATCCAGAGATGCTGGCAATTCACGGGCCGCCAACTCATCTTTGATCCGAGAGCTCAGTCCTTCGAGAAAAATGGTCTGAAGACAATCAGAGTCCCAATGAAGTTCTGACCACAGGGTTCGGAATTCTATGACGTAATCTGTCAATAGCTGGGTGCCCTGTGGAAGATGTAGAAGCGTGGATCCGGAAGCAGATTTTCTGCCAGGCTTGTCGAAGACAGAGTGAAGTAGGGCAAGAAAGCCAGGCAGATCTCGAAGAATCACGTCAGCATGCTCCCAGAGGGGTGACGCCCATGCCAAGGCCTTGCCATCCATAAGAGACAGGATGTAGGTCATCTTGGTGATTACATCTGGGAAGTAAACCGGTTGCAGGCAGAAGTGCATATTACAGTGACTCAAAAAACCCCTACACATGAGGGGATTCCCTGAATAGCATGGCGGTGCCGGCAAGGGCACAGTGGGCTGGGGAACTGGCATAGAGGTAGAAGAGGTGAGCTTGGTAGACGTCTTGGTAGCAGTCACGGTAGCATCTAAATGAGAACTCAAGTTATCCTTGGCTGCTGCCAGTGTTTCTAGGAACTTTTGTTGCTCACTAATCCTCTGTGCCAGACCAGGTATGGCCTGGATAGCTGAGACCTCTGTCGGGTTCATGGACTTGGCAATCTATTAGGATTCATTGGATTGTGGGCCCTTGGCCCGAGGTGAGGGTTGGTACCACCTGTGGGGAGGAGCCACACAGGTCCCCACTGTTGGGAGATGAGGTCAGCTGGTAGGAGATTCAGTAGTGTAGAGGAATGGAGCATCCAGCATCACAGCCACATGATTGTAGGAGCAGTAAAGGGAGAACTGTGAGGGATCCCGAGGAGTGGGGTGAGAGAGACACAGTACTGAGAGAACCCACAGTAAACTCGCTGGATTGGAGAGGCACATTTCAGAGCAGAAACCTTTGAGAGAGGGCACTGGGCAGGCCCATAGGAGCAGGGAGCGCAAGGCAGGAACTTCTGGAGGTCCGCAGCGAAGAATGCCCCGAGAGGCAGGGCTGCACAGCAAGAGAGGCTCTGGCACGGTGACTTAGGCCAACCCGTGGAACAGGGAAGCCTGGGTGAACCTCTGCAGTAGTGACAAAAGTAACCCCAGGGGTCAGGGCTGCGCATAATGGAATCTTAGGCAGATAAATGAGAGCACTACCCCAAGGAGTGGGGGTGCCAAGTAGAGTCACTGCAGCTGAACAGAAGTGCTGCCCCAAGGAGCGGGAAGTACAGGCACAGTCTCTGGTGTAAAAGGAAGGCATTGCCCCGAGGAACGGGGAAGTGCAGGCACAGTCTCTATAGAAAGCAAAGACACTGCCCCGAGGAGCGAAGAAGCACGGGCGCAGTCTCTATAGTAAAGCAAATGCACTGTCCCGAGGAGCAGGGAAGTGTGTGTCCAAACTCCAAGGAGAAGGTGGTTCCAAATTGGTAAACCTGGAGAGCAGGGAGGCTGGTAGACAGGAGCTCTGGGAGGTGCAGGGCTAGCCCGAAGAGCAGGGGAAGCCAGGAAACAGGTCTCACGCAAGAACGCTGTAGTGCCCCCCAAGGAGTGGGTAACCAAGCAGAATCCAGAGGCCGGTAGAGCCGATACGGGAACCACGGGTCCGAGGAGCCAGGAGCAGGTATCTGTAGCGAAGCAACTCATTGCCAAGTCAGCTATCAAGGGGTGAAGGTGTTGCTTAAGAATCCCGGCCTGGTGACATCATCAGCCAAGGAAGCCACTGAGGTTCCTGCGCTTGGGTCTTCAAAAGAGAGGCTGGTGGTGCGTGCGTGCGTCTAGGAAGGCCCAGAGCTGGCGTGGGTGGTGGCAGCATCCCGGACGCCATGAGAAGTCCTGAAAACCTGGAGGAATGTGACGGTAGTGGCTAGCCTCAGCTGTAATTAGGCCTGGAGATGAGAGCTGAGCAATACATGAAGTGAGTTGCATCAGTCGCAGCCGTCTGTGACCGTCGGTCATACACTCTATAGTTACTGTGGGGAGAGTATCATTATACTACCTAGAACGAGACCCAGTTCCCACAGAGTTAGAGATTCTGGATGTGTTTTGGAGCCATAAAATCAACTTTGAAGAAAACCTGGTATATCTGTTAGACCATAAAGATTTTCACATTGTTGAATTGTCTGTGAGCCAGAACACAGCAGATTTGCTGACTACAATTATGATTCCAGAGGAAGATATTTTACAAACTGGCTATGTTCTAACTTATGCCTTACCTGTCCTTGCCACAATATCAGTCATCCACTGGATATTCTCTATCCTCCTTTTTAGAAGAGTAATGGCCTTAGTCAAATGCATATGAAGAAACTCTTACCTCAATGTCATGTGCCTGCATCCCCTTTTACCACCTAAGTCACTGAAACTGTAGCTTGGCTTAGCAGACTTAAACCTTGCTATGAACATGATTGATTAGGGATAGGAGTGACATAATTAATCTTAGTGATTATACTTAGACACATTTAGAGTAGAAGTAGATTTGCACACACACATATCCTACCTCAAATCTAAGATTGATGTCACTAACTCATATTCCTATAGTATGCATTGTGTGAGTACTACAGTATTTATTTTATGCTGTTGTATTTTCTATTACTGTTATCAATTTATTATCTTTTATTATACCATTATTACTTTCTTTTATTATCATGATCATTATATTATTATTACTTCATTTTTAGTACTATTATGATTCCTTATCAGTATAATTAATCTACTTTTCTTGTATTATTATAATTGCCTTATACTGATGATGTCATCATTGGTCATACATGACAAGATGGCTACTACTTGCACAGTAGTCTGGTATTTAGGCTTAAGCAGTGATGAACTCCCTTGCCAACTCATCCCAGCTTAAGTAGGGGGGTAAAATGTAGGAGATATCAGAAGTTTCACTACTGTATTCAACCAAATATGAATATTGATTCTGCAAGAGGGACTCTGACATTATATAAGGGATGCTGACATGTATATTTCAACAGTAAAACAAAATGAGGAGCTTTTGACCAGGATAACAATACGTGCCCAGGTTATCTGAGCAGCTTGTTTAACTTAGGGTTCTAGCTTTCCAAACGACTGCCCAGGATAGGGACAGGTCACTGAGATGAAAAACAACTATCCAAAAGGCAGTTTATCAGACAGGTTGGCTCACAGAAAAGGACTGACACTGCAAGATAGCTCGTGGGTCCAGAAGTTGTCGGACCAAGATCAAACCCTGGTCTGGAGTCATCATGCAGCAGGAGGAGTGCTAGGAGAGGGGGTGGGGGGGGCAGAAGTCTGAAAAGGAGGAATGACCCCATCTGTCCTGCTTCTTGTGTATTCATGCTTTGCCTGTTAAAAGCAGCCAGAGAGAGGGCTCAGGGGGGGGGGGTGACCGGCAGAAGGATTCCATACATACCAGCAGAAGGCGGCACCTGAGGCATCACCCCTGCTCCTCTATGCGATGAAGCAGACGAGCTCTGGTGTCCTGCACATGTAAGAAGCCCTGCTGTTACTTGGCTGTTCATCTAAAACCTGTCTTTTTTTCTTCTCCAGGACTCAGACCAGCTTTAATCCAGCAAGCAACTGGATCAAAGAACACCCTGCTCCCTTCGGCAGAGACTGCCTCAGGGTAAAATGGAAAGTAATCTCCTAAAATTATGGGGTCAGTTAGTTAATTATATTTATTAACATGCCCAAAGCAAGTTGACATCTCTGATATGAATGCAGATAGTAATGGGATGCATTCTTTTAGGATAGGAGCTGCTACCAGCACAGCCCAAGCTGTTTTTTTCCCAATGTTATAATGCAGTGCATCAGCAAGTGTGCTTGAAGGCATTCACTAGGTACTTTTGCCATGCAGTGATGGGGTTACTAAGTTATTGATATATGAGCTTTCCTCCAACTGTTTTTTGATCTTTTTTTAGGATGCCAGGAGGGGCATATTTTGAAAGGGTGTGCTTGGTTTTTGGGCCACTCTTTTGTATATTGGGCTTTCCAGAGGGCTCTAATTCATTCTTACGGCAAACATTTGGGTATGTCGACTGGCAACAGGAGAGTACAATGGATTGGTATTCAGGGAATGCGTTGGAACTAGCTGATGCTAATCATATTGGAGTAGCTATTTGAAGAGAGTACTCCGGAGGCTGTAGTGATTCATCTCAGCGGTAACTATCTGGGTGTGTGGACTTACTACAAGTTCATCATGGCTGCCAGAAAGGATCTGTTTGCTTTGATGAATCGTCTGTCACATGTTTTGGTTGGTTGGATATAAATGGGTAATCCAAATAGTCTGATCAGCCTCTCTAAATATATGGGTTGAAAAAGGTCAATAATCAAATTAAGTCTTGGTTGGAGGCTCATGGGAGATTTAGCATGAGATATGAGGGGTCCAGGGAGTGGTACTCGGAGTTTTACTGCAGGATGACCAACAAGGTCATTGTTGATATTTTCAACAATGACCTTCACAAAGCTTTGGAGAGTATTTTGTCTGGTAGTTCTAGTACCGCAGATTCTTGGGGGAATAAGGTTTGATTTTCAGTCATCCCTTGCTTAGTGGTGGTAATCTGAGCCCTCTTTATTCATTATATGTTGTTGATTTATTCACTAGATATTTTTGAGGCTGTTTATTATTATAGGAGGAGGCTGTTTACATGGGCATTAAGTGAGCATGTTGGCACAGGTCATGCTGCGGACCTCCTGTTTGATGGTGGTGCCTGATGGAAGCCTACCAGTGAAGCTTAGGAAGCTGGAGGGTGGCTGTTTATGGTTATTATTTGTCTGTGGCAGTATCCACCAATAGATTAGGGGGGATGAGTGAAGTGTTATATGATTGAAGACATTGCTTTGATGGCAGTTGCAAGTGTAAGGCACTTGGGTTGATTTGGCAATTAACTAGGCCCTTGTTGAAACCCATGATATAGTGTCTGTGTGTTTTCTTATGAGGAAAGGAAGAGTGGGAGGGAGTCAGGATGTCCTGAATGCCCATGTTATGGATTTCTTTTTGTCTTTTTTTTTCTTATTATGCTTGTTGTGATCCCTCCTGTAGCTGCGCCACAGGAGGCATCTTACCTTCTCTTCTGGAGGCCACTCTGAAGCCAGGGCCTCGCCTGCGAACTATCCAGGATTTGCTCCAGGGCCTGGGAGGCCTCGCTGTTCTTGAGGCCTGTCTGTGGCTTGCTTGTCTTTGCTTGGACTCCCTGGGAGGCCACGCCCTTCTCCCTAGGGGCCGGCCCGCGGCACCCCACCTCAGTTATAGGGTCAGCGAGGGGCGGTCCAGGTGAACTCCTCCCAGGGATTTGCCTGCATACAGCAGTATAAAAGGACTTTCACTTCAGTTCCTGTTTGCCTTCGGATTGGGTTTCACAGTTGCCTGTGTTTGCTGACTGATCCAGGTCCCCCGTGGTCTTGCCTGTCTTGACAGCTCCCTGTCCTGTGTCTCTGCCTGTTTCCTTGATGTTGGTTCCAGATGTTCCTAGATGTCTGTTCCTGATCCGGTTCCTGATGTTCCTACTTGCTTCAGACTGCCAGGAGTGCAGATTCCCGCTTCAGACTGCCAGGAGTGCAGTACCCGATTCAGACTGCCAGGATTGCAGTAACCCGCTTCTTCCCTGCGCTTGCCCCATTCTCAGCATGGTCCGCGACCAGCCTCCCTGGGCTGTGTAGAGCGCGTATGGGACAGGGTGGTCCGTTACCAGCCCATTGGGTCCGCCCGTGTCAGTGGGCTGAGTAGGGCGCCCTGAGGGACAGTGCCAATGTCTTCCTTCTCAGCTCTCGTCTATGATGTCTCTGCTTCAGCCCTCAACTATGATGTCTTCACTGCAGTCTTCATCTGTGATGTCTTCTGTGTTCCAAGGACTCTGTCTGCCCTCGTCCTCTGTCCGGCCTGCTGCCCCATGCCATTACCCAGCGGCAGGTCTGAAAGGGCTTGGAACAGTCGGAGGACCATTCATCAACCAACATTGCATTGTTGGTTGCCGTGGGCGTGCAGGTCCGGTTGAGGGTCAGACCTTGTTCTCTAGTCCTTGCTTCAGCTTTGCCTCGCCTAGCTCTCCATGCTTGCACCGGCTCACCTCCCACGGTGTGGCTTGGGGCTCCTCCCTGAGTCTCGCTGTGGCCCAAGGGCTCACACCACCTGCTCTAGAGGTGACTGTGCTCTTTGCGCCCGCAGCAGAACCTGAAGGCCTCCAAACCCTCGGTTCTTCAGCAGCATGGAGGACGCGCTCGCAACAATGCTTGTGAGCCCCTTTAAGTATTATTCTCCTGGCTGTCCTCTAATGTTGGTCTCATTTGAAGAGAGCCTATGAAATTAGTATTATTTCAATATTTTTTCTTTTTTTCTTGTATATGCAGTTCTTTTTATTTCTGTTTCAAATATTAGTATACTTGATTTAAACTGAAATGAAAATAATGATAAAGAAATTTAAAAAGAGATTTTAAGACAGCAAGGCCATAACTGAGAGCAATTAGTTGATGAGTATAGATTGAATTAAACTGAGGATATTAATTGAATAATCAAATATGATATTAAGGTCTTTTAACTGTTTAAGAAGAACTCCGGTTATGCATGTTGTATATAGTCAGACTTTTCTTATTTTGTATAAATAGGTATAGCATATCTTCCCCAGTTATATCTAAGATAAAATGTGAAATACACTTTCAGTTCAGCATGACAAACATTTGCATAAATAGAAAGAATTACATTTCAGGTATAGAAAAATTACCTCAAAGAGTTGAGTTTTCATGTCAGTGAAAATAGGAAGTGCAGATGTCAGTTTTTAAGACTCAGGGGGTCATTTATCAAAGTTCTATATGACATTTTCACATGCAAAAAATGCCTTTAACGCATGCGAAAACACCATAACATTTGGTGTGATGCAAATAAGAGAAAGGGGAAGGAATTTTAGCCAAGAGGGCTGGGCTCACAGTTTTACAAAGCTGTATTGCACTGCTTTAACATAAAGCTGTGAGAAGGTTTTTCACACATGCTGTCTTGAGTGGCTTTAAGGAGAAAGAGAGAGAGAGAGACTAGCCATAATACCTTTATGCTAGACAGGTATTTATATCTCTATGGGAGGCCCACCTAGTAACTCGAGGTGAGGTTTAGGTATTAGTGTAGGAGTTAGGGGCCTCTTTGACATTCAATGTGAGTTGTACGAACAGAACAGTGCTGTCTTATGAAGATTTGATGACCTTCAGAGTGAGGAAACTCACCCAAAGATCAGATTTGTGCAATGTTCTCTCAACCTAGCTTGATGGACTCTCCCATAGAAATATAAATACCTGTCTAGCGTGAGGGCATCATGGCTAGTCTCTCTCTCTCTCTCTCTCTCTCTCCTTAAACCTACTAAACATGGTTCCCCCAGTGGTTGTATGTAGGAAATACGAAAGTTCTGGTACTTATCCCAAAAAAAAAGTATCACAATCTGCACTAAGAAAGCACTTTACATAGGTATTAGCACAAATTGCAATAAACTGCCTATTACGATAAAACACACCACCTTTCCTATCACATGCAATATTTAGTGCATTTTGATAAATCTAGACCTCAGTGATGAAAAGGAGAACAATATAGAAAGGGATAAATTAAAGGCAGAAATACTAAGTAGCAATATTCAAAAAAAGCTGAACTAAATTTAGACTCTTTTTGCATGCCTTGGGCAGAGATTTATTAAGTCACATTATGGCTACAATGCTCATTAAATAGTATTTGACCCTTGTTAAATACTGTATATCACGTGATATAGCCACATTGCAGCAATATCATACAATGTTAGGACCTACAACCCGCCCCGTTACAATAATCTGCTCTGTATGGAATTTGCATGCATGAATTTCGCAAATCCATGCAAAGCAGCTCATGCATACCTAATCCACTGCTAAGAAAATAATGCAGCTGACTTTGAAAAAAATCAGCTCTGTTATTGTAGTGTGTTTGAGATGTGTTGTTATTTTCCCACGGGCGCATTGGGAAAACAGCAACATCTGTGGGAAAATGCAAAGGGCCAAGTGGCCCAAAACACCCCTCACCTCAAGCCTCCCAGTTCAGCCTGACAGTCTTTGGAAACTCCAGCATGCCCCCCCCCCCCCCCCCACACACACACACACACCTTCCGAGGTGATTCTGGCTCTTTCAAAAACGGTAAAAAATATGCAAGTGAATCCGTGCAGTGATGGTTCTCCTCTTCCTTTCCTAACCCCTCCACATATACATGCAAAAAAGGTCTCCCCACTTGCCTTCAACCACCAAAGAACCCCCAGCATCCCCATTCCTTCCCCCTCCCTCTCAGTCCAAATAAGAACATATCCCTGAGGTCTAGTGGCCCTGCCCAGGGACCCCAAGCCCCAGCCATATAAAAAAAGACTCTGATGCTCGGGGGGGGGGGGGGGAAGTGAAGCATGGGTGGTGAGGGGGGGTCTGGATTGCTCCCTTGCTCCAGCCCCGATGATATTTTCCAAAATGGTGTCAATCTCACCTTTCCCGTATCACATGAAGGGCAAAGTCCGGGGACCAGACCTATGCCAGGTGGTACATGGTACAGCCCACATTAATTTGATCTGTTGAAATGATGATGGGAAGGCTCCCTTTTTCATATCTCCTCCCTTTCTCTTTCCATTGATGGAAATGTGATCTAACTAATCAGGCAGGGGTGGGTGGAGGAGGAATTGGGATTCTTTGTTGAAGTAAATGATGACATATGTAGATTTCTCCATCCCAGTTCCCACCACCATTGCCAATGCAGTTAAAGCAGTTTTATTATTGAATTGTAATTTTATATGTGCATACATTTTCACTCTTTTTGCAAGTACCACATTAAAAAAGGAGTATAGTATGCACAATTCCCCTAATAAACCTTTCATATAAAATTATATTCCTCTTTATAGTCACCATGGATCACCACTTGGCCCATTTCATGCCAGCTTGTATAATCATGCTAAATTCCCCTTCACTTTCCCAACAAATATCTTCACAAATGCAGAATTCATTCTCTAAGGAGATCTTTGCATAGCTAATCCTTACACATTTTGATGGCCAAATTAATTTCCCCAATAATCACTTAAACCCATTTTTGATCTTTCTTTTGTAACCACAGGGGAAATGATTAAATCAGATACAGAATCTTCGGAAGCACTACCATTTTAACAAGGTCACCTAGCAATGAGAGAAATCTTAACATTTTTAAGAAGCTGCTTTATAGACTCTAATTTAGCCCTAATATTCAATTTATTCATAGTGGAAAAACCGTGGACCAGTTTTAAACCTAATTATTTTAATTTCTTTTACATTTACTTCAGTAGAAAAGCTGTGTGTTTCACATTGGACAAACTGGAAAAACCTCAGATTTTTCAGTCCCAAGAATGCATCCCAAATGCTCAGCTAATGTTATGATATGTGCTAAATTCCCCTTCACTTTCCCAACAAATAACTTCACAAATGCAGAATTCATTAGAACCCAACAGGTTCCTCTTGATCATTCTTGACTCTAATTTTAATGGCAGGCAGTTCCAATTAAAGAATAAATAATAGCTGTAAAAGCAAGCAATCCTGTCTTGTTTCTCTTTTCAAGGTAAATCCCCCTGTTAATTTTCCATCAATCAATATCTTGGCTATAGAATCACCATATAGTAATTTAACCCAGCTCAATAAGTCACATGAAATGCCAAGTTGCTCTAAAATCCAAACAAATAACTGAAATCTTTTTCAGCATCCAAAGAGGCCTGCACTGAGTATGAATTTTTCTCTTGTTTGATTTGCAGGGCTGCCACAGCTTTGAATAAGTTTGTGAATCAGTATCTCCTGTGTATATATCTAGGTTGACCTGCATGGATTAATCTCATGATTAGCCCACGAAAGGGCTTATTTACTAAGCTGTACTAGCACATCTGCATGTTTTAAACAGTAGTTATTACACGGTAAAACTTTATTAGTGCAGCAAAAAAGGAAAACATGTACAAAACTTGCAAATTCATGTGACCTGAAACCAGTGCAATGAAGGTTTGTAAATACAAACATACAAATGAGAAGTACAGCATGCCGAAAAGTCAGTTGAACCTTTGGAGTTGCAGCTAAACTTTTCCTACGAGCATCTGCAGGCAATCATACCTAAAAATGTCTCTCGGGGTTGAGAATTCAAATGGAACATTAGGCTCGCTAAAAATTTCCCTTAGCTTCTCCCAGACAATATCCCTGTGAATCTAGTGGATCCCATACCCACCTTGTATTAAGCCCAGTTCCTTTAGGAAAGCCCCCCTTATGCACCGCTCCCCCCCTCCCATTTTTCCATCCCAAATCCCTAAACTTACTGTTAAATCCCTGGGGGTCCAGTAGGGCAGAAGCAAGCCTCCATTAACTCCTGACCCATTGGCACTGTCTTTAAAAATGGCACCAGCTGTCCCTAGGAGTTTCTTTTCCCCAATTACATACGGGCCGATACAGTAAAGCGCGGCCATGGTTACCTGGTTTTTAACCCGCTTTGGACGCACGTTTTGGACGCGCAAGGCGTACCCGCGATTCAGTATCGGCTTTTATGCGTCCTTACCGCTTGCCGAAAAGGACGCATATCCGTTTCCACCCGCCGCATGTATATGACATGTTAATGATTGGATTAGCTATTCCCTCCGATACAGTAACGTGCCCCCAAATTATTGCCCTTTTAACCAGCTTATTTACCGCGTCTTTAACCTGAATATTTACTGCCTACCCTGTCTCTGGCGTTAGTGTGGTGTTCAGTCAGCTTCGTACCAGACAGCGCCATGGACAACATATATATATACTGGCTCTGGCAATATTTTTCATTCAGTTGAGAAGCAGAATGAGAAATGCTCGATTGAGAAATGCTCGGCAGATTGGAGAGGTGAACAGGGGAGCCCAGCAGCAAGGAGAACCCATCCGACCGGAGAACCCAGCAGCAAGAACGGAGAACCCAGCAGCAAGACCAGAGGAGGTATGTGTTCTGTTTTGGTTCAGCTGTACCATCCATCTCTGGGCGTCTCTGAGGCTCCAGACATGGATGCCTCTACGGACGCCAGAGAGATGGGAGCCACCAGGCTAGGGTTAAACTGTACGTCTCTGACATGGACACCTCTACGGACGCCGGAGAGATGGGCATCTGCTAGGCATCCTGAGGCTCCGGGGTCCAGCGGAGACATGGACGCTTCTACGGATGTCTCTATGGATGCCTATACAGACGCCTGTATGGACGTCTCTACAGATGCCTATACGGACGTCCAGCTGGGCACTCAAGGCAGCGGGGCCTACAGGCAGGAAGGTCCATGAACAGAAGTCACCGCAGCTTCCGTTCATGGACCTTCCCGCCTGTATCCGGGCATCCATGATTGGAGGCACCACTGCCTTGAGCACCCGGCCAGGCGTCCAAGGTCGCGGCTTGGACATCCGGCCAGGCACTCAAGGCAGCGGGGTCTGTAGAAAAGAACCATCCACTTACCTGGTGGAATGAAATTTCAAATGACATTTCAAATGACAGGTACCAGCGCACCCTGGATACTGTATAGGCGCTAGGGATGTGAATCGTTTTTCAACGATTAAAATTATCGTCCGATAATGTTTATATCGTCTTAAATCGTTATAGAACACGATACAATAGAAATTCTAACGATTTATCGTTAAAAATCGTTAAATCGTGTTAGTGCGCACTAACTCGAGTTAGTGCGCACTAACTCCCCGTTAGTGCGCACTAACTCGATTTAGTGCGGACTAACTGAAAATGATACAAATAAACACTTTCCAGGTCACTGAAGGTCAGTTAGGAATGAATATGTGTTCCTATTGGCTGGCTGCCCTCTTATCTATTGATGTTACCAAGGTTACCACTGAGGTGATGGTTGGGGGGGATGGGAAATGGAACTGGAAACTAACGAACACCAACAGAAAATGAAACAAAGTGTTCACACTTCCCAGGTCAGTAAAGGTCACTTAGGAATGAATATGTATGTATGTATTCCTATTGGCTGGCTGTGCTCTTATCTATTGATGTTACCAATATGGTTGGGGGGATGTGAGATGGAAACAGTTGGAAGCTTGACAAAAAAAGTAATGTAATGATCAGCACTCACCTGACTAGAACTTGTTTGTTGATTATTTTTGTTAGCAGGCACCTGAAATGCTAGTGCATGTTGAATTTGCCAATCACTGTGCATTTTAGAAAGGTGGTCCTGGCTGGAACTGTACACAGTTCAAATATATGTAATTGATTGTTGGTAAGTGTATTTTTTAAGTAGCCACACTGGCACCAGTATGTTTACTTTTCCTCCTACTTAACTCACTAGCTCAGCTTTTGTAAGATAGGGCTTCTTCTGCTTCGTGTGTTGTTTTTGTTTTGGTGTGAGGAGAGCAGACACATCAGATCTTTATTCAAATCTACTACAGTCATCTCTTACAGTGCTCCTATCCCTATTAATACCAGGAGTTTGTGATTATTCCTGCACACAGTGCCCTAACACCGTGATACCAGTCTGAGGACAGCTCCCTTCCTGCATTACTAGTGAGAGGCTGTGGCTTCACAGACTAGGGGGACGCCCTGACCACATCACTCCTGACTTCCCCCATGTCCCAGCTAGTGAATGGTGTGTGGGTGAGGGGGGGGGGGGAGGATGGTGAAGTCTGAGACAGCTCCCTCCCTGCATTCCTAGTGAGAGGCTGGCTTCACAGACAGGGGGGGAGCTGCCTGACCCTCAATCCTGACTTCACCCATGTCCCCAGCTAGTGAATGGTGTGTGGGTTTTGTTTTTTTTTGGAGGGGGGGGGGAGGTGGGGGGGGGGGACGGATGGTGAAGTCTGAGACAGGCTCCCTCCCTGCATTACTACGTGAGAGGGCTGGCTTCACAGACAGGGGGAGCTGCCTGACCCTCACTCCTGACTTCCCCCCATGTCCCAGCTAGTGAATGGTGTGTGGGTGAGGGGGGGGGGAGGATGGTGAAGTCTGAGGACAGCTCCCTCCCTGCATACGAGTGGAGTCTGGCTTCACAGACAGGGGGAGCTGCCTGACCCTTCACTCCTGACTTCCCCATGACCCCGCTAGTGAATGGGTGGTCTTGGGGTGAGGGGGGGGGAGGATGGTGAAGTCTGAGACAGCTCCCTCCCGCATTACTAGTGAGAGGCTTGCTTCACAGAGAGGTGGGAGCGTGCCTGACCCTCACTCCTGACTTCCCCATGTCCCAGCTAGTAGTATTGGTGTGTGGGTGAGGGGTGGGGGGAGGATGGTGAAGTCTGAGACAGCTCCCTCCCTGCATTACTAGTGAGAGGCTGGCTTCACAGACAGGGGGGGAGCTGCCTGACCCTCACTCCTGACTTCCCCCATGTCCCAGCTAGTGAATGGTGTGTGGGTGAGGGGGGGGGGGGAGGATGGTGAAGTCTGAGACAGCTCCCTCCCTGCATTACTAGTGAGAGGCTGGCTTCACAGACAGGGGGGAGCTGCCTGACCCTCACTCCTCCGGGGTATTGTGATCTTCCTGCACACAGTGCCCTATCCCTGATACCAGGGGTGTTGTGATCTTCCTGCATGCAGTGCCCTATCCCTATTAATACCAGGAGTGTTGTGATCTTCCTGCATGCAGTGCCCTATCCCTATTAATACCAGGAGTGTTGTGATCTTCCTGCACGCAGTGCCCTATCCCTGATACGGGGATGTGTGCAAGAAGATCACAACACCCCCGGTATCAGGAATAGGGCACTGTGTGCAGGAAGATCACAACACCCCCAGTATCAGGAATAGGGCACTGTGTGCAGGAAGATCACAACACCCCTGGTATTAGGGATAGGGCACTGTGTGCAGGAAGATCACAACACTCCTGGTATTAATAGGGATAGGGCACTGTGTGCAGGAAGATCACAATACCCCTGGTATCAGGGTTAGGGCACAAGTTCTAGTCACATTGACTGATCACATTACTTGTTTTGTCAAGCTACCAACTGTTTCCATTTCCCATCCCCCATATACTGTCAGTAGGAAACTTGGTAACATGAATAAATAAGAGGGCAGCCAATAGGAATACATATTCATTCCTAAACTGACCTTAACTGACCTGAAAAGTGTCAAATTGTATCATTTTCAGTTAGTGCGCACTAACTCCCAGTTAGTGCGCACTAACTCGAGTTAGTGCGCACTAATCGGAAAGAACGATTTTTAACGATTTTTTAACTAAAAAATCGTGCCTAAGACGATTTTCTTGCCCTGCCACACGATTTCTATCGTTAAGACGATATGGAAAACGATTCACATCCCTAATAGGCGCTGCATGGTACGAACAAGAAACACCCAACCACACAACAGTAATTACTAAGTGTGTAGTTTTTAAGTGAACTCTGCAGTAAAGGATAAAGGTACAATTAGAGAATGAGTCCTGTACTCAAACTGCTATAGAATTGAACTAGACGTTTTTTCAACCTCATTTAATAATTAATCTTGCTTAAAAATGTTACCGAACCGTATGGCACCTATGTAAAATGTAAGATTACAATAGCATTACTTTATGTGCCTTTATGTAAACCGTTGTGACGGTACCCACCTTAACGACGGTATAAAAAAGATTTAAATAAATAAATACCGCTCTATACAGTAAAATGGATTGCGAACGCCTACCGCTTCATTGACGCGCTTTGGACGCTGCTTGGATTTGCATCTAATTTGAATACTGAATCGAGCAGCTTGTGAACCAAGATGTGCACGCGGCAAACGAGCGGGAGCCCGGCACTGCCGCACTTTTTCTTACGCGTCCTTACTGTATCAGCCTGATAGTGACAAAGGAGAGCCTGAAGTCAACCAGCACCATTTAGATAAAGGTGCCAGTATTTCTCCTGCCCCAATTATAGGCAATCAGGAATTGAACTGAGTGTTTGTGAAGGTTCTGAAGTTGGAAAAGGTGAATAAATGTGAATAAATGAGCCCGGAGCTGGTAGACGGACAGGAGAGGTGAGCAGGACCAGCCATGGAGCGGACGCGGCTGGGAAGCACAACAATTTGTAGTCATGTTGAGCCTTCTCAGTGGTCAGAAAGTAATGGACTGTAATGTATATGCTTCAAACTTGTGTGACCAAATCTTTTTATCTCTTCTGCTTGCAAAATTGCTGGCTTTTAGTGATTATCAATTGATTAAGCACTGCCCCCAGGTTCTCACAATTATGCGGTCAATTTTGCAAGTAAGTGTGGTAGATATTGAGCCACAGTGCAGCTCGGCTAGTTAGTTGGTTAAACAAATCCAGTCAATTTAGTCCATATGTTCAGTGGCACAAACACTGAATATATCCATTTATCATAAAGTTAATCAGATATGCAAAGTTGGCTAACTTTAGGACAGCCCTATGTGCCGACTAGACTTAGCTGGATAAGTTATCTGGCTAACTTTGAATATGCTATTTAATTAGATAACTTATGTAGCTAAGTTGGCTCCTACCTGGAACACCCTTGCCTCACTCACCACTTAAGCCAGCTATTTATCCAGTTAAGTAGTTATCTGGCTAAGTGGCAGCCATTCAGCAGAGAAAGATATTCAGCTACTTCTACTTAGCAGGATAAGTCCTAATTTACCTGGCTAATCAGCGCTGAATATCACCCTCAGTATGTTTAGCTCTTTTGTAGAATAAACATTGTTCACTCTGGTTCAGTGACCACCTCAAGTTCTTTTGATCCTGTGGCTTGTTTTTCTCTCTGACCAGTCTCTGCACCTTTTCCAACATATCACTGGAGAGAGATGGGATGTTTTTCTGATCATGTTTGCTTATATAAACCAGTAATGTTCTCTGGTCTGCACTGGATAAATTGAGTTTGAGTTTGATGTGCAGATTTCAATTTTAAAGTATTTCAGGGCAGCATAGCCCACATCTACTTATGTTGACATCTGCTCAGATTCCATTAAACATATGACCCCCCCCCCCCCCCCCTGAATGGAGACTTTTCTGAGGAAAGAATAATGAAGCATCTTGAATTCAGCAGGTTGGGGGATCAAAGGTTGCATGGTTTTATCAAAGTGTGATTGTATTAGACAAATGTGATTGATTTTTTTTTTTAATTGGATGACCAGAAAATTAAATTGGGGAAGATACTGGTTGTAGTTTATTTGTATTACAACAAAAGATTTGTTACTGTTCCACAAAGACATAAACTGAGTAAACTAGGACTGGGACCTAAGGGGTTGAACTGCATTAGAAACTGGCTGAAGGATAGATGACAGATCATGGGGGATACACTGATTTCATTTTGAAGAATATGCTGAGTGAGTGTAGCGCTTCAGGGTCTTGAAGCTAATACTGCTATGCATCTTTCTGAACAAAATTAAAGAAGTGCTAGGAGAAATAGTTTGTCTCTTTGCAGATGACACTATGATCTGCAACAGTGTAGACTGGAGTGGACACAACTGTCAGAGCAGATAAAATGACAAGGGATCTTAAAACTTGAAAAGAGTTTGATTACTTGACAGAATTATGCATTTGGATTGCTGAAATCTGTTGCAATGCATGATGATGGGTGAGATACTAATGTCCACAAAGCGGGAAAGAAACTGAAGAGCTAAATAGCGGCTTAGTGGGTGTAAAATGGAGGATAACAGGGAAGAGCTAAATTAGCCAGAAATGTCAGGCTTGTTAGCGAGCAGGTCTAACCATAGCTGGCTAACTTAAAACTTATCTGGCACAATCATACCGCTGAATATCCTGATGGATAAGTTTATCCAGCTAACTTTCTTAACTGGATAAGAAGGGAATATTGAGCCCCTTTTTTTATAAGCAATCTATTGGTTGCTAGGGATATGCAGGCCAAAACATATTTGGGCCAATTTTAAAAGGCCCATTCGCGTAAAAATCGGGGTTACGTGCTTGGCTGGTCCTTATTCGCACCACGTGCATTTTACAAAAAGTCCAGCCACACGTGTAACCTCTGTTACATGCAGAAGTGTCAGGCCAAGTAAAAGGGGTAGGCTGGAAGGTGTGGTCTGGGTGGGGAGGGGCTGGGCAAGGGGGCGGCCTGGAACAGCGCCATTAGATGCTGACCTAGGGAAGCACGAGCAAGCAGCCAGTCGGCACATGGAAGATCCTTCTCCTCTGGAGGAGCAGTAAGTATTAAAATAAAAAATGTGGGACTAGGTAGGTTTAGGTTAGGGGTCATGGAGGAGAGGGGAAAAGGGAGGAAGGATAGGGTTAGGGTTAGGGAAGTTCCCTCCCAGTCCACTCCTTAATTGGTGCGGACTGGTAAAGGCCTACCTGCATCGCGTGCATATTTTTTACAAATTTCCCGTTGCCCACACGACAGACACCCGCCCGCACATGCGCACACTGATTATAAAATCGGGCACTCATATATGCGTGGATATCATATTTTATAACATGCACGCTGTAACGCACGCATCTTATAAAATCGACGTGTCTATGCGCACGGGCCAGGAATCACGTGCACATGAACGTGCATGCGCACCTTTTAAAAACAATCCTATTGTGCTTTTCATTTCATTTTCTTTGGGGTCCAAATTCAATATTATTTAGTTTTTTTTTTCTTATTTTCGTTTTATAGGTTTTGGAAAATAGTGTGCACTATTTGCAAATAATGAGTGCTTTTAGAATGTTGTGCACTACGGGCTAGATTTTAAAAGGGTGCGCGCAGACGTACATGTGCGCACGCTACCCAGCGTGCACACATGTACACCCGATTTTATAACTTGCACGTGCACCCCCTTGCGCACGCTGAGCCGCGCTGCCTTCCCCCATTCCCTTCCCCTAGCCTGACCTTCCCAGCCCTTCCCCTAACCTTTCCCCCCCTAGCCCTACTCAAACCCCCCAAAACGTTTTATCATATCTTTTGCACCTGCCTCCGGGCAGGTGCAAGTTACGCGTGCCGGAAGCCTGCCGGCACGTGATCCTTCGACACAACAACAATGGCCACTGTGTCGGAGGCCTCTGGCTCCGCCCCCTCCCCTCCCCTTTTTGCAAGCCCTGGGACTTACACGCTTCCTTGGGCTTTACGCACGTCACCAGACCTTTTCAAAATAGGCCCGGGGTGCATAGGGCTTTTAAATTCCAGCACTATTTGTATAGTGTGTGCTATTGGAAATAGCATACACTATTTTTAAATAATGGACACTGCGGGCTATGTAATAAAGCCTGCGCTAAAAGTGGAGATAAATGTTTAGCACAGGTTTTGCTTAAAGCACATGTTATAAATAGTGCTCCCCACTGGATGCTGTATGTTAATGGATGCAAAACAGCAAGCTAAATGAAAAAAGCACAAAAATGTGAATTAAACTGAAAAATCCACACTAATGCAGAAAAGTACTTTAAAAAAGGAGTAAGGAGGTAACTGCATGAAGTTGAAAGGAATGTGATAAAAATAAACTTGCATGCAAGATTATCACTAGGCATCTCAACATGGGCACAATCTCACATGCAAGACAATTTGGGCAAGACCTGACAAGTGAAATCAAAGGATAAGCTCCATAGGGAAGGCACCTATAGCTGAACAGCACACTCTATGGTGCTGTGCATCTCATAAAGCTGTAATTACCTGTTCCAGAGAGCTTACCATTTGATTTTGTTTGGCAAAATAGCCTTGCATGCGAGATTGACACTGGGCATCCCAACTTGGGGACAATCATTTTTAACACACTCCTTCCAGCTCCAAGTGCTTACTTTTGTACTCCTGATTTAATGCACTTCAGTGGATTTTTAGGTTAATTCCTTGGCCTGAAGTGGAGTACAATTTAACTCACATTTCTGGTGTTTACTCCACTTCAGACCAAAGAAGGTGTAAGCTTTCTGGGGTTTGCATCTACAGCTGAACAAAAAGGCACCACAGCTGAATAGTATTCACTTGGTGTTGTGCATCCCAATTTTTTAAGTACTGTTCAGCTGTAGATGCCCTCCCCAGAGAGGGAAATGTAAATCCTCCTGGGTCTGAGGTGGAATAAACAGAACAATAGATAACACTTCCATCAGAAATGTTAATTTACTCCATCTTAGACTCAGGAGTTAGATTTCCAATGTAAGCTCTCTGAGGCAGGCACTAGTCACAGCATACACACATTTAGTGCTAAAGTATGTTCTGTTCAGTTGTTGGTGCCCACCCATACAGTCTGTGCTTTGTTCATCTAGCTGTAGGTATGTTCCCCAGAGAGCCTATTCTTTTATTTTACTTGCTATTCATTGCCAAAATGGACTTGAATGAGAGAATGTGCCTGCAGTTTGAGATTCATAGCACTAATGTCACATGCACTCTGGGATGGGTACCTTCAGCTGAATGATATTTACTTTGGTGCTGTGCATCTGGCTTTGGCAGCCTGTTCAGCTTTCGGTGTCCCACCCTCCCAGAGAGCTTATGCTTTGTTAAACTAGCTGTAGCTTCCAACCTCAGAAAGCTTATACTTTAGTTACACATGCTACTCTCTTCCAAAAGGTCCTTGGATGCAAGAATTTGCTCTTTGGAGGTGTCACAACTAACTGAATCTCCTTGGAGTGGACATTTATAGTTAAACAGTATGCCAAAGCTGGATGCACAGTGCTGGCATACTGTTCATTTGTAGGTGCCTGCCTCGAGAGTTTACACTGGAAATAAAAACTCCTGGCTCCAAGGTGGAATAAACTCACTGTTCTATGATCAAAGTTATTCTATTGATGTGCCCACTGTGCTTGAAGCAGCAAGACACTACCTCACTGGGTACAGCAATAACATAATATGGCAAGCAGAAATGTGAGTTGATTTACTCCTGCTCTGACCCAGGAGTTAAATTTCCAGTATTAAGAAAAGGTGCTTTAAGCTGTCTTCCCTTTAATACACCTCCTTGCATTGCTAAAGAATAGCTAACGCTATGTCATCGGCCATCCAGTGCTCCTACCATGTGACAGGGACCGGCCAATGGCACAGATACCCTGTCACATGGTAAGAGCAAAGGGCCATCAGCGCCATCTTTATGAGTGGCAGCCGATGGCCCAAGAGCGGGAAATCGCTCCCCGTGCCTCCCCTGGACCACCAGGTAATTTTAAAAGGTTTTTTTTGGGGGGGGCAGTCGGGAGGGTGGGGGAGGCTAAGGGGGTCGGTTTAAAGGGTCGGGTGGGTTTTTTTTATCGGGCCATCGGCGCCATTTATATTAGTGGCAGCCAAAATGGCGCCGATGGCCCGAGAGCGGAGATCGCGCCGGGACCCCCCCCCCCCCCCCCCACTGGACCACCAGGTAATTTAACATTTTTGGGGTGTTTGGGAGAGTGGGGGAAGGTAAGGGATTGGTTTTAAAGGGTCGGGGTGGGTTTAGGGGTTGTTTGGTGTGCCAGTTTTCCCGCCCTCTCCCCAAATAATTCCCGTGCCCGATTTAACGATTTTTAACGATAAATCGAGGGAATTTGTGTTGTATCGCGCACTCTAATGATTTTTGACAATTTAAAAAATATCGACAATTTTTTAAAATCACATCCCTAGTAACAATGACATTTCAATTGCTAACAGCACATACTGTTATGGTCCCGGGCCGTGCCCCGGTCCCTCCACCTACCTCGGGGCTGGCCTGGGCAGCTGGAAGGCTTCTTCAGCCATCTAGGCCTGACCTGGCTCCTGTGAGGGAGACGCCATTGCTCCTCTGTGCCTGTCCCTGCCCCCTAGGCGTGCGCATGCGCAGGGGCTCTGGATTTAAAAGGGAAAACAAAGGACAGCCCTAGAGATGACGTCAGATGCTGCAGGGATATTTAAACCATGCAGCTGCCTCAATGCCCTGCCTTGCAACGAGGTTCACTCTCTTGAGTTAGGAGTTGCTGTTCTTCTGACTTCTCTTGCTTCTGACTTCTGGCTTCTGACCTTGGCTCATCCACTGACTCTGGCTTCAGCTTCCGTCCCTGGCTTAGACTCCGGCTTCTGAATTCTGGCTTCTGACCTTGGCTCATCCACTGACTCCGGCTTCAGCTTCTGTCCCTGGCTGGACTCCAGCTCCTGACCTCTTGCCTTCTACATGTATCCTGTTCCTCACCTGCCAGGAGGTATCACCTAAGTCCCAGCAGCTTGGGTCCTCATGGGCCCCTCCCGGGGGGACAGCGGGCTTCCAAGGGTGAAGTCTCTTCTGACCTCCTGGCTCAGCCGCTTTGCTGGACTACCTCTTCAGGATGTCTCTTCAGGTCCTCTTCGAGCCCATAGGGATCCAAGAGGCCCAGATCCCTATGGGCTCCTCCTGGGGGGACCTCGGGCTTCCAGTGGTGAAGGCTTCCCAGGACCACATCTTCAGCATGCCTCCCGGCTGCGATGTCCACTGTGGGCTCCCCACTGTGCATCACCATCCGTCTCAGCTGGCCCAAGGGTCCACATATCTAACACATACCTTTCTCTGCTCTGCGGTGGGATCGCAGGGCCCGCAGGTATTTGGGCTCCTCCTGTTTATTCGTCTCACCCTTTTTGCAATGCCTCAACCTGGCGAGAATAAAACACAAATAGGAAACAGAAGTTGATATAAAACTTTTACTTTGCTTTTGAGGCAAAAAACAATTCAGACCAAACAAGTCAAGTGTCAGTTTTTCTTTTCTCACCCACAGCAATACAAAACAACCCCAAAATACTAAATGTAATTTAACTTGAATTTTTTCCTGCTAGCTAGAAGTATAAGCTGTGTCATTCTTATAAGCAACATAGACCAGACCTTAGCCAACCACAACATAGGCCTATGAACTTACCTCCCTCGGGTATGAAGACTGGGCATTGAATTGGGCCCTGAGCGCCCGCCAGGCCTCGTTGGCCCAGTCCTCGTCCGGGCACCCAGGGCGGAAGTACAGGTGTCTTTCATCTGCCGTTATGAGGGTGGCCAGGAGCCGGACATCCCCCTCCAAAAGGTTGGGAAGCCTCCCACGCGGCATCATGTATACCTTGAGTAAAGCAAATAGAAAATGGCCGTCCGAGCTTGGCCACAGGAGATGGCGTTCCACGTGCAAGCATCCTGTGTCCTTCTCCCGGCATCTGTACAGGTGATGTACCCACGGAGCCGCAGGGACGACTAATTGTAGATGCCGGAAGAAGGCCTGGTGCAGAGTCCTTCACACGGCATCTGTACAGGCGTCTATGTCAGCGATGGACCCGCAGAGCCGCAGGGATGCCTAATTGTAGACACCGGAAGAAGGCCTGGTGCAGCGTCCTTCACCCGGCATCCGTACAGGCATCCATGTCAGCGATGGACCCGCGGAGCTGCAGGGACGCCTAATTGTAGACGCCAGAAGAAGGCCTGGCGCAGCGTCCTTCTCCTGGAGTCCGTAGAGGCACCCATGTCTCCGCTGGAGAATGGAGCATCATGGACGCCGAAATAACACAACGTAAGATCTGATAATAAAAGGAAAGGAAGCAATTTATTGAGGATTAATTGGGAACACAGTTTATTGATTTTATACTTCAAAATGATGCAATGGAAAACACAGAGAAGACAAGGGAAAATTCCAACTAAATTGTATTTGTTTCACTATTATTTGTTATTTTAAATCAACTTCTCTGCTTGCTGGGAAATGGTTTGATGGATGTTGCACAGATCCTGAAAGAAACACAACACAATATTAAACATACTGTACTGTCATAAAATGATTATATCTCGAATTTTGCAGAGCTATGTACTACAATAAAAGTGCCACATCAGTATGGAGAAATGAATGTATAACAGTTAAGAACTTACACGAGAAATAAGATTTGATGATCTTTCATCGGACATCCTTCCCCCTTGTGGTGTTGTCCGCCTCGGCTGCCGGTTCCACAGGCAGATCTGGCAGCAAGTTTTCTGCTACCTCTGCATGCACACCGAATCGCTGACAAATGTTGTGTAGCATGCAGCAGGCAACAATGATGTTTGCCACCTTTTCTGCACTATACTGCAGGGCTCCCCCAGAGTGATCCAGACTTCGGAATAGTCCTTTCAGAACTCCAAAAGTCAGCTCGATAACATTTCTGGTGCTGCCATGAGCCTCATTGTAGCGTTTTTCTGCCGCAGTGCGTGGAGACTGGAGTGGAGTTAGCAACCAGGGCTTACAGCCATAGCTGCCATAACCTATAGGGGGAATAATCAGGAATGCATCAAAAACAACTTTACAGCGCTTAACATCTTGAACACATCTTAAACACATCACATATATAAATGCACACATATTGTCTACCGAACATCCCAGATATAGAATCCCAGGCTGTTGCCGATGTCACTTACCAAGTAGCCAGCCTTCACCGTACTTCTCCTCTGGGAAATGTGTCCCCATAGATGAATGTGCCAGAATGTAGGCATCATGGCAGCTCCCAGAATACTTCGCTACAACATTTAGAATCTGAAGGTGTGCATTGCAAACGACTTGACCATTCATTGAATGGAAGTGCTTGCGATTCTGGAAAGAACTCTCTTCCTCCGACCTGGGGGTAAACGCAATATGGGTGCAGTCTATAGCACCCAACACGTTCGGCATCCCTGCAATACCCATGAACCCACTGCAGATCTATTGCAGCTCCACTGGATCTGTAGGATACACAATGTACTTCCTCATCCGCTTCATCATGGCCTTCAAGACCTGTGCCAGATGCTGTGAGAATGAGGCCTGTGTCATACCCGCAATGACACTCATGGGGGTTTGAAAACTTCCGGTACCAAAAAATTTAAGGCACCAAGAAGTTTTGTCAACCCTGGCACAGCATGGTGGTGATTTGCCAGGGGATCAAAGTGCAGCGCAGATCTTCATAGAGGAACATGACTGACCGTGAGCTCAGCTGGTAGGTTCAGACTACATCTCACTCCGACATGCCAAAAATAGTTGTCCGTGGGTGAATGATACGTCCAGGTCTGCCGATGTCCCTGTCCTGTGCACGGATGACTCTGTCCCACTGTGCCTGCGTGAAAAACAACACAAGTAAATCAGCATAACCTAATACATCTTGATTATTCATTTAACAAATATGCATACACAATTATGCATTTAACAAATATACATAAACAATAGAAGCGGAGCGTCAGGAATGCCTAATGCTAGATGCCAGAGGAAGGCCTGGTGTGGCATCCTTTTCCCAGCACCAGTACAGGCATCTGTGTCTCCGCTGGACCCGCGGAGCCCCAGAGAATGCCTAATTTGAGACACCGGAGGAAGGTCGGATGTAGCGTCCTTCTCCCGGCATCCGTACAGGCGTCCGTGTCTCCACTGGACCTGCGGAGCCCCAGAGACGCCTAATTCGAGATACCGGAGGAAGGTCGGATGCAGCGTCCTTATCCTGATGTCCATACAGGCATCCATACAGGCATCTGTGTCTCCGCTGGACTCACGGAGCCTCAGAGACGCTCAGACAGAAAAATGCTACCATTGGATATTCAAAAACAACACACATATATATACCTCCTCCGGTCTTTGTGCCGGGTTCTGCTGTTGACTGTTGGCTCCAATAGACCATCTAGAATTCGCTTGCAGAGCATTTCTTAATCTCGCTCTCATCCATAGAAAAAAGATCGCCAAAGCAAATATATACATGTAGTCCATGACACTGTCCGATGCTGTCCGTTGGATATTCATGACTGTCAAGAGCACAGCACCACACTAACGCCAGGGTCAGGGTAGGTGGTAAAAATAAAGGGTAAAGACACAGAAAATGTGCAGGTTAAAGATGTGCTATTTTGGGCGCGCGTTATTGTATCGAGGGGAATAGCTAATCCGGTCATTAAACACCATTAACATACCATCTACATGCAGTGGACGCTAATTGCAATGCGTCGTTTTCAGTACTCGCTAAGGATGCGTGAGAGCATATACTGAATCGCGCGTCCATCTTACGCATCTAAAACGTGTGTCTAATTCGCATTGAAAAGCGCGCAAGCCAGGCTGCGCTTTACTGTATTGGTCCGATAGAAATAAAAGGCACACCCCCCCGGGCCATTTTATCAGTGCGGGTGGTTTTAGGAAAGTTCTGAATTAGGCATAGGAGGGTTTCTTGGTGGTGGTTGTTCTTGGTGCTTTGTGATTGCTGAATGGTGTCTTTTGTGCTTCTTGTTTTTCCTTGCTGTTTCCCACACTTTAGTCCTTTGTCTGTGTTCCTGAGAGAATCTGTTGAGTGCATTTGTTTATTGGTCTGTGACTATCTGTGTGCTTGTCTACTTTTGTGTTTAGGTTCTTGAAAAAGCAGAGTGGCGGTTTGTGGCTATGGAGAGAATGGGGCATGAGAGAGGGGTGTGAGTGGGGACTAGTTGAGTGCTACAGGTGGGCAAGTGGTGGCAGGGAGGCCAGGAGGAGTGTGGTGCATAACTCAGTGGCATGTAGCCAGGAAGGTGAGATGAGATGGGAGAAGAATGGTCTGCATGAGCTACAGTGGGCAGTCAGAAGGGAAGAGGAAGAAAATAAAGTGCTGGAGGGGAAGGGGGAGGGAAGTAGTTAGTGGGAGAAGCACTCAGGGAGGTAGGGAGTCATCCCAGTTAGCATATGAGAGTGGCGAGCAGGTATGAACCGGCAGTCAGCAGCTGAGACTTGGCTACTATGTCCCTGAAGGTCTCATCTATATAACTCTCTGTCTGCCTCAGCTCTTCCAGGTCTGCCATTCTAGCCTCCAGAGATCCGACTCATTTTCTGAGAGACAGGAGCTTTTTACATCAGATGCACACGTACAACTTCTCACCAGCGGGTAAGAAATCATGCATGTGACACTCGATGTAAAAGATTGAAAGGCCCCCTCTTGCTGCTGGATATCTGCCTTCATCTTAATTTTGTTCAGTTTTTAGTTAAGTTTAGGTTGCTATGGAAGTAGGAATGCATAAAATTAGGGACCTTTACATTTTTTGTGTATTCATTATTTAACAAGTAGTCACCTACAAGGGGGTGACTAAACTCTTGATAAGGCCTGGGGCAATCCTGAGTTTAAGTTAAAATGCTGATTTTTTTTATGTGAAATTGTCACCTTCCTATAAATCAAAGAATGAGCTGGGGTGGAAGGGAGGAAAAGACAAACACAAACTACTGGATTTTACCTGCCTTCTGAATGTTCAAGAGGATGCAACTAGACTTTAAACAGCAAGGGAACAAAAATTATTCTTGAAGTACTCCCTATTTTAACAGTTATGGGACAGAATATTTTTCCTTCTATGTGATGTATCCTATAAAAAGGGGCAGAAACAATTCATAGCAATTTCTTCTAGATCCAGACATGATGCAAGACCAAATAAAACTGATTTGGTCTATAATGCCAAAGGCTGGAGACAGATCTAGCAAAAGTAAAAGTGCAGACTTTCCCTCATCTAAAATTAGATGCAAATCGTTCACTAAGCCCAATAATAAAGTCTCTGTTCTCTTTCCCTTAAATGTTCATTCTGTTTTGATCTGAAGAAGGGAGTATACAATATCTCCCTAAAGATATACAGGCCAATATTCAGATGTTTTGTTCAGTTAAGTTCGGGACTTAGCCAGACAAACAGCAAGATTTAAATTTCTTATTGCTCTGAGAAGCTCCAATTTATTTGGCTAACTCTTTAGCCAGAATCAAGTTAGCAAGATAAGTTGGAAGCATTCTAGAGATGTTCTGTGGCAAAGTTAGCAGGATCATTCTTTAAAATGCATTAGTCTGTTATTGCGTGCGTTAGGGCCCTAATGCATGCAATAACTACATTGCATCAGTAATATTTAAATTTGTGAAAGGGGAGTGGTTAGGGCGGGCTTTGGGCAGGCAAAAAAAAAAAATGTATTTCTGGTACGATACACATCATACCGGAATGTGTTTTACACATTATTGCCAGCAGTAGCACCAGAAATAACACCACCTTTAGGTGTGGTGCTATGGGGTTGATAGTGGGCAGTGCGACTGCAACTGCGATGGGCAAAAACACACCACTGCATTACAGCCCCTTTTTATGCAACTCATCATTCTGCTATAAATATAGCAGAATGATGAATCTGAGGTAAGTTAGATAGATAATTTAAGTCTGGTCATGCTGTTAGTCATGTTAAGTTTTTCCATGGCAATGCTCTAAAGAATATCCATGGCAATTTATTCTGCTAACTTTAGCTGAATAAATTATCCACTTGCTTCAGAGCTGTTTATTGACTCTATAATGTCTACTGCCTTCTTCACCTTTACATGTAATGATCTAATTAAGGATTCAGGATATTTTTATTAAGTTAGCTAATATTTTCTCTCTCTTGCTGACCCATTTAAAAAGTCTGTCTTTATAGAAATTCCTTAAACTTTGTTGTATAAAACAATATTAGCTAATCCTCTTTCTGCCATAAGGATGCTTCCTTTTTCAGGGCAGGTGAGTCTTTAATAAATTATTTTTTAGCTATTATTTGAGCTTTTTCAGGGTCCAAGAAAGCTTTATGTTCTTCTTTTTTTTTATTAGTTGAAAAGGCTTTGATGAACTCTGATAATTACTTTGGAATGATTCCCAAAAACTGTACTATATATATACCTTCCATAATTTTGCCATGTTTCAGTTAAATGAGTTGTGAATGTTTTATCCTGACATAAAAATTGTTTAATATCTAGTTTTTCCTCTGCAATTCTTATTTCTGTAATGAGAGGTCAATTTCTACTGCTGAAAGATCAGACATGGAATCAGTACCTATCTTACTTTTGGCAACTTGTCTGAGATTCCTCACAAATCAATAAAAAGTCAATTCACAAGGATGATTTATGTACTCAGGAGATAGACATAAAGGTTCTTTCCCTGGGGTTAATTAGCTTCCAGGCATTTAGCAAGTTGAGTTACTTAATTAAAACTTAATATCCTGATTTAGCAAGGAAGCTGTATATGGATCGGGGTTGATTGGCTTCAGAGTAACACCCTAATGTGTATTATTTCTCTTTGGGTTTGACAAAAATGATTGTACACATTTGCAGTGTACACACTACTTCAAAGAAAGTTTTTTCCATATAGTAAACTTGCAAGTACTATAATGCTACCTTTTTTTATCTATAATTATTATTTTTTCTTTAACAGTAAAGGGAATACTTTTATTTGCTATGATGGCAACCTCATTTTTCCCCCAGAAAAGAAGCAGAAACATTGACCTTCACGGGAGTGTGGAGTGTCTAAATATATTAAATTGGTTTCTTGTAATATAAAAATTTGTGTTTATGACTCTTTATGTTTCTATTTCTTTTATTTTATTGGTGAGTATATCCCATTTATATTTAATATGAAAAAAGTTAATTGTCTTTCCCACTCAGGATCAAAATTATGAAATTTATTACCATTAGATCTAAGAACGCAGTCAGATTATATGATTTTCAGAAAGAATCTGAAAACATGGCTATTCGCAAAGGAATTTGAATGATTGTTTAGGATTTTAATTTGCACAGATTTCTATTTTATTATTTTCTTTTATACTTTTGATTGTATTTCTATTATTTTATGTTCAAGTTTAGTTTTTATTTATAATTAATTTTTAGTTTAGTTAACTATTTTAATTGATTTACTGTATAAAATTTCTGGATTTTTTACTTATTTTATTTTATTTTTTGAATGATTTTCATTTTAATTTATTATAAACTGTTATGATTGAAAAATACAGAATGATGGTTAAATAAAAGTTTTTAAATAAATAAATAGATAAATAGATAATCAGACATCAGAGAGTATACTCTGCAACAGAGATTTTATCATCAGCAAAATTGCCAGTGAAAACAGAGAAACAAGATTAAAGAGAGCAAACTCACTCTAAGGCAGTGGTTCCCAAACCTGTCCTGGAAGACCCTCATCCAGGCAGGTTTTCAGAATATCTGTAATGAATGTGCATGAGGGAGAGTTGTATGGATGGGGTCCCACAGGACAGGATTAGAAACCACTGTTCTAAGAAATTCAGGCCTGGACACTCTGCTCCAGAGCTGGGTCAACATGTCTCTATCAATAAGGGTTCCAGATTCTGTCCTATTTTTCAGATTTTACCTTTTATTCATATGTGATTCTCTCAATAGAAAAATATCAGATAATTATTTCCATTGGTAAACATTATGAGACTCTTTCCATATAAGTACTATGGAGAATCAATCTATCAGTATGAAACATCTGTACAACAAGATTGTTGGTGTGGGTAGGAATATCAAATCCTCCATACAAATACAAATAGCAGAGTTGTGGCATGAGAACAATTCCTAAACTTGTAATAGTTCTGATCTCCTGTTCATCATACATCTAAAGGAACTAAACAGCTTTCCCAACATGCCAGAGACCTAGGGGTCATCATTGACAATAGCTTTAATATAAAGAAGTTCATCAGCAATACCCAAACCCTCAAAAAACTGAAACCTCTTCTACACCCCACTGACTTCCACACTGTACTTCAAGCAACAATTCTATCCAAACTTGACTACTGTAACTCCCTCCTCTTGGGGTTACCTAAGAATGTCACACAACCCTTACAAATTCTACAAAACACCACTGCTTGAATCATAACCAACACATGCAGAAATGAGCATATAACCCCCATACTCATGAACCTTCACTGGCTCCCTATTACTTCTCATATTCAGTACAAATCCCTCTCTCTCATTCACAAAGCCCTTTACAACCCAGAAATGTACTGGCTTAACGGTTCCCTTAAATTCCACCAAGCCAAGAGACCCACAAGACACCAATATCATGCAACCATGCTAACCTTCTCTCACAAAACCACCAAACTGGCCGCAACTAGAGCTCGTCTACTCTCTGTATCAGGACCAACCCTTTGGAACACTATGCCAGTAGATCTACGCCAAGAGGCTTGCCATAAAACATTTAAACGAAAACTCAAAACATGGCTTTTCACGAAGGCATTCAAATAGTACATATCACCAAAACTCACTCATTTTTCTCACCCTTCAATCTTCTTTGCCAACCAAACACTCTCCCTGCCACACAATGCCTCCACCCTCACCACCCCTCCTCTCCCGCATCCCTGCCCCTAACAGATCCCTCAGTTCTAACATTACGATCCCTCATAAGATAACTCCCTCTCTTAGTTGCTACCATCTTCGATTTTCAACTTCATGCCTTGACTTACATATCTTCAATAATGTACACTTTGTATATAGTTTTATAATCATATATGCTACTTCCTCCCCAATGCATCTATTGTAAATAGTTCCTTGCAATCTTTGCAACTCCTCCTTTCCCTCCCCATGCAACCCTTTCAACCCTTTATTCCCCTCCCTATATGCAATATACAACCCCTATCCCCTCTATACATTCCATCCATCTTCATCCCCCCTCTACCTCTTTCTTTCCTTCCCCCCACTCCATCCCCCAACCATTTCTCTCAATACCATCTCAGTTATCCAACAACCTCCATTTAAGTCTCTCTGTTTAAGCCTCGTTCATTATATAGTTTATTTAATTTAATTTTACTCACTGTTTTCCTATAAGTTCTATGTAAAGCCTCTGTTTTGCTGATTTTGAAGTTATAATGTAAAGCGAACTGATGTTATCCTACGAAGTCCGGTATATAAAAACCAGAAATAAATAAATAAATAAATAAATAAATAAATAAACAGCATTTTAGACCCAACATATGCGCGTTTAGGAGCCATGTTTGCCATACCCCCTCAAGTACCAAAGACTTACTATGGGGCAGAATTTTGCAAAGAACATAGCACACCTATATGTACAATGTAGCTGCCTAATAAGTAATTCTGTTCTCTTATTGCAAATAGAGTTCTTGTGTGGTCTTTCCCAAATCTTCACCCAATCACCTTCAATAATTCAAGTTCCAGGTCCATCTTCTTTGCTGGCCATTTTGATGTCCATACATATTCTGTACATTTACCTCTGTGTGTAAGAAATAAAAAGGATTGCCAAGGTACGCCTCAAACCTGAGGCCTAACTGGTATGGGATGGGCAATGATTTGATTATAGGCAGACAAGACTAAAATGACTTTCTGTAAGGAATTTTCTGACCAAGTAAAACTCTGCCAGTGCGGAAATGGCCTTGTCTACAGAACTACTAAAGGGATTGCTGGGAATTAGGGAATTATTCTAAGCAACCAGACAGCTGGAATTCAAGAGAAAAGGAACCAGGTCTGTGAGATCTGTAAACTTCAAAAAGGATGTAAATGCCTTAAAGACAAACTAAAGTTACAGAAGATGTACATAATGACTAGGTATGTGCATTCTGGAGAAATGAAATAGGAAATGACAACAAAATTTCCTATTTCATTTTGGGTTGTTTTCAAAACAAAATGATTTAAACTTTGACAAAATGTAGTTGGAATCTTGTTTAATTTTGAAAATGAAAAAAAGAAAAGTCATCCATTGGGCATAGGCCTAGGCACAAGGTTGGGGTCTCACCAAGAGAAGAGATTGAGACCCAAATCAAGGGCTAAAGCCTATTCCTGCATGAGATGCCAACACCTCTGCCAAGGCCTAAGACCGAGGCTGGGACCTCGACTAGGAATAGACTATGGCCAGATGCAAAGGCTGTGGCAAACATTTGATCACTACTCAGTAGTCTCGAAATAGGCCTGGGCTCAATGCCAGGGCCTCGACTGAGATCCGAGCAAAGGCCCATGCCAAAAAGAGTTTGCTAGGGTCAGAAAATGTTCCAGCCCCCATTTACCTTCTCCACCAGGTCACATATTCTGGACTCTGACCCAATTCTGGAGCCTAAGCCTTGGCCCATGCTCAGCCCCAATGCTGGGGCACAGATCAGAGGCTTAGTCCTGATGCCAGGGTCTTGTTCCAGGGCACAGGCCAAGGCATGACACCGGGGGCATGGCCTGGGGTCCCAATCCTGATTCCTGGGCCTTGGACCAAACTCAGACCTGACACTGGGGTCTGGCTCAGAGGGAGGATCCTGAAGCCAGGGCTTCAACATTTGGTCAGACCCAGGCCTTGAAGATTCTTTTCTGACATTGTGTTTCTTGTTTCTTCATTCTTCAAATTAAAGCATTCGCTCAGTACATATTGGAATTAATAAACTCTGGTTCATCCTCCCCAGTGGAGGGTGCCATTTGATGTACAGCAATTAATTAAACTTTTGCACATCAAAATGGCACCCTCCTCTATGGATTATGTGCTAGAGCTAATTTTCTTAGCGGCATCTAGGCACCATCATTTGAAGAGCAAAGAATGAAGATAAAAGACATCAGAAAAGGGCCTCAGAGGCCTAGGCTTTTGGCCTAGACCTAACCTTTGGTTGGGTCTGAGGCCCATGCATTAGAACCAGGCCCTTAAACTAGGCTGAGGCATTGGCCTGAGCCTGGAATATGGCCTAGGTTGAGGCTCTGCTGTCAGAATCCAGCCTCTAGGCCAGGCAATGTCATCGAGCCTGGGCTTGGATCAAGGTCCAGGTATTGGGTCCTCCAGGACAGTCCCTGGCATGGAGCCTGGACCCAGACCCTAGCACAGGCCATGGCCCAGGCATAAGGACAATGTTTATAAGCCTGGACATTGCATAGAGCCTAGGTCAAAGTCACAGCTACCCACTGTGGCCTAGGCCTAAACAAGACTGAGTCTTTGGCCTGAACGTAGAACTTGTCTGTGTGTCCCCCCAGACCATGTAAGTGGGGGCCAGGGAGGATCCTGGCCTCAGCATTTTTTTAGGTGTGAGGGATGGGTGGTGGGCACAAGAAGCCTCAGAAAGCTCCGTTCCTTTTTTTTTTCTATTTTTCTATTTTTTTAATGTTTTTTATTTTTTTTAAGTGACGAAATGAAATAAACATTAAACAAAACTTAATTTATGGGGAACACCCCAAAATCAAAACAAAAAAACAAAACATTTTACCCTGTTGTAGGAGTAGCTACATTTTATATATTTTTATATGTAAATTTTTAAGGATGGTGTGAATGGAATGAATGGCTCCATTCAATTTTTGAGATTGGAAACTAAGATTGTGTAGAAACTATTAAATATAATGAAGTTGGTCTCATCATATTGTTTTCATTGTGACAGCCAAATAGATTCTAGGCCTATTTTTGATATAAAAAGTCACCAAAAACAATTTACAAAGTTTAAGGTTTCAAGTATGTAAATCTCTATCATCTATTTATTTATTTGTGTATTTGCTTGCTTTTTTATACTGAAATTTAGCTAGATGCCTTCACTCCGGTTTACAGATAAACAACTTAGTACATTATGGTAACTGGGGAGCAGAACATGGTATAACAAAGAAAAGATTGGATAACGTTTAATAGTTTAACTTAAATATATGTAATTTAAAAACATTATGGTTTTAACATAAAATCATAGGAAGCGGTGTTTAAGACTTATATTGATCAGCGAGATGAGTATATGGGAACTATTTTAGAAAGGTTATGGGAAAATCTATTAACATTCTTGTGTGTGTTCTATAGACTGACTGATTTCATAACATAGTCTTAGTAATGTTCAATCATAACCAAGGGTGGTTATGCAGTATCTACGTGATATTTGGTTAGCCAATACCATCTTTGAAAGTTTGAGTGTAGATCCATGTTTTGAGCTCTTTTTTGAATGTTTTGATGTTGTTTTGTGAGCTCAGATAATCAGGGAGTGAGTTCCATAATTTTGGTCCTGCAATTGAAATAGCTGTTTCTTGTGTTTGATAGTTTAGCTAGTGGAAGTGGTGGTATTACTAGTTGTATTTTACTTGCGGTTCGTGCGCTGTGATCTGTGTATTTGGATGATGCTGTTGAGGGCGGTGTTATCTGCTTTGTATATTGCATTGTGTAGGATTGTCAGGATTTTAAATTCAAATATTTTCTCAATCGGTAGCCAATGTAGACTGCTGAGAACTGGGGTGAAGTGGTCTGACCTTTTTTTTTGCCGGTTAGGACTCTAGCTGCAGCGTTCTGTAGCAATTATAGAGGTTTTAAGGTTGTCTTTGGGAGTCTTATCAAAAGAGAGTTGCAGTAGTCGAGGCTAGTGAGGATGAGTGATTGTAGTATGGTTCTGAAATCTTGGTGGTTAAGTATCGGTTTTAGGTGTTCAAGTATTTGAAGCTTGTGGAAGCCTTCTTTGGTTTTTGCTGAGATGTGATTTTTGTAGTTGAGTTCATTGTCAACCCATATCCCAAGGTCTCTTACGTTGTCTCTTAATTGGATACAGATGTTGTCTATTTGTATGGAGTGGTTGGTTTTTGTTCTTGCTTCTTTTCTTTCTATCAGAATGCATTCTGTTTTGCTCATATTGAGGCACAGCTTTAGGTGGTTTAACATGTTTCTGATTGATTCAAGGTGAAAAGCTGCTAAACTCATTGCATCTTCGATTGTGGAGGTTATCGGTATGAGGAGTTGTATATCGTCAGCGTACATATAGAATGTTATGCCTAGACCAGAGATGAGTTGGCATAGTGGGAGTAGGTATAGATTAAAGAGTATATGCGGATCCTTGTGGTACTCCTGTTTCAAGAGGGATGGCGTCGGATAAGTTGTTGTTGATGCTGACTTTGAAATATCTGTTTTTGAGGAAGGATGAGAACCAGTCTAGTGTTTTGCCTGAGAGACCGATGTTTGCTAGTCTTGATATTAGTTTTTTGTGGTCTACAGTGTCGAATGCGGCCGAGAGGTCCAGAAGGATTAGTAAATGGTTTATTTTATTATCAAAACCTGTTATTATATTATTTGATAGGTTGAGTAGCAGGGTTTCAGTGGAGTGGTTTTTTCTAAAACTGTGTTGTGTGGGATGCAGGATGTTCTTGATTTTAAGGTGATCATTGAGCTGTTTCAGGGCCGCTTTCTCTGTCAGTTTTGCCAATAGGGATAGGTTGGAGATTGGGCGGTAGTTCAGATCGTTTGGGTCTAGGTTTTTTTTCTTTAGTATTGGTTTGATTGTTGCGGTTTTTAGTTTGTCTGGTAGTTCACCTTCTTCAAGGGATTTATTAATGATTGCTGTTATTGTTGGAGCTATGGAATGAGCTATTTCCTTTAGAGTATTTCCTTTAGGCTATTTCCTTTAGGGTAAATATATAAGCTTATGAATGCAATTTTCTCTTCTCATTACCTTATAAAATATTTGCTTAGTTACTCATAGAGGCATTCTCTTTCCACCATCCTAAATAAAATGCAAATTTTATGTCTATCTTTTTATTTTCATATAATTATGCTTGAAACTAGTAAAAAAAAACCCCTTTCATTTCTATCAGTATATTTTGAGAATATACAGCATAATTTTATTTCAATTGTATATTTATTTTCCATATTTCTATACTGTCTATTAGAATGTCTAAGTGGTTTACACAAAATTGCATCCATAAATTAACATTGTAAATAATCAATAAAACAAGCTAAAACAACATAAACAACAGAGTTTACAAATGCAGCATTCTTAAAACTCAGCATTATAAAAACTGGAATAAAAATAAAAAAATAAAACGAGGTAAAATGACAGAAGAAATAATTATTAATAAAATCCCATTATATAAAAACTTTGTGGCTACTTGAATTCACAATTTAAGATTGAATCAGACATTGGAGGCTTTTTTGGAATAAGTGTGCCTGAATTTCAGTAGAGATGGTTCATCCTTGATCTCCTGTGGTAGTAGATTCTAAAGCTGAGGTCTTTGAACACACAAAATTCATCCAACTCGATCTGTTTGAATGAAGATAAAAGTTCTGAAAGGAAGATCTCAGAGACCTTGATAGTTGATACATTTTTAAACCTGCTTTGAAAGCTGTCGGCGCTAAACTTTTAATACTTTTAAAGATTAAAAGAAGAATTTTGAATGTTTTCTCCAGACAATTGGTGACCATTGAAGGCTCATCAGGTTGGTGAGATGTGTTGGCATGAAGAGATCCTTGTCATAATCCTGGCTTCAGCATTCTGTGTGAGCTGTAAGGGTCGTAGTGAGAACTGTAGCACACCAAGGTACAGAGCATTGTAATAAAAAAAGAAGTCACCAGAGTATAAATGACAGTTTTCAAATAATTCTATGATGGAAAAGGCCTTAATTGACATAAAAATGCAGTTTTGAAGAGATAGACTTGACCATTTTATTTATTTGTGGATGTAGTGACGGAGTAGTAGCCATTATTATTTCTAAATTATGTACTTAATTGGAAATTTTGATTGCAGTATCTTTTTATTGTCAGGAAGCTGGAGAGATCCAGAACAGGACATCTCGCTAAATAGAGAGTTTCTGTTTTATTGACATTGAAAATTAGCTTTTGTCTGTATAGCCAAGATTTTACCATCAAAAGGCATTCTGAATCTTGATTGAGTGTTTCGGTAATAGATTTTTTTGTGGGAAGAAAAAATATATATCATCTGCATATAATTGGTACCCAACATATAAATGAACTAAAACAAGGCATATTGGAGAGATATAGGGCCTCATTTTCTAAAGTATCGCAGGCCTGCGATACTCTAGGGAATGAGGGGTGGGGGGCCGAAATGGGGGATGGGTCTGCACTAGCCAGCAGCAATCGCACTGTCGCGGTGCGATCGCTGCCGGTTTCACACCCAATAGCGCCACCATAGAAGGGGTAGCTATTGGGTTCGAACTCGGACGCAAAAAGGGCCTTACCTTTTCATTGTACGCGGCATCTTCGCGGAGTCGGCCCCAGTGACGCCCCGACTCCTCCTCTTCCGGGGCCGACTCCACCCCCATTTTGGTATTGCATGCGATAAGAGACATTTTGCATGCGAAACGTCCCTTTTCGCATGCGATCCGTTTAGAAAATGAGGCCCATAGAGATTTAAAAAGGTATCAGAAAGAATAGAGCCCTATGGGACCAGTGTTCAAGTAAAGAAAGAACTCTCAGTACCATCAAAAGTTATCGATTATGTGTGATTGGTCAGCAAAGAGGTGAACCAGCTGTAGATCAATTCCTTAATACCTATCTGTCTAAACTGTTATAATAATAGGATGTGATCAACAGTGTCAAATGCAGCTGTCAAATCTAAAAGACGGTCGGCCCCTGTGATATAGTGAGGGCAAAGGTAGCGCCGGCACCATTTTGAATATTGGCAATACGGCCCGAGTGCAGGAGGTCGCTCCCAGACCCCCGATGGACTTTTGGCAAGTCTTGTGGGGGTCAGGAGGCCCCCCCAAGCTGGCCAAATGTCCCTGGGGGTCCAGCGGGGGTCCAGGAGCGATCTCCTGCACTCGGGCCGTATTGCCAATATTCAAAATGGCGCCGGCGCTACCTTTGCCCTGTCACATGGTAAGGGCAAAGGGCCATCGGAGCCATTTTTATTAACGCAGCTGATGGCCCGAGAGCGGGAGATCATGCTGGGACCCCCCCCACTGGACCACCAGGTAATTTAAAACATTTTTGGGGGGTTCAGGAGGGTGGGGGATTTGTTTTAAAGGGTTGGGGGGGGGTTTAGGGTTGTTTTGGTGTGCTGGTTTTCCCTCCCTCCCCCCTCCCCCGATTTATGATTTTTCACGATAAATCGGGAAATTTCTATTGTATCGCGACTCTAACGATTTTTGATGATTTAAAAAATATCTGACGATTTTTTAAAATCGTCTAAAAACGATTCACATCCCTATTAGCAATGGTAACATGGACTAGATTTAGTTTTTGGGTACTTGCCAGGTTCTTATGGCCTGGATTGGCCACTGTTGGAAACAGGATGCTGGGCTTGGTCTGACCCAGTATGGCATATTCTTATGTTCTTATGTTCTCTCCACCTTACTTGATGCACTCTCTACCTAAATGCAATCAAGCTAAGTAGATAGAACATGGAACATATCTACTCTCCTTTCACTTTTCATCACTCCAAATCACATTACATCTTCACTATTGGTAACTCTGCTGTTTGTTCGTATGACTATGCATGTTAAACTGCCCTCCAAATCCCAACTCACTCCCCAGACCTCACCCCAAGTTACAGTGCCCCCCTCTTACAATGGTATAAATAGTTAACTTTTTGGTGAGTTTCTACAAAATCACTCTCTCTCTCTCTCTTTCTCTCACACAGCCATGGGAGCAATAAATTTAATCATGTTGTGGTAAAATACCTATGCGAAGTGGTTCCAAAATAAATTACCCTAACCATACCCCTTTCTTAATCATGGGTGCTATTTTTGCTTTATTTATTGCAAAAAGAAGAATCTAAGCCTTAGATTGTAAAAAAAATGTGGTAACCAGGCAATTCTAATTGTTCTAGTAAGACTGTATCTGTCTCAAGCATCCATGATTCATTGACAGAAATTATATCTGTTTTTTCAATTGTTAGAAAGTCAATTACAATTGAGATATTTTTCTGAATAGCCTGAATATTAATTAAGAATAGGCTAAAAGAAACCAAATTTTGGGATCTGAAGGGAAAAATATTTACATTAATGAGGGGTTTCAAAGACATAAATTGCTATAATATAGGATTCTTTTTTGGCAGACCAGTATAATGACTATGATAAAAAATTTTCAGGTATATTCCCATTCATTTCACCAACAGATAACAAACCTCAGAGGATCAAAAGTTGATCCCAAAGTGGCCCACGAAGGGGGCGCACAAAGGGGTGGGTTCCTTTTGTGCTCATCTTTGATTAAAGCAATGGTGCGCTACCTCTGGCACACAGTACTTTCGGCATCCTTGACCTCATTAAATCCCAGTACCCACTAATGACATCACAGCTGGGCAGGAGAGTTGGTCCCACCGGGTACAAGGGAGTGCAGGATCAGGAGTCAGTCATAATGTTCTGGACTCTATAGATGATCACAAAAGTGGCACAAGAGTAGCACAAGCTGCTGGGTGACATCCTGGACGAACAGGCATAGCATTAGTGGATACAGGTCAAACCCTCATAGGGCGTAAGGCCTGGACGGACAGGCACAGCATTCGAGGACAGAAGTCAGGCCCTCGTAGGAGCGTGAAGCCTGGATGAACAGGCACAGCATTTGAGAATAAAGGTCAAGCACTTTTAGGGACATAAAACCTGAACGTAAAGGCACAGCATTCAAGGTCAAACTCTCTTATGGACATAAAGCCTGGACAAACAGGCACAGCATACAAGGATAGAGGTCAGGCCCTCATAGGGGCATAAAGCCTAGACAAACAGGCACAGCATTAGAGGATACAGGTCAAGCCCTCATAGGGACATAAGGCCTAGACGGACAGGCACAGCATTTGAGGATAGAGGTCAGGCCCTCATAGGGGTGTAAAGTCTGGACAAACAGGCACAGCATTCAAGGATAGAGGTCAGGCCCTCGTAGGGTGTAAAGCCTTGATGAACAGGCACAGCATTACAGGATACAGGTAAAGCCCTCATAGGGACGTAAGGCCTGTATGAACGGGTACAGCATTAGAGTATACAGGTCAAGCCCTCATAGTGACATAAGGCCTGGACGGACAGGCACAGCATTTGAGGATAGAGGTCAGGCCCTCATAGGGACGTAAGGCCTAGACGAACAGGCACAGCATTAGAGGATACAGGTCAAGCCCTCATAGGGACATAAGGCCTGGACAAACAGGCACAGTATTAGAGGATACAGGTCAAGCCCTCGAGAGACGTAAGGCCTGGACAAAAAGGCACAGCATTGAGGATAGAGGTCAGGCCCTCATAGGGGTATAAAGCCTGGACAAACAGGCACAGCATTAGAGGATATAGGTCAAACCCTCATAGGGACGTAAGGCCTGGACAGACAGGCACAGCATTCAAGGATTTGCTTTGTGCAGGTATGTTGTGGTTTGATCTGTCACTTCCTCGTGAACTGGTTCACTGCCAGAATAAAATGACATATTTTTCATTTCTGAAAGATAATTAAACAGAGGATGCTTTTAGAGCAATAGAGACTGCCATTTGTAAAGCAAGGACTGAGCTGGAGATTATTTGTGAATACCCAGAAGCTATTAACTGTACTTATGCACTTCAGCACTGAAATTAGAAATACCAGAACAAAACTCAGACCGGCACAGCATTTGAGGTCAGGCCCTTGTAGGAACGTATGGCCCGGACAGTGGACGGCACGCACAGCATTTTATTCATCTTGCCATTCACAGGGAAAATTTGGAAAACTAAGCAAAGGCAGGTTTATTTTCAAAAACACTAGCATTTCCATCAACTCTGGTGCCAGCCTTGAGTGGTGAGGGCTCATATTATCCCCTGTCATTGAAAATACACGTACACTGGGCACACTGGTTGGTGGACATGACAGATATCACTGAGCCACTTTGGCTAGGTGTGGCCAGACAGTGGACTTGTGTGCCCAATATGCCAGTGTATCTGTCTGCATGTCCTCTGTAGACTCTGAGAGATACAGTGTCACTGACAGTTGTGCTGGTGTCTCCTCTGCTTGAGTGGCCCCAGAGTCACTCATGCCAGCTGCTTTCTCTCTAGCCTATAGCACAAAAGATGAATCTTTATGGGCAACATGCCTTTGGCATACTGAAGTGGAGGAGCTGGAGGTATTAGCTGTCACTGACAGAGTACTGCTCATGCTTGGGCTAGCACAACACTCTGAAGTGCCCGCTGTTTTCTCCTTTGCTTCACGCCTAATCTGTCTCTGCCTATGGCACTCCTCTTCATGGACTTTTGCTAACAGCAGGTCCTTCACCAATAGGAGGCAATCGTACTATAGGGCGAGGTTCCCTTTGACACGGGGAGCACAGACTGTGGCGAGCATGTATGTGTGCTCTTCTGTTAAAGGCCTTAATCTCTCTTGCACCTGCTGCTGCAAAACATCCAGACAATGCAGCATCTCAGCTGTCATTCCCTCTTCCTGTTTAAAGTCCTCCAAATTTTCATCCTGGAAATTAACAATAGGGATGATGTCAGCCAAGGTGGCACTTCTGGTACTCAGCTCCTCTGTGGCATCCTTGAAAGGCTGCAGGATTTTTACCAGCTGAGTCTTGACTAACCAATCATGATGCCCTAGGGGATTCTGCACACCTATGTCCATTGAACCAGAAAGTTCATGAAGTGGTGTCTGCAGCTCCACTAACCTCTGCAGCATCATATATGTGGAATTCCACTGGGTGGCAATGTCTTGAATGAGATGTTTGTGAGGCATCTCCAAATCAGTCTGCTTTTGTTGGAGAATCTGTCCCACCCTCACACTTCTGTAGAAGTGTGCTGCTATGTTCCTGCACTTGTGTATTAAGTCATACATGTATCAATTCTCTTCATGCTTAGACTCCAACCCCAGAGCTGACTTCACTACCAGGTGCAGAGTGTGTGCAAAACATAGGATGTTCTTAAAGCACCCCTCGGTTATTGCCTTAACCATATTTGCACCATTGTCTGTGACAAAGAACCCTGCCTGAGGATTCCTATCTCACTCGTATAATTGCCAGCCCTCCAGCATCTGTCTGATGCATGCTAGAATAGTGGCTGCAGTAGGGACCTGGTCTGTCATGTGGGTGTGCAGTAAAGCCCACCTCCACCCTGATACTTGTTCACTAATAGAGCTGCTGCTTGCCCCTGCCTCAGCCAGGTCCCATTAGTGTGCTGTCAAGGAGAGGTAAAAGTATGCAGCATTCATGGCAGTCCAGATATTGCAGGTGAAATGCACACTCCCCTCTGCCTTAGGTAGCAGCACTTGGATGCGACTGCAACACTGCTTGTACAGGCTGGGGATGACCTTTCTGCTAAATGTGGTTCTGGAGGGGACTTTGTAATTTGGAAGTACGATCTTCAGAAAATGCTTGAAACCGACATTCTCCACTATCTGCAAGGGCTGGTCATCAAGGGCAATGATTTCCCCAATGCTCCTGGTTACAACTTTTGAGGCTGCCTGCCTCCTACTCCAGGATAGCGTTAACACACTCCACCCCATTTCCTCCATGGTGGGTTGTCGTTTCTGCCACATGTCAGGGGGTTGCTGGCCTGCCACCTGACTGCTAGAAGGGGCTGAGGGTGTGGGGTGACTCTGCTCTTTTTCAACCACTTTACACTGCTTGGATGGTGGCACTACCTTGATTAGTACTGCCACCATCCCCAGATGGCAGTACTGTTGTTGGGTATTACGTCTTTATATAATGCATCATGCCAAAATTAGATAGATGTCCCATTTACTTGCCTCTGCTAATACACCGAGCAAAACATGGATCATCACTTTAAAGTTGCTCCAGATCACAAATGTATTTTGTGATCCTCCCTTCTGTATAGCCTTCGGGGTGGATGCTGGCACTGCAGCTGAAGTGGTTGCCTGTGCTGACTGCTCTTCCTCCTCATCATCATCATTAGTTTCAACTCTCCCCTGCTGCACTGAAGTGGAGGCGAAAACAGGACTAATGAATCCTCCTAAAACTTTGTCAGCTATTACTGATTCCGTTTCTGATGAGAATCCCACACAAGATGATTCTTCATCTGAATCAGAAGCAAATAGTTCCTGTGCTAAATTGTCAACACTAAGTTGAGACTGCTGTCCCACTGCTGCTTTTGGGTGTCGACATTTTGACTGGCATGACTCAGCCTCTCCATCCCTCACCTCCAAAGCTACAGGGTCAGAAACAGGTGGTGGCAATGCATCATGTTTAAATTTCATTTTTTTCAGATGGAACTGCCAGCCCCTCCAAAGAGTTTAGATTGCAACAGGTCTCTTTTTAACTTTAATGGGGGACTGGCACTAATGGCTTTTGAAGTGCCTCCTCTGCCAGTCCCAATCAATCGACATCTAGCTTTCCCTGACATTATGGATTTAATGTCACTGCTACTAGGGATTTCAATTAAAATAATTATTTCCAAAAGAGGCCCACTGGGGATTTGGATTCACAGACCACTGCTGTCCCAATATACTTGGGTCTGCAAAACTGGCTGCCCATGGGCACAGTGCCTTCATGTGCACTAATGTAATGTATGTGCACACACCAAGCTTGTAACTACAAAAGAGGCCCACTGGGGATTTGGCTTCACAGCACCCACTGTCCCAATGTACTTGAGTTTGCAAAACTGGCTGCCCACGGGCACAATGCCTTGATGTGCACTAATGTAATGTGTGTGCACACGCCAAACTTGTAACTACAAAAGAGGCCCACTGGGAATTTGGCTTCTCAGTCACCCACTGTCCCAATATACTTGAGTCTGCAAAACTACCCAGTGCCCACTGGCACTGATGCCCAGTTCACAGAGAGACTGAGTGAGTTCAATTTAAAAAAATGCAGTTAACAAAAAAGCTGGAATTGTTGGCACAGCAAGAAAATTGATGAAATATATTTTTCAATGGAAATTCTAGCAAACTAGCTAGAAATTGAATATATCTCTCCCACCCACAACACCCAAATTTTGCTTGCAACCTACCCCAGGGTGTGAATTAAGCAGCAAAATGGCACTGCTAGCAGCTTCTCTCCATGGCACAGAGATACCGTCTCAGATCAACTAAGGTTTAAGGTTTAACGTTTATTTGTCATTTATATACCGTTGTCTCAGCGTTGCCTTCACAGTGGTTAACATTTCATTAAATATATAAAAGCAATGAAATTACAATCAGCGCACGCATGTTAGAAAATCGGGCGTAGATTTGTTCGCGTCGGGTTGCGCGAACAAATATACACCTATGTGCGCCTTTTAAAATCTACCCCATAGATTTTTGGTTATTGGAGCCACAGCAACCGACATAGATTTTTGGTTGCTGGAGCCCCAGCAACCGACATAGATTTTTGGTTGCTAGGGCCCCGGCACCTCATGTTTCTAACTTTTGTTTACAGATTTCCAACAGCGCTTAGGTTACATATTGAGGCTAGCATTTTCATTTCCTGGCAGTTCATCATGAAACATCAATGATTTCAGGGCCAAGTTTGTAGCATCTTTAAACTGGGTTATCAGAGTTATGACTAAACAAAAATTGTTATCTACACCCTACTGCCTGACATATAGGCTATCTGATTGTTTCTTGGAATGGACATGGCCACCTCCAGACCTTATGAGCTAAAAAGCCAAGGTTTTAAAGGAAACATTAATGAGGGTTCACAGGACATCTTAGCTTCCAAATGATACCTATGGGGCAGATTTTCAAAGGGTTACACGCGTAACATACACATGTAACCCCCGAAAAGCTGCCCCAAGCTGCCCCTGTGCACCGAGCCTATCTTGCAAAGGGGAAGGGAGGTGAAGTTGAGGAGGAGCGGAAGAAAAGTTCCCTCCGAGGCCACTCCGTCCTTGGAGAGAACGGGGAACGGGGAAAGCCATCAGGGCTTCCCTAGGGCTCGGCGTGCTCAAGGTGCACAAGTGTGTACACCCTTGTGTGCACCTGGATTTTATAACATGCGCGCTACCGCGCGCATGTTATAAAATTGGGTGTACATTTGTGCGCGCTGGGTAGCGCGCACAAATGTACCCCGTGAGTGTTCATTTAAAAATCTGCCTCATAGTCCTTTGCTTGAAATATGATGATAATAATGAGAGCATGTCCTCCATAGAGTCCACTGTCAATGTGTTTTATAATTGGTCACATATAAGATAAGTACATTAACAGTTAAAAGCAATCAGACCAAACAAGCAATTCATCAGATCAGGTCTAGATGCATAGCCTAGAGCCTGCCGTGCAAAGGTCCTTGCAGGGCCCAAATATCTGCATATTTCCCAGTGTGTACCTGGTACTAGTTTTTAATTTTGATTTATTGCTTCTTACATAGCTTACATTTTGTTTCAAAGAACTGAAGATTGCTTAATTCCACATGTGGGTGTAGTTATTGGCACCATTAAATCTACTCTGGACTATTATTTATCTTTGCCTTCAATATACAGCATGTGAAGGCATGATACCATCCAATTCCTCAGCCAGGCTTTAGATGGTTAGAACAGCATTCTTCAATAGCCTCCCTGTGCAGCAAACAGAATACAGATGACACACCAAGGCCCAAGGCTCTCAGGATCTGTACATGAGTGTTTAGTGATTGTTTATATAGGTATAGCTGGGAACAGCTATGCATGGCTATGTGCAACCTAACTTGAAAACTGCAAGCTTGGAAAGACCTAACAGAAGTTTGGGAGTGCAGCAATATTGGATATGTGCTTTGAAAATGAAATAAGTGAAGGGCTACTATATGTGCACTTGAATATCATCACTGCCTTTGAAACACATGTAAGACATCATTGATTCATTCTATCTGCATGTCCAGCAGACCCTATGATTCAGATGACACATGTGGATGTTGTCAGTTGCTGAATCTGCAGTAACATGTAAGGTCACTAACTGATGATTGTAAGTGTCAGCTTTTTGCTTCAGGTTGTGCCTTTAGCCCATCATGAAGGATGTACAGAAGAAAAACATTTATTTTGGTTTTTTTCATTCATTTTGTTGGGATCCAAATTAATTTCAGTAGTTTCAATATGAAAAAAATGTTTATTCATTTCATTAGTTTATTTGTTTGCCATTAAAAGCTATGGGGGAAGCATTGCAGTCTATTCTGGGCTCTAGAATAGTGATTTTCTTATCAATTCTTCTGAAACTTGTGAGAAGAAATCATCAGAAGGTGGAAAGAACTGCAAGGTACTTAGTCAGTGGCAAAATGGAATCAAAAAAATTGCATAAAGTAGCCTAAGGCTCGACAAAGAAGCAAAGGGGTACCAGGTTTAGAGCATTGGCAGGAGTTCTCCAAAGTACCATGAGAAGAGCAAAGAAGCAGCAAGAAAAGGAAGAACATGCCAAGGTAGAAAACGAGGACACCAGCAATGGTGATATGAACATTTGATTGCATTACCAGAGGCAAAGTGGCACTGAACGTAGCATCAGCACCCTAAGGCACCATGAAGGGGGAATTAAACAGAAAACATGGCAGGAAACATCCCAAGGTACAGATAAAGGGACTAAGAATCAGAAAGAGTGGCATCAAGATTTAAAAAGCATAGGAGAGGTGCACAGCAGCACCATAGATTGAAATGAAGACCTGAAAGTGTAAGAGCTAGAAGAGAATGCTAAGGCATAAAGAAGTTAAGAACTCCAAGTTGTAAAACTTGCACATGGCAACAAGGCTGAGTGGCACAAGGATCCAAAGTTGATCTCTCCAAAAAGGTCTTTCATGCAGAATTCCTCAGGACTTGGTCCACTCATCAATTCCTTTTAACATTTATATCAGGCCAAACCGTAATATCATTCAATCCTATAAGTCATTTATTTGCTGCTGATGATATCTATCTATGGGTTAAAATAAATGATGACCAACACTCTACCATTTGCAATCTTTACAAAGGTCTCTCAGCATTAGCCCTATGGCTCATCAATCACAAACTTAAACTGTCCAAATGTGCACTTCTTTGGGTATACTGGTCTGAAGAACCTCTGTTAATCCCACCTTCCATTTCAGAGACCACACTCTAACCCTCAGATTCTATACATATACTGGGGATCCATCCTGGCCACCAACTCTCAATGAAAATCCACTTCTCAGCTATGGTGAAGTCTGCATCTTCCATTTTTGTCAACCTTGACAATTATGCAACTTCTTCGTGAAAAGCGATCTAGTCACCATAATTCACTCCCTAGGCACCAACCTTATTAAATATTGTGATTCTGTATACCACAGTATACAGCATAGCATCTAGGGCCTCCAAATGTTGGAAAAACAAGCAGCAAGGCTTTTGGCAACTTCTCAGTTACCATGTGAAGCTTATCCTGTATATCCTCTATTCGTTCCCCACTGAGAGCAGGATAACATTTACAGTGTTTTATATTGTATTCAAATTGCTTAACCAAACAACCCTAGCTTACAGTATTTGCTTCATCTCCAGCATACTAGTCTCACCTCCAGGATACATCCCCAGCACACTTGTCTCATCTCCTGCCTACATACACCCCAAAGAGAGAACTACTGTCCTTATAACAGGCACTTTAAATTTCCCCTTCACTAGCTACAGCAAAGGTAGCCTGCATGAGCCTTTGTGCATTCAGTTGCTTTGCATCCAACTTATAGAAAAATATTCCTCTGGATTTCCTTTTGAAAAAAAAAAAAACCAAAACCTAGCTAGCCTTCTCCTGAAATCTGCATTGACTGTGAAAACAGTATGTTGCTTTTAAATGCTATGTTTGATTATGTAGAGGCCCATATCCAGCTAAATGACATCCCTAGCTATATTCAGCCTTAATCTAGCTAAACTTTAGCTGGCTAATACATTGTGAGTGATCCAGGGGTGTAACTAGGAGTTCAGTTAGTCTGCTAAATTAACCCGCTAACTCTAGTCTTCAGAGTTAGCTGGATATCTTAGATGGCTAATTCTGGTTGAGTCAAAGAGCTGTTCTAAAGTTATCCAGATAACTAATTAAGAGGGTCATTCTTCAAATCACAATGGGCTGTTATCGCGTGCATTATGGCGTTATCGCGTGCTATAATGCCCTAACACATTTGATAACTACCGCATTGTGAGTCAAAAATATAAATTTGGGAAAGGGGAGGAGTTTGGGTGGGGTTTAGGCAAATTAGGGGCCTATAATGCTGTGGGCAATAATGTATTGCACATTATTGCCTGCATTACTGCTGGAAATAGCTGCAGCTATTTCATTGGCACTATGGGGGCTATAGTGTGCAGTGTGACCTCAACCATGGCAAGTGAAAACGCACTGCCATGATGAGCCCACCTGCTCATTATCACCCCACCCTTTTTTCCTTGCTGCTCATCATTCCGCTATATTTATAACAGAATGATAAATCCAGATGTAAGATAGCTGGCAATATTCAATAGTATGGCTGCACTGTTGAATTTGCCTCCAAATTTAGCCAGATACATTTAGCCAGCTAAACCCTAGGTTCATCAAAATGCTATAATAAAGCATGGCTAATGCCTGTGAAAGGAAAAAGGGGTGTGTTTAGGATAATTTTAGAATTACTGCACCACAGCCCTTTACATAGGTAGTGTATCGCGGGTGTAGAAAAGGTTTGCACCCTGCAAAGTGCCCATACAGATAACTATAACTTGAGGGGGGAGGGGGAGCAGGAGAGAGAGAAAGAAAGTGCATTGGGGAGGCCTTCACAGTATTTAACAATATATATCTCTATAGCAGGGCCAGCTAATACTTCAAGGTGAGGTAGTAGTGGTATTTTAGGATTTAGGAGCCAGTTTTACTTGCAAAGTGAGATGTACGAACAGCACAGTACACCTTGGTGAAGATTTGACGTGCTTTAGAGTGAGCAAAGTCTCACAAAGATGATATTTCTACAATGTTCTCTCACCTTAGCTTGATGGACTCTATAACAGGGTACTATCAAGCTAGGGTGAGAGAACATAGTAGAAATCTCAACTTTGTGGAAATTGCCTCACTCCAAATGGCGTTAAATATTTTCCAAGATGTACTGTGCTGTTCGCATGTCTCACTCTGCATGTAAAACTGGCCCCTAAACTACCACCAACACCTCACCTCAAGCTATTAGCTGGCCCTTCTATAGAGATATAAATAGTTGAATACTGTGAAGGGCTCCCCAGAGGTGCTCTCTCTCTCTTTCTCTTTCTCTCTCTCTCTCTCTCTCTGCCATTTTGGGCTTAACACCAGGAAAAAAGGTGTAATATTGCCCCTCATTTTAATTAATCCCACCTAAACCCACCCCTTCAAAAAATTTGCATTTGTACCGTACTGTTACATAATAATCGCATACATTATGATGTTAATGCATGCATTAATGCATTATCATGTGCGTTAATGCCATAACACATTTTGATGAATGACTATAACTTTGCTATCCAGACTGTGTCTGAATAGAGACCTCCTTAATGCTATGTAACCCTCTATATTATAAAATTTGTGCTAGCTGTACAGTTTTGCATTGTTTAATTCCCCCTGTTGGAATAAAATGATTTACAATCCAAACAAAAATAACCTCCCAGCCTAATCGCAGCTGTGGGAGGACCTGGTTCTTAAACATCTCCATAGAGCAACTCTTTATTTTTCTTTTCCTTAGAAAAGAAAGAAATGATATCCAATACTTCACCATCCAATCATCAGGAGCTGCAGCTGCGATAAATAATAGGTTGCAGATTACAAGTAACAGGTTTTCTATTTCATGTTTGAGTTCCTTCGAAACTCTGGGGTGAATGCAATCTGGTCCCAGAGGTTTGTTGTTCTTCAGTTTGTCAGGTTGATCTATTACTTTTCCTATTATCACAGAGATTAGCTTTAGTTACTCAGAATCATCACCATCAAAGAATCCAGTTTGGGTGCATTTCTAACAACTTTCTCTGCAAAGACAGAGGCAAAAAGTCTATTTTTCTATTTCCTTATCTTCTCTGAGAACTCTTTTACTCCTCAGTCATCTAGCAGCCCATCTGATTCTCTCTCAGACTTTCTGCTTCAAATGTATTTGAAAAAAGTTTTATTATCAGTTTTTGCCTCTACAGCAAGCGTCTTCTCAAATTCTCTCTTGGCCTGTCTTACTACCATTTTGTATCTAACTTGCCAGTGCGTATGTTCTTTTCTATTTTCCTTATCTGGATTTGCTTTACATTTTTTTTTAAACAGGCATTATTTGGATTTTATTGCCTCTTTCTTCCCACCATTAAACTATGCTGGCAATTGTTTGGACTTACTTCAGCCTTTTTTGTTGCAAGGAATACATTGTATTTGGGCTTCCAAGATGATTTTTTTAAACAACGTCCATGCATTATGTAGATTTTTAACCCTAGCAACTTCTCCTTTTAGTTTATTTCTAATTTCCTTATTCTATCATAGCCTCCCTTTTTAAAAGTATACACTACTGTAATAGATTTCTTAATATTCTCCCTCTAGTGATTATGTCAAATTTGATTACATTAAAGATCATTATTGCTAAGTGGCCTCACTACATTTACTCCTTGTACCAGGTCCTGCATTCCACTACAGATTAGATCTAAAGTAGCTCCCTCTTTAATTAGTTCTAGGACCAGCTTCTCTGTGAAATAGTCATTTATGGCACCTAGAAACTTAACCTCTCTGGCATGTAGATGAGATACAGACCGATTTGATACAAGGATAAGTGAAATTTCCTATTATTATATTATTTTTTGGCCTTTCTGAATTCTACTAGCATTTTGTACTCTTATCCATAAGGATTCCACTATGTATTGGGTTTCTTGCAGGATTTATCACATTGACTAAGAATATATGACTAAACTGTGATTTGAGGAGGGTCCAGAAGGGAGACTATAGACCAGTACAGAATTAAACTAGTGGGTAGGGATGTGAATCGTTTTTTGACGATTTAAAATATCGTCCGATATTTTTTAAATTGTCAAAAATCGTTAAAGAGTGCGATACAATAGAAATTCTCCCGATTTATCGTGAAAAAATCATTAATCGGGATAGTGTCCACTAAAGGGAGTTATTTGGGGGGAGGGTGGGAAAACCGGCACACCAAAACAACTCCTAAACCCACCCCGACCCTTTAAAACTAATCCCTTACCTTCCCCCACCCTCCCAAAACCCCCCCAAAATCTTTTTCCATGTACCTGGTGGTCCAGTGGAAGCCCCGGGACTGATCGCCTTCTCTCGGGCCGTCGGCTGCCACTCATAAAAATGACGCCGATGGCCCGATTAAAAAAAACCCACCCGACCCTTTAAAAGCGCCCCCTTAGCTTCCCCCACCCTCCCAATCCCCCCAAACATTTTAAAATTACCTGGTGGTCCAGTGGTGGTCCCGGGAGCGATCTCCCGACCTCGGCCCGTCGGCTGCCACTAATAAAAATGGCACAGATGGACCTTTGCCATTACCATGTGACAGGGTATCCATGCCATTGGCCAGCCCCTGTCACATGGTAGGAGCACTGGATGGCCGGCGCCATTTTTAAAGATGGCGCCAGCCATCCAGTGCTCCTACCATGTGACAGGGGCCGGCCAATGGCACGGATACCCTGTCACATGGTAAGGGCAAAGGTCCATCGGCGCCATTTTTATTAGCGCAGCCGACGGTCCGAGAATGGGAGGTCGCTCCCGGGACTTCCGCTAGATCACCAGGTATTTGTAAAAAGTTTTGGGGGGGTTCGGGAGGGTGGGGGAAGTTAAGGGGTCAATTTTAAAGGGCCGGGGTGGGTTTTCTTTTATCGGCTTGGGCCTCACTAAAAAAAATTAGCGATGTGAATTGGAATCGGAACCAATTCTGAATCACATCTCTACTGATCAGATTTTTTTCTCCCTCCAGCTGAACCCGATCGTTAAAACGATCGGGCACACGATTCACATCCCTACTAATGGGGCACATTGTATTGAGGGTTTGGCAATTTCTGCTTAAAAACGAAAGTGTATGGGGTTTAAGAAATAGGGTCTGGATTCAAATTTCCAATTTCTGGTAGGGTTACTTGCCAGCTATGGGATGGGCCCTGCTGAATGGGTGCCTCATCTATGATCCTTCTGATTCCCCAGGTTACAATGTGTGCAGTCACTCTTAATAGGAATTTGAGCTGTTCTGCATGCTGCTTCACTGTTTCAACATCTTTTTGATGAGTCTATATCTCAAATACATCTTTGCATCTTACCTACTAGCCAATGCTGAATTAATTATTCTGGCAGGAGTATGCTTTCTGTGTCCAGAGTTGTATCCATTTGAGTACATTCAGGGCAGTTATTTTCTGTAATGAATCAAGAAGCACTGAAAGGGAGTTAAAGGTAGGCCAGACTGCAGACCATCACTCCCAAAAGAAAAGATATGGCAAGTGTGTGTACTTGTGTAACACTTAATAGTAAGATAGCCTCAATCATAATTCTATGGATCTGGCTCCCTCTCACTGTACTTTACCTGACACATTCAAGAGGGCATGAACTATATCTAGCATATCCAGATTACATTAGCAAGGAGCCAAAACCTGATAGCAATATTTTGGAGGATGTAGTAGGCCAACACTGTCCTTGCTGTGTGTGTTTGCAAATACTGTAGGCACCATATGATCTATCGAAATACCTTGAAACAACTTTTTAACACTCCAAAAGTACTCTTGATTGAATAGCAAGTACACTTATATACTTCATCTCTCCTTTCTGCAAGTGTCCTAGAATGATGTACAAACATGAAAAGTCATGGCATATACCCATATCCTGTATCATGTGCACCAAAAAAGAGGATAGCTAATCAGTTGCCATTGGTAAGTTGTGTATTTTTTATATACAGAGCCAGTTTATGGAAAGTGTTTATCCTGTGTGCTTGAAAATGATACAGCAGGTGCAGAAATATCAGTGGCTCCCTGGCAGTATGGCAGATATAGAGATGCATGACAGATAAAGTATGGAAAACATATTACAAAGCAGAGGATAACTTACCAATTGGGTATCTGTTACTACACATGATCCTCTGAAACCAATGGAAGAGAGCAGATACAGTATATGCAGGATATATGAGACATTGCAGGACTCCAAATGCCTAGAAACCACAATTCAAAGAGCTATGTTGAAATCACACACCACTTGCATATTGTGAGGTGATGTCAGTGTGTAATCAATAGCCCCTGTCATTCTAAGTAGCTCAGCTAGATCATTGAAACATTGGGGGTAGTGTCTCCTAATGGATTTGTTTTACATACACCATGACAGGAATACATCTCACTCATAAGCCAGGGTATGTTGGGTTCAATCTAAATCTCTCAAATTTACTATTAGTGAATTGCAAAACAAATCAGAGTCGAGGCAGGTGTCAAGCAAGGCATAGGCAAAGTCCATAGCTAAGGTCAGTGGCAGGCATCAGGCAGAAGAGTAGTTCGAGTCCATAGCAGAGGTCAGTACTGAAGTCAGGCTGTAGACAGGATAGGCCAGAGGAACTGGGCAAGACAAGATGGGCCTGACAAGATAAGGCAAGCCAGAGAAGACAAGGTAGACTGGATGAGGCAAGGCAGGCAGGAAAGGCAAAGCAGGATGAACAAGGCGCAGGAACCAAGACAGCATCAGGAACACAGAAGTAACACATACTGCAAAAAAGCAGGAAGACCTGTTGCTGAGGCCAGGAAGGGAGTGTGGCTGGGGCCTTTATACTCAGTTGTGTGATTTCATCAGACCATACAAGACAGTCTTTTTCCTGTCACAGAGACAACAAAGGGTGCGTGCCGTGTGTGCACATTCCTAGGGAAGCCTGAGGAGCGAGAATACTGATAGCATAATTGCAGCATTATCACCGCTTCGGAGGAAGTCTGCATCCTTGGGTGAGTTCAGCCAGTCACGGGATGACCCCATAACTGGCAAATGTTACAGTAGCCCCCCAAAGGTCCCTTCTGAGGCTTCTAGGCTTGTATTTCTGGGGGAACTATCAATGAAAGTCCTTTACCATCTGGAGTGTATAGGAGATACCAGATGTTCTACTACTGTTTGCACCAAAAAAAAGGTGATTGCTCCAACCATATGATAGTCAAAAACAATAAATAATGGGGCAATGAAATCTCAAATTGTCAAAAGCCTTTATCTTTAAAAGATATGTATTTATAGTTGCACAGATGTGTCACAAATAATTATGGGTTTACTATAAATTTCAACTACCCCCCCCCCCCCCCCCGACAGCAACCATGTTTCGTACAACTGCGTCTGGAGGGACCAATAATCACAGCTTCTAGATCTAGATGCAAACAGCAGAAGAGCTCCACTAGTCGAGAGTGTGTGAGAACCACATGTCACACAGGTAAGGGCATTTTTCTTTGTTTATAAGGGATATTTGTGCATTCGGTAAGCATCACATTCAGCGTTAAAGCCTGTAGAAGGTTGCATACAGTTGTTTTGTTGCATACAGTGAGAGTCAAAAACAATAAATGATGGGGTAATGAAATCTCAAATTGTCCAAAATCTTTATTTTTGAAAGATATTTATTTATAGTTGTTGTAATGCTGGATGTGATACTTACCGAATGCTTTCAACTCAAACCAGTCATAAGTCAGATAAGTATTGTTTCTGTGTTGTTGTTTTTTTTTACTCTGATTCTGTTTGTACTTCCAGATTATAACCTTAAGAAATTGAGTCTTTGTGATATTTCCTGTTTAGACTCTTATGAAACAGAGTCCTTTTTATAGTAAGTCTTTTTATAGTCTTTTTATAGTAAGTCTTTTTATAGTAAGTCTTTTCATCTCAGTATGTGTTTGTTGTGTTTTTTTCAGTCTTTGCTTTATTATTGAACTCAATAAATTGTACTAGGCTGGCCAGACCTGGTGTGTGGTTTTATAAGTTCTGCTGTGACAGTCTTGATTGCAGCAGATGTTTCACATGCAGTGGGCATCCACAAGGTGATGAGTCCAGATGGCTATGGGCATTGGTCCTCCCTTCATCAGCGTCCTCACCTCTAGGGTTACCTACTACCTGACTGTTCAAAACTAGTAAAAAAGTCTACCTCCCTGGCATTGTAAACCTTCTGCCTGCTAAATAACTTGCTAGTGAGGTGTCCAACGGCTAAGTCAGGGGTGATCAACTCCTGTCCTTGACAACAATGAATATGCATGTGATAGATTTGCATGCACTGCATCCAATGTATGCAAATTTATCTCATGTATATTCATTGTGGGCATCCTGAAAATCTGGCCTGTTCATAACTCTCAAGGACTGGGTTTGGCCACCCCTGGACTAAGTGAACTGGTTATTTAGCTATAGAAAATAAATGATAAGAAAGAATACCCTATCTTACATTTATTAGGTGAATAGCATGTACTCTTTCTCCCAAACATCTCACTCCCCTCTAATAAGAGCAGGCAAAACAGGACTGTGTTACTGTTCACTTCTTTACAAGTACCTATCCCGCCCCTAACCTTGGCTCAGAGCACAAGAATCACTTGAATTTAAACTCACATTTTTTTCAAATCTCTCAGGCATACAGTGTTAATAATCCCGGAGACCGTCCCCTTTTGGTGCAGGCTAGCTTCATCAAATTTTCTCTAAACTATGGCAGAGCTGGTGAATAGTGCTTCTGCCTTCTTCCAATACCACCTTCCTTTTGCTCTAGTTTCAATGTGAAGCCATTTTTCTTTTAGAGCAACTCCTTGCTCTTGTAACATCAGAATAAAGCAGTACCAGTTTAAAAACATTTTATATACCTTAACTTTATACCTGTCAATCTACTTAGTACCTCGGTACAAGTAATATCCACCTCTAATTAATTTCTATGCATTTTTCAAAGTAGCTGCTGTGTTTATCACTTTACTCCTTTTGTGTCCCTATGATGGCCATTTCACTTGCAAAAACCATGAGGCTAGCCTTTATGCTTTTGGGTTTGCCACAGTAAATACAATATACAATGAACCACAGGAAAATCTGGCATGGATTCCTGCATGACATGGAGCCCTGGCATGGGGGCTTTCTCTTCTCCCATTAACATGCTTAAATGCCCTGGAACAAGTAATGGAGGCTAGTACATGGCACCCTATCATGCAATCCTTCCCACTTCTTTATTTTAAATGTTTTCCTTTGGGGGTTGCATTGAAGCTGCCTTAGGGTTTTTCAGACTTCCCCAGCATAGCAGAAGCTACCTGTTGTGCTGCGGATGGAAGGGAGCACAGGACAATGAATGTGCGCCCTAGTGGTGAGATGTCCCTGCTGGCAAGACTGGAGATCCTTACCCTCTACCGAACCTGCACACTTCCGTGAGGCCACCAACACAATGGTGGTCTCTGAATGGTCCTCTGACCGTTCCAAGCCCTTTCGGACTAGCCACTGGGTAGTGGCTTGAAGCGGCAGGCCAGACAGAGGTCTTGGCCGGATGGAGACATGGAACAAGGTGTGGCAAGGCAGGCAAAGACATCAGGCATGGCAAGGCAGGCGAAGACAGGCGTGGCAGGACAGATGAAGACTCAGTCATTGAAGTAGATGAAGACTTGGGCATCGAAGTTGACAAAGACTTGGACACTGGAGTAGACAAAGACTCAGTCATTTAAATAGATGAAGACTCAGTCATTGAGGTAGACGAAGACTTAGTCATTGAAGTAAACAAAGACTTGGGCACTGGAGTAGATGAAGACAGGCACTGGAGTAGATGAAGACTTGGTCATTGAAGTAGATGAAGACTTAGCCATTGAAGTAGACAAAGACTTGGGCACTGGAGTAGATGAAGACTTGGTCACTGGAGTAGACGAAGATTCAATCATTGAAATTGGATACTGGAAAAATAGGATCCTGGAACATAAGGACGCTGGACAAGGCAAGGTATAACAAGACAGGGCAAGGTTAAGAAACCTATTAGAGATGTGAATCGTGTCCTCGATCGTCTTAACGATCGATTTCGGCTGGGAGGGGGAGGGAATCGTATTGTTGCCGTTTGGGGGGGTAAAATATCGTGAAAAATCGTGATGAAAAATCGAAAAAAAACGTAAAATCGCAAAACCGGCACATTAAAACCCCCTAAAACCCACCCCCGACCCTTTAAATTAAATCCCCCACCCTCCCGAACCCCCCCCAAATGACTTAAATAACCTGCGGGTCCAGCGGCGGTCCGGAACGGCAGCAGTCCGGAACGGGCTCCTGCTACTGAATCTTGTTGTCTTCAGCCGCGCCATTTTCCAAAATGGCGCCGAAAAATGGCGGCGGCCATAGACGAACACGATTGGATGGCAGGAGGTCCTTCCGGACCCCCGCTGGACTTTTGGCAAGTCTTGTGGGGGTCAGGAGGCCCCCCCCAAGCTGGCCAAAAGTTCCTGGAGGTCCAGCGGGGTCAGTGAGCGATTTCCCGCCGCGAATCGTTTTCGTACGGAAAATGGCGCCGGCAGGAGATCGACTGCAGAAGGTCGTTCAGCGAGGGTTCCGGCGCCTCGCTGAATGACCTCCTGCAGTCGATCTCCTGCCGGCGCCATTTTCCGTACGAAAACGATTCGCGGCAGGAAATCGCTCCCTGACCCCCGCTGGACCTCCAGGAACTTTTGGCCAGCTTGGGGGGGGGGCCTCCTGACCCCCACAAGACTTGCCAAAAGTCCAGCGGGGGTCCGGAAGGACCTCCTGCCGTCCAATCGTGTTCGTCTATGGCCGCCGCCATTTTTCGGCGCCATTTTGGAAAATGGCGCCGGCTGAAGACAACAAGATTCAGTAGCAGGAGCCCGTTCCGGACCGCTGCCGTTCCGGACCGCCGCTGGACCCGCAGGTTATTTAAGTCATTTGGGGGGGGGGTTCGGGAGGGTGGGGGATTTAATTTAAAGGGTCGGGGGTGGGTTTTAGGGGGTTTTAGTGTGCCGGCTCACGATTCTAACGATTTATAACGATAAATCGTTAGAATCTCTATTGTATTGTGTTCCATAACGGTTTAAGACGATATTAAAATTATCGGACGATAATTTTAATCGTCCTAAAACGATTCACATCCCTAAAACCTATAGTTTAAAAAGTCTGGAACCTCCAAGCGGGAAAGTCCCTCTAGCACCATACTCAGCCCCACTGGGATAGTCACAGACCACACAAGTAGGCATCAAACTAGGGCATCAAATGCAAGGCAGATATCAGACATCAGGAACAAGTTAAGTCAGACAAGGGAAGAGATGACTCCATAGCACTGTCAGAGGAAAGACCCATCAATGCCTCACACACCCCGGTAGGAGTGGTCAGGCCATGGGGGACGGGTCCGAACGGAGCTGAGGACATCTCGACAAGGAACCAGGAATGGCCGAACATCAGGACATCAGGAACAGATGAATATTGAGATATTGAGAATGGATGGACGTCAGGACCATTAAAGACATCAGGGCAAAGACCAGTACATGGAACAATGACGAAGACACGGGATCCCACATGGAACAGAGTGCTAAGGAGGAGAAGCAGATGAGGAGACTTAAGGAGGACTTACTCCTTGAAAAGGCAATGAAGGACTGACCTGAGAGGCCTTTTGTAGGCTGAAGAGGCGGATCTGGGAAGTGACATCATCCAGGGCCCACTCCCTCACTAGCTCTACAAGAAGGGCAGAGAGAGGCGGCCCCACGCCTTAGCAAAGGCAGGAAGAGGAAGTCTGCAAGACCCTGGACAGCGGTCCTGCAGATGCTGACACTGAGGAGGAGCTGAAGCTGGGCCGTGCAGGCCCCGATGTGGGAGGTGACTTCTCTGCCGCACAGGAAGAACTGAGGGTGGCTCCAGCCGCAGGAAGATCCAGGAACTGCAGCATCCAAGTCGCAGGATGGCTGGCATCGATGGCAGCCTCCAGGCCATGAAGAAGGGACCAAAGTCCATGGCTCCCAGTCACAGTGAACACCAGGGTCGGCTCCATGCCACGAAGTATTCAGGCATCAGCAGGGAAGGCCTCCCTGTGGTCCAAGGACCCCGGCAGCGGCATCTGCGGCCTCCTGCCGCAAGGGAGGGTCTCGGCGCGGCTCCTTCCACATGGGAAAGGCCCAGCTCAGCTTTGTTTTGAAATTCCAAATTCCAACCAGTGAGGCAGCATCCACAAGCAACCCACGCCATACAAGTCCACCCCCTGAAGCAGGCACGAGGCACTGAAGCACTGCCAGTGTCAGGCGGGACATCCACAAGTAAGATCATCCAAGACTGTCTTCGGTCAGTGTGAAGATAATTTGGAAAGCTCTTTATGAGTAATATATAACAAACTGAATTGCACTGTACTGGAGAGTTGATTTGGGGTAGATAATTTTAGTTGTTTCCAGCTTAAACACACTATTATGGGAAGATAACATTATGACGTTCAGAGCAAAAACTGTAAATGTAAGCACTATATCACGTGTACACATTTAAAAATTTTATAGTAAAATCAGCATCTGCTTTTTTTAAAATCATTATTTATTTATTTATCGAGTTTTATATACCATCATTCGGTTTCGCCATCATAACGGTTTTTCAAAAAATACAAAGGTTTACAAGGTTAAGGAGGATAACAAGGTTTTCAAAAGGGTTTAAAAGATTGTTAACATAGGGTTATCATATACAAGGTAGTGCTGTTCAGTTTTTTCACGTTTCAATTCTTTGTTATAATATATACTTGTGTTGAGTTTCAATTTTTTTTCAGGTTAGACAGGAGGGGGTTGGCATTGTTTTTTGTTCATTGGGTGAGTTGGTATGCTTTGGTGAACACCCATGTTTTTAGATCTTTTTTGAAAGTTTTTAGGTTTTCTTGAGTTCTGAGTTTGGTTGGGAGGGAGTTCCAGAGTTTTGGGCTTCCTAGAGAGATTGCTCTCTTGGATGTTGAGGTGAGTTGTTTGGAACAAGTAGGTGGTGTCTTTAGAAGTCCTTTATTTGCTGATCTGAGGTTTCTGTTTGGGGTATGTAGTTTTATGGAGGAACTTAGCCAGTTTTTTCTTGTTTTTCATATATGATTTTATGTAGAATGGATAGTATTTTGTATTCAATCCTGAATTGTATTGGTAGCCAGTGTAGTGAGATACGTGTTGGAGTGATGTGGTCATGTTTTTTAGACCCAGTGAGGATTCTTGTGGCTGCGTTTTGTAGGATTTGGAGTGGGCGGATAGTGTTTAGAGGTAAGTTGAAAAGGAGTGAGTTACAGTAATCTAGGTTAGAGAAAATGAGTAATTGAATAATTGATGGAGTTTCAAACGCTATTGTGAGAGATTCCAGGCAGCAGTACCGGACACCAGAGTTTATTTAGCAACATTTTATACCCCTGAGTTTTTTTTATTTTCTATTGTATAGTAGGGGTTTCATAAAGTCATTTGTTTAGTTTGGTAAATCCCAAATTATACCAATTATTGCCACACCTAACTTACTACACCCAGAGGGACATCTCCATAATATATGGGTGAAAAATACATATGCTGTTCAACAGCACATGTATGTTTACCCACAAGAGGGTGGACAATTGTCAAAAAACTCATTTCCTCAGTAAAAAACTGTTTTATCTGTGGAATTTGTGTGGATTATTTCATAAAGGGTATTAGGTAATGGTGGACTTTGCACCAGTTCTTAAAGGGAAAATGTGAGAATACTTTCCCTTTGAATACTGCCCAAAGTAAAAGTAGCTGCACAGATTTGTACCTGATTTTTCTGTGGACACATTTTCCTCCGCAAAAAGCAAAGGGGTAGATTTTCATAGGGTTATGCACGTAACCCCGAGAATCCGCTCCTGCGCGCGCCGAGCCTATTTTGCACAGGCCCGGCGATGCGAGCAAGCCCCAGGAAATGCGTATGTCCAGGGGCTTGAAAAAGGGGGCGGGGTGATCCGGGGAGGGGGTGGGGCTTGAGCCTCCAGGCACAGCAGCCATTTGCTGCTGTGCCCGAGATCGCGGGCCGGCCATTGGCCGGCGCACGCAACCTACGCCTGCCCAGAGGCAGGCGCAACTTCTAAGTTAAAGCTAAGGGGGGGGGGTTAGGAAGGGCTGGGGGGCAGGTTAGGTAGGGGAAGGGAGGGGAAGGTGGGGGACGGAAGGAAAGTTCTCTCCGAGGCCTCTCCGATTTCGGAGCGGCCTTGGAGGGAACAGAGGAAGGCTGCGAGGCTCAGTACGCACAAGTTGTACAATTGTGCACCCTCTTGCGCGCACTGACCCTGGATTTTATAATATGTGCGTGGCTGCGCACGCATGTTAGAAAATTGGGCATAGATTTGTGCGTGCCGGGTTGCGCGCACAAATCTACGCCCGCACGTAACTCTTAATATCCGGCCCAAAGTCTCTAACACAGAACTTCCCAAACCTGTCCTGGAGACCCCACAGCCAGTCAAGGTTTTAGGATATCCACAATGAATATACATGAGAAAAATTTAAATATACTGAATCTCCATAGTATGCAAATTAATGTCATGAATATTCTTTTTGGATATCCTGAAAACCCAACTGACTGTGGGATCCCTAGGACAGGTTTGGGAAACCCTGCTATAACAAGCTAGGTCATTCATCAAATCACTTAAGAATGCCTGTAATAAATAATGCATCGTGAGATGTGAATGCAAATTTAGGCCTAGATTCACCATTCTATTGCAGAATGGTGAATCCAGCGAAAACGGGGGGTGGGCGGGCAAAAGCCAGCAGCCTTTGCACCACCGCGGCATTTTCACTGCCGGCTTTCGCACCCAATAGCACCACCGTGAAAGGTGGCGCTATTGGGCGCGCTACTGGCGACAATAACGTTGTTTACCTTATCACCGCCAGTGAAGACACCTCCAAATTCGCCTCCTTGCTGCCCGGACTCCTCCCCTCGCCACCCCAACTCCTCCTCTCGCAGCCATGACTCTTCCCCTTGCTGTCCCAACTCCACCTCGACTCCGCACCAGCATGCTATCGCACGCAAAAAGAGACTTTTCGCATGTGATAGCGGCTTATTGCGTTTGATAGTGGCTTATCGCATGCGATAAGCATTCGAAAATTACCCCGTTTGTCAAAAGGGAGGAGTTTAATATTGCATGTAAGAGTGTGACACACTTTTACTACATTTTTTTTATGGTGTTATCTTGTGCATATATGAGAGAGAGAGAGAAAGACTCTAGCGAGGCAATCATATTAGTCAACTTTTTATACCACTGTAAGAGGGGCAACTGGGAACTTGAGGTGAGGTTCTGGTGGTGGCATAGGTTTTGGGGGGCAGTTTTACATGCACAGTCAGCAGTACAAACAGCACAATAGACATCAGTGAAGATTTGATGTGATTTGGAGTGATGACAGGTACACAAAGATGAGATTTGTACAACTCCAAATATATATATATATATATATATATATATATATATATATATATTACACACTTTTCTACTAGATTTGCTGATGTTTTATGTTTACTCTCAGTTATAAGTACTATTACAAACTCCTGGTGCATTTTTCTTCTAATGACAGATTCTTAAGGTCTTATTTACATCTGACTTTGTACTAGCATTAAAGCATAGCGCTGGCACAAAATGTTCAATAAAATTTACAATCTGACTCTGGCACTGTACCGGGCTCAAAGGATTATTTACCAGCAGCTGCAATTGGCAACTTAATTGCATATATTACTTGAGTGCATTGATGTTAATTTTAAAATCAAGTTGGACCTTGCAAGATTCTGTAAATTTCAATTTAAAAAAATATATTGTATCTGAGTAGCCCTTTTTTTGCTCCAAATTTGCCATTGATGAAAAGCAGGAAAACATTTACTTGCAAACCTGTTTTTAGATATTTCCTTCATTTGCAAAACGTTTCTTGAAAATTTGAAGTTTGTGCTACAAAACTGTTCATTTGGGACACTTTTGTATGTTTCTTACGTTTTTAGAAATCAGTTGGAGAAATCCCTCTTTTCCACTGATTTCTAATTATCATGGCAGCCTAGAAACATCACCAGAATGGACCCCTGCAATACAGAAATACGTACTCAAATGCACTGCAGATTAACTTGCACAAAACAAGTAAATTGCCAGTGGACAAATTTTAGCCCTGAAATACAAATCAACCATGTATTCCACTATAAAATCTGGCCTTAATTTTATAAATGTTTAATATTCTTATAAAATATAATAATGACAAACTGGTAGAACCAGCTTTTCAGGTGTACAATCTGTGGGGGCTAGAGGGTGTCAAGTATGTTGGAGCATCACCATCTCTTCATTATGTGGACTATGAGACTGAAGAAGGGCAATTGCCTCTCTCAATGTGCTCATAGGGATTAGAGAAGAGTTGCCACCACTCCCCTTCTGATATGGACTACTGGTCAGAAGAAGAAATGCTGCAACATCCAGGCCAGCAATACTGAAGAAAAATATTTGTGTCTTTTCACTTTTAAGTGCCTTCTTCCTCTAGTACCTCTCCCTCAAAAATGGTTCAAAAAGCTATTATGTAAGAAGGAGAATTGCCTGTGGCAGGAAGAGTGGGTTAGAAATACTGAGGCACTGGCACTGTTTCCCTCCTGACCAAGCCAGGCCATGGACAGGACTAGGTGTGAGGGACAGAAGATGAGGCAGAAGAGGAAGAGGGGTTAAAGGTGAGGAAGATGAAGGTTTGGAAGTTCAGGAGCAAAACATTCTCCAGGAGGCATGAGTTGAAGACAACAGTTGAAGGGTGTGGAGAGGTTGAAAGATATACAAAGTGCCTGGAGGATGGAGGAGGGGGTTAGAGATAGTGAAAATGGATGGACTGAGGGCTGTGGAGGGGATGAGAGATGATAGAAATGAGAAAGGGTTAAATAAAAGGGAAATGGAGGCAGGAAAGGAGAGAGTGACATAGAAAGAACTGATACTAATGAGGGGAAAAGAGGCATTAGAAGTAGGAGAGAGCTGGAAGGAGATGAGTACAGAGGGAGGAAATAGAAGTCTATAGAATGGATAAAAGACAAGGTAGAAATAGGAAACCGATTGTCAGTGTTGTATCTGCTGCTGAACATTGAAAAGACAAAAATAACTCAGCAATACAAAGGAGTTCAGGAGAATAGAAGAGATATTATAAAAGGTTATCAGGAAGAAGTTTGAAAGGTAAGATATATGAGAAAGTGAATGTTGTGACATGCTTTCACAAATATGTAAGTAAATCAATGCAAAAAGAATGAGTTTTCACATTATGTTCACACTGATAATAAAAAAAAATCAATGATTAAATCTATAAGCTTACCAGTCATAAACTCTAAACATTGTTTAGCACAGTCATCTAAAATAACTTTATTTGTCAAAGGTGCCAGGTAATCAAAGGCTAAACTCTCAGCATGTTTGAGTCACATCATTTCCTAAGGAGTCAAAATCTAATTTTGGTAGAAGTGTCCATTTTAATATGTTAACCAAACAACAGTTGATATTAAATACAGTCAACAATACAATTCTGAAAATAGCCAACACATTAAAAATATTAGAAAATGATTTAGACATATTTTCAAAATTTTTCAAATTTCTATAAAAAAGAAATATTAAAAAAAAAAAGAAAATTATTATGTTTACATAATGGAGAGCTAGAAAATAAACAAATTAATAAATACCAGGGTTCTAGAGCTGGACTGAGACTTAAAAAAACGTGACTGAGAGAAGATGGCTGGGCATCATCACAGAATCACAGGAAAGAGAGAGAGAGAGATGGTGACTGCGACAATTGCTGAGTTTCTGTAGTGCTAAAGGCCTCAAGAGAGTGAAGGCTGAGTGAGCCACAACAAGGAGTCCACAGATCTGGAAGCTGAATGCCACAATGAGTGAGGCCTAGAAGAACTGCCTGGAGCCATGTTGTAAAGAGGAGCCCAAATTAGAGAGAGGCATCGTGGCCTGAGCCCGTCAGTTGCACTGCAGCTGGAGCCACTGCTGTCCACTACTAGAAGGAACTAGAGAAGCATGAGCTGCAAAAAGGAGATGGGGAGAGAGCGAGCCCCATTGCTGTGCTGGACTGCCGCAGCCTGAGGAGGGCTAGCATCAGAGAGGAGCTGTGCTAGTGCTGCCATGGCTGCTGCTGTTATTTGCTGAGAGGGAACTTAGAGAGGGAGGGCCTGAGAGAAGAGAGGGAGTGGTGTCAAATCACCAACAAGGCACTGTACCAGCCTCTTCTTCCTACCACTGCTACTGGAGCCACCAATGGAGTTGACAGCAAGAGAGGATTCAGCCGGCCGGCAATGAACGGAGGTGTCAATGATCACCGCTGCTGCTGGTAGTGTCCTCCTCCTCCTATACCAGGCTACTCACTGCTGCTGCTCCTGATTCTTCTTACACTTATGCCTGTGCCCAGTCCAATGGGTCTTACAGCCATTGATGCTTTCCTCTTCTGCTGTCCAGCAATCAGGTAAGTCCCAGATCTAACTGTCACTTCCTCTGTGAATTAGAGAAATTCAGTCTTGAATTAAGATAAAATGATGACAAAATTCTAAAATATATTTAGATAAACTAGTGTCTTAAAAAGGCTAACCAGCACAAAGAAATGAGAAACCAGTATAAATAAAGAAAAATAGAGCTCAATGATATCACCGTGTAAAGATCAAGGGAACTCAGAAAAGAAAAAGTCAGTTGAGAATCTTGGCAGTTGAGAAGCTGAGCTTAATAGAAGCAGAAGCTCTGTCAAGGTGCTCTGCTTAAGAGGCCTCATAAGTGACAAAATACCTTAAAAGGGGGAAAGTAATAGGAAATACACAGGGAATAAAAGTGAATGAGTTGTGTGAATGTGAGATAGAAAACACTATATCCAAGAAAAGGTAAGTTGAGAGTAGGAAGGCTAATGTTAATACAAAAGCTGCAACGTGGAGATTTTTAGCAGCTTAGTGAAGCTAGTGTGAAGACTGAGAGTACATGCCAGAGAAGAAAATATAACTTGTACAGGGAATAAGACAATTGATTGTACATTGATACACACCAATTTTCTACTTCAGTCTTCCCTCAATAATAGCACTCAATAATACCAATTATTTACCCAGACTACATTGCCTTATTTGTTATAAAAGGTAACAAATGGAAAGTTTATACAGTGTTAAAAGTGCTGTGTGTGAAAGAGTACTAGTCCTTGAATGAGTATAATGCAGTTCTTCCCTTTAACTAGGGCAATTTAATTATTTTATTTTCTAAATTAGGGGCTCATTTATCAAAGGCGTATCACACGTGATACGGCCGTATCACACGCGATAAGCCTCTATTGCATGTGAAAAGCGCCTTTTCACATGCAATATTATGCAAATTAGGGGAGGGGAGGAGTCAGGTGGGGAGGGGAGGAGTCGGCGTTGTCTTCGCTGCCAGCGATATTGTTACTAACATTATCATTGATAGTAGTGCGCCGAATAGCACTACCTTTCATGGTGGCGCTATTCGTGAGAAAGCCGGCAGTTGGCATACCGCCGTGTTGCAAAGGCTGCGGGCTTTCGCAGGCCCACCCCCCCTTTGCCCCCCCCGCCCCCCAGTTTCACACGATTCATCATTCTGCGAAGAATTATGAATCCTGGCCTTAGTTAGACACAGTTTCCAACAAGTTGTCAGAGAAACACACTGAGGGGACTTACCTACTTAGTAGTCTGCAGAAGATTTGCTGGTATATAGAGACAGACTTTCTTATTGAATTTTTTAATGGATAGGTAATAGGAAGAAGAATTAAAGAAGAAGAAATAAGAGTGAAGAAGAGATCACCATGATAGAGGTAAGTGTGTGAACATACCAGCATTAGTGGTACCACCAACACTAACCATAGCCATGAAGAATAAAAAGCCAGAAAAAAAGAGAGAGAAAATCTAACAACAGATATAAAGAAAAAGAGACATACATATATTATTTACAAAATAAAGAAAACAGACAAAGTTAAAAAGCAAGAGAAAGAAAAAAAAACATATACTTACCTAAGGTAGTCTGAGATTCACCTTTGTTGAAATCTGAAAAATACAAAATTCTGAAAGATAGAAAATAAACAGAATCAATTCTTTGAAGTACACAACAAAGATAATTTTTTATTTTTTTTTATTTTCTATTTATTCATTTTACAAACTTTATCAAGTATTAACTTGAAAGGGAATACATGCATTTTGTAACATTTTACAATACTTAAAGAAGAAAAAGTTACACTTCCAAGTAATGACATAATTTATAGGTAATTATCGCTAATATCCTAGGAAACACATACTCAATGTTACAAAGTTACAAAGCATGCAACAAGCCCACAATAAAGATCCAAGATTTACCCAATCCTAGGAAATAATACTTTAAAAGAAGTAAATTGGCTACTAGTGGGATACAACATAATTTAGTAGCAGGATGCTTGTAATGACATGTATAAACCTACCTATAAACCTACATCCCCCTTTTTATTTTTAATTTTATTTTTATTAAAATTTAATAAATAACACAATAATGTCTTGTACCAGCAATAGAGATAAATTTCATAATGATACATTTGTTTGGTAACAAAGTAAAAAGAAAAATAGTGAAAAATCACATATACATCCCCAAAATAATTTATCTCCTGTACTAGGAAATGAGGAGATCAAGAATATCAATGAGTGATTATAACAAAGAAATAAAATACACAAAATGTCATCCTGAACTTCCACCCTCTGACATTTCCAATCTAGCCAAACTTCCTGCAAGGAACATTAGGAATAGGAGTCCAAGAACATCCATAATTGTGAAGGTTCAAAAAACAAATACTTAGAATTCTGATATCTTAGCAACCATTTAGATGGAAATCTTAAATTAAACCGCCCCATGTGTTATCACTTCCGATCTTTTAGAGAGAATTTTTTTTTCTATGTTCTTGAGTTAATCTAGTAATTTCAGGATAAATCCAAACATTTTGGCTATGAAATAGCTGTTGTCGATTCCGAAGAAAAAATTTCAGGACTGAATTCCTCTCAGATACAAAGGCAAAAGTAATTGATATGTTTGCCCTCTTCTATATACACATCTCTTGAGACAGTTCTAATATATCTGACAAATTTAAAGCAGTTTCTGGTTCATGATCTTTAGGCATTCCTTCCTCTGATACTGGTAAGTAATAGGCCTTGGTTATGACATGAATTGCTTCTACTTGAAATTTAAGAATTTGAACCAAATAATTCTTAAATAGATCCTTAGGAGAAACCAATTTAATATAGTGGAAATGTAATACTCTCAAGTTCAAAATTCTTAAAGTGTTTTCCCATGTATTCCAATTTTTTTGAGAATATCACATCAGATTGAACCAGTTTATGCTGTACTGTCTCCAACGTTGAAATTCATGTTTCCAAATCACCCAATCTTACCCCAATTTAATCAACTTGGCCTTCTGTTGCTGAGGCACGATGGTTAGTATCTAAAGATATTGTTGTGCTGGAGGTGGACCCTTGGCCTGGTGCAGGATTGGTACGGCCCTCTGAGGGATCCCAGAAGGCGCCTGCCACCACGAGGCAGAGCACATGAGGAGACAGAGGCTGACAGGAACTTCACCAATAACAGTCCAGGGGCTCCGTGGGTTGAGCCCTTGGATTCCTGGACTGCCTGGGCTTAGGTGGGCCTCTGGGGGTCTCCTGGAGAGATGACAGAGAGGTGTGCCCACCAAGAGGTGTGCGGCTGTCGGTGAACAGGCGAGCTAGACTGGAACCAAGAGGATCGGAGACCACGGGAAGAAGGGAGGAACTGAAGGTCCTCCGGGTAGGATAGGCAGCGCCTAGTGGTCAAGCTCAATGAAGGCTGCGGGCGGTGTCCAAGCAGGCAGACCTGGTGGTCACAGGAGGAGCAAAGAGAGTGTCTGAATGGAGCACTAGGGTCAAAGCCAGGGTATCCGTCTGAGGATGGTCAGCCAAAGCAAGGGTCGGTTCCAGGTATCAGTCTGAGCGTAGTCAAAGGCGAGCAGAGGTCAGTTCCAGGTATCAGTCCGAGTGTAGTCAAAAGGCAAGCAGAGGTCAGTTCCAGGTATCAGTCCGAGCGAAGTCAAAGGCAAGCAGAGGGCAGTTCCAAGTATCAGTCCAAGCGAGGTCAAAGACAGGCCGAGGTCAGTACCAGGTATCAGTCCGAGAAGGTACAACCTGGGTAGTGGAACATGGAACAGGACTCAGGAACGATGGAACGAAGGAACAGACGCTGGAACACAGGAAGGACCACAGGAGCAGATGCAGGAACACTGGAACAGGCACAGGAACACTGGAATGCAGGAACACTGGAACAAGCACAGCAACAAGGACAGCAACTAGCTTCACACAGAGGTGATGACCGGATTGCCAAGGAGTGGTTCTGGGGAAAGGGCCTCACCTTATATAGTGATGCTAAGTGATGTCATCGCAGCGGTTTCCCATCATGGTCCCTATAAAGGGCTTGGCGGTCCGCACGTGCACTCCTAGGGGCGGACCCGATGCAGAGGAGGATGCCGAGGCACACCGAGAGGAGCGCTGGGAGGTTGAAGGCCCAGAAGGGCCTGGGGACACTGCCATGAGGCGCATGGGCATAGGGAGCTGGCTGCAGCCATGGGAGAGTTCAGACCGGGACCCTCTGGAGTGAGGGTGAAGTGAGCAGACCCGGGCGTAGGCCTAGCATGGCCAGGACGCACAACAGATATAGCTGTTAGAGAGGTATTAGCATTTTCCAATGAAACTAGAGCATTCCAAACCAAATCTAAAGTAATCACGGGAGGCTTCTCAAGAAAAAGTTTAAGTAACGGGTGTACCTGGTTAGTTCCATCTCCTTCATTTGCAGGATTGCTGCCGCCTTCCTCAGTTCCAGGCATATTCGAGGCAATGAGGAGGCCCGTGGAATCTGTTCCAAATGGATTAATTGAAGGTAATAATTCAATGGTATCCCTTCTTGGGGTCTGAAATTACCTCTCCTCTTTGTCCCAAAGCTTGGAAAGCTGAACGATCTTCAGTTAAGTTGGAAATCACAGTGTGAGGAGGTAAAGGCGCAGTCAGGGCACTTGGGCTGAGTGTCATGACTTCAGCCATCAGAGCCAGTGAATGCTCAATGTCGGACGCCTTAGCAGCTCTCCCTTCCAGTGTAGTTTGCAGGGACATTGCAAGGAAGGACTCAATCTGAGGCTGAAGCTGCTCAGGTAAAAGAGAAGAGCTCAAAATCTCCCTCAGCTGCACCTTCCTTTTAGTATGAGGCATTTTTTAGCTCAGGAAAACAACTTTGATAAGAAATCCAGAGGAGAACTTCTTCAGCATGCAGTTCAGTCAGCAGCCATCTTGGTCTCAGAAGCAATCCCCTTTTTGATGTGTCATTCCTGAAATTAATCATGCATTCTTGACTGTGAGAGAATGTTGGCATCATGAGTGAATCCTGAGAATCATGGGATTACATCCAGGATGATACCCTTTGCATTGCACACCACCTGCATACTGAGGAAGTCAAAGCCTTTGTGGTTGCGGTAGGTGGCTTCATCTTCCCATGGTGCACTTATAGGGACATGAGTACAATCAATAGCCCCCAAAGCAGAGGGGAAATGCTGGACTTTTGGCAAGTCTTGTGGGGGTCAGGAGGCCCCCCAAGCTGGCCAAAAGTCCCTGGGGGTCCAGCGGGGGTCCGGGAGTGATCTCCTACGCTCCTGACGTCGGGGGACAAAAAACAAAATGGTGCCGGCGCTACCTTTGCCCTGCTGTCATATGACAGGGCAAAGGTAGCGCCGGCGCCATTTCTACAACGCACTGGAGGCCCGAGAGTAAAAGATCACACCGGGACCCTCCCTCTGGACCCCAGGTAATTTAAGGCATTTTGGGGGGGGTTCGGGAGGGTGGGGGATTTATTTTAAAGGGTCGGGGTGGGTTTTAGGGATGTTTTAGTGTGCCAGTTTTCCCGCCCTCCCCCGATTTACGATTTACACGATATTTTAAAAAACAAAACTGCGACGATAAGATTCCCTCCCCCCCCAGCCGAAATCGATCGTTAAGACGATCGATCACACGATTCACATCTCTATCTGCTATATCTAACCAAGTGATCACTTTGGCTTACAATAAAATATGCATACCTGACACATACGCAAACATATATAAAATAAAAACAAATTGTTAAAATCAACAACCATATATCTGTTTAAAAATTATAACTTTAAACTTGTTCCTAAAAAAAACCTTGTAATCCTCTTTTCTTCTTAGTAAAGAATCAATGGAATTCTACAGCACAGGAACCTTTCATTGAAAAAGCTCTTGATCGTACCTCCTGAGAACGGCCAGTTTTAAGCTAGGAACACAATCAATCTCTGATCATCTTAACAATGAGAAGGCACACACCTAAATCAGTTTGTTAACTGCAGATAATATGCATTAAAAGTCAAACATAAAATGTTAAAATATATCCTTTTTGATATTGGCAAACTGTGTAAGGACTGACAAAATATGTTCACAACAACCAGTACCCGATTAAACTTGTGTTGCCCCATTCTGAACTCATTCTAAAATCTGTAACATTGCCTTTGGCAAGCCTGGCTACAATGAATTAGAATAATCAAGTTTATTTATTACCAAGGCTTGCACAGCAATCCGAAAATCAGAAAGAGGTAATAAAGGCTTTAACTGCTAAATCATTATCAGTTTTGAAAAGGTGGCCTTTGCAATCATTTGGAGCTGGGGCTTCATTGTCCATCCAAAATCCAACAGAACCCCTAGATTCTAAGGGGCAGATTTTAAAAGGGTTACGCACAGTGGGGCGGGACCGAGGCCTCCGGCACAGCAGTCGTGCTGGGGGCTCCCGTGCCGGCACTTGGCCAGCACGCGCAACCTACGCCTACCCAGAGGCAGGCGTAAATAAAGAAACAAAGGTCAGGGGGGGGGGGATTTAGATACGGCTGGGGGGCGGGTTAGATAGGGGAAGGGAGGGGAAGGTGGGGGGGGGCGGAATGAAAGTTCCCTCTGAGGCCGCTCCATTTTCGGAGCGGCCTCAGAGGGAATGGGGAAAGCCATCGGGGCTCCCCTAGGGCTCGGCACGTGCAAGGTGCAAAAGTGTGCACCCCCTTGCACGCACCGACCCTGGATTTTATAACATGCACGCGGCTGCACGCACATGTTATAAAATTGGACGTAGATTTGTGCGTGCTGGGTTGCGCGCACTAATCTCTGCCCGCGCGTAGATTACAAAATCTGGCCCTAAGCCTCTAAAACTATACCAATAGCCACATCACCAAATAGGGACAGTAACATTAATCCCACGTGCAGGCGCACCTATAAGTGTGTTATCCATCTCGTGTCCAGAGATGCGGCCAATTTATAATATACCTGCAGATATGTGTGCATGGCATAAAATAGGCTGTAAGCACATACATATGTGCACAATTTTATATGGACATGCACATATTAAGTAGGGGGACTTTAATAGAGATTTGCGCTGATGCAATTACCTGTTAAACCACTTCATTCCCAGTTTGCACAGGAAGGGATAGAACTTCCTATTTCCTAACCCCCCTATTTAAATAGCCTTCCTTTTCCCCTCTAACTCTGCTGGCATGCCTATATTTTTCTGTTTTAGGAGTTACACGCCATCCATAGCAGAAGTAAAGTAATGTGGTAGAGGACCCCGGTGCAGGCTTGTGAGTGTGTTTTTATGCGCTGGTTTCATTCATAAATCCAGGAACATCAAAGACTTGCCCAGACCACGCCCATTCCCCATCCCTTTTTCGGAATTTTTTATTTGTACACATACCAGGAAATAAACGCATACTCGGGTAGCTTTTAAAATCTGCTCAGCATGGGCTGGTCCAACGTATTATCTCCCGGCTTTGGTGCTCGTCAGGCTTTTAAAATCCACCCAATAATCTTTTGATGGTCCGCTATACTCCGTCGACAAACCCGAAGTACCACTGTCTTTTTTTTTTTTTAATTTACTACCTTTACAACTCCATTTTACTGGGATTGTATTGGCTCCAA